>NC_136536.1:17755938-18343438 GCF_910591455.1 Pholis gunnellus | reverse complement strand
GCCTCCAGAACATGTCCCAGGAGCACTTCCTGTCACCGCTGCTGGGTAACTTCCTGGAGGGCGTGTCGGCGGTGCTCTCGGTGCCTGTCGAGGACGTTTTCATCTTCAACATCCAGCCGGACCTGGACGCGGCGCCGGGAGGGATCCTGAATGTCAGCTTCACTGCTGCGTTGCCCGGCGGACTCTTCTTCCCTTCTGAGACGCTGGAGGAACAGCTGTACCTGAACAGGCCGAGGCTGACGTCACTCACACAGATGGAGGTCAATTCCCATTTACAAATGCAAAACATAGGAATCTGCATTTTTAATTGTTTAGTGTTTGTGTATATATCTACTACTACAGGCACATTACCTAACATATACATTCTATGGAGGAGAAGTCAGTCGCATGCAGAAGCTTGAAATCAGGGTTACATAGTAAGACACATGGTGCAAACACATGCATCTCAAGACAGTCACCAGGGCATATTGCATGTGTAATAAAATACAGATGCCATGCCAGCGCAAGACATATGGCTTCATCCAGCAATACGCTGATGTGACTGCTGAATGTTTTCATGCATGAAATCACACACACCTGGACACAGCACGCACATCAGTCACATACACGCCCACACCCCCCCAGAGCATCGCTGTACATGCACGAGAGAGAGAGAGAGAGAGAGAGAGGGAGATGTTTCGATAAAAAAGAAGAACAAGTGAAAAACAAAGGAGAAAAGATTTCTAAAGGGAAAAGAGAGAGCAACAACTCAGAGTCAAGGCTGAAAGCATACAACGTTTTCTCAACAGGCACTGTTACACAAACACACATGAACACATACCAACCCAATCTACAGTATGTCCTCTCACTGTCTAAGAAGACACAATCTTGTGAGTACATCTGATCCAGTGAACTTAACAGCAAAACAGTAGCTGTTCCTCTGGAAAGTAAACATTTCTATGAAGCAGAATAAGGACAAATGGATAGATACATACAAGAAAATAAAGTAGTGTTAGTGTGACAGGGCTTGTACACTTCTCCAGGAAAACCATTTTTGAGAGTATTCAAGTTCTTAATGACTGAGACCTGAGAAGTTTCTGAGTTTCTTTTACTATGTTTTAACTTATTTTGCCATTTCTTGGTCCAGAGTGAAACATCTCAACATCTATTATCTTCGATGGATCACTGTGAGGTCACAATCTGGATGTCAAAAGCTACTATGCCTCCAGTCTATGTGCCTACACCTATCAGAGGGGTGGAGCAGCCTCTATATGGAGGATTTGTAGGAGAGTGATTTGAAAGCTATTTGATCTTTAATAAAGAATATAGTATCGGCTGGGCTCTACTTTGTAGCCTGAGAGGCGCGACCCAGGGCATAAAACTCCTTTAACCAACTAAGACGAGCGCATTCATATTATAATTAAGAAGCTTCTTTCATCTGAACTATGGCGGCTTGACATTAAGAGGATGATATCTAGAGATATGTGACTGTCCGTTTGTCAGGGAGGTAACTGTGATATTTTAGCATTGACACGATAACACCTAACAGCTAACTTTTGTATTGTTTCTGCTCCAGTCAGTTTCCTTCGGTATCTCCAGTCTCTCAGAGTTTATCTCTAAAAAGGTGAAACATTTCTATTCATGTTATAAGCTACCATTGAATAGGTGACTAACGTTACATGCTAGTCTAACTTGAACAACTCCTTAATTGATCAAACAAAGACTATCGGTTAGCGTTAATTCATTTAACATTTTCCCTTTGTTGGTGTTCCTGTGGGTAATTAGCATTAGCCTCGTGCGATAAGTTGCTGTTGTTGAATGTTGACAAAATGATCTTTTTCATCTAAAAATGATTTGCATTAAAATACATGCATCCCCCCGCTGCCAACTATATAGGGCTTCTCTCGAATCTCGACTCCAAATCTTTCTTCTTCACTCTTCTTTTCTTCACCACAGCTGTGCCTGCTGCATACAATGTACTTTTTTTCATGGCAGACATGTTGACATGTCATAGAAAGGGAGGGACTGGTGTAATCAATAACCTTAATTAAGTTTGCTGTCAACTGAGGTGCTCCAATTTCCGGGCCCTTGTATTGGTTAGTTGGCTAGTTCTTCCTGGCAACCAAGTAGCCTACGATTATTCATGTATTGTACAATTTCAAGGTACTTGTACCTCTCTTGAGGGTTTCCATTTTAGGCTATTTTATACTTCCACTTACCTACATTTAAGAGGGAAACATTGCACTTTTTACTGTACTACTTTTATCTGACAGCTAAAAGTAGTACAGATTTTACTTACACAGGATCCGTTAATACAAATAAAATGTGCTGTTATGGATTGAAACCTAAGAGTATATAACGTAGTTAAAACAAGCTCCTCCTGACCAGATTCCTCAAAAAAGTATCTAAAATTATTAGACTCAATAAAAATGTTATTTATGATAATATATCACTCACGGGCCACTCTACTTGGATACTTTAAGTTAATTTTTTACATTTTCTTCTAGTACTTACTACTTTTGCTTAAGTTAATGATTAAATACTTCCTCCCCCACTGTTTGAATGGCTCACTGGAACACCTAAAAGAGACAACATTACTGTTAGTAGTTGCACATGTGCTTTTACTGCTCTTATTAGTTAGAAAAAGCGTATTGCATGTTTCGGCTTGGCAGACAGAATGATGAAAAAGGCCCTTAATGAGAAAGTATGCTGAGCAGTGAAAACTAGAGCAACAGAAGCTAATCTGAATTGGGACGCCATCTGGAACATCGACAACAGTAACTGTTCACATGTCAACACAGCAATAACATTCCTCACAACGACTTCCAACATCTTTCCTCTCCCATCGCTCCAGGTCCTCCCGTTCGACGACAACGTGTGTCTGCGTGAGCCGTGCCAGAACTACATGAAGTGCATCTCAGTGATGCGCTTCAACAGCTCCGCGCCCTTCATCTCCTCGCCCTCCATCTTGTTCCGGCCCATCCACCCCATCGCCGGCCTGCGCTGCCGCTGCCCAGTGGGCTTCACGGGCGATTACTGCGAGACGGAGATCAACCTGTGTTACTCCAACCCCTGCCTGAACGGAGGGGTGTGCGCCCGCAGAGAGGGAGGGTACACCTGCATCTGCCGTGAAGACTACACTGGTGAGTGCTGTGTGCCGTAGGGAGGGAGCGTGCATGTCTTGGTGCTGCTGTGGCAAAAGGTGAGGTCATGGAGAATTGCTCCAATTTAGCTGATTTAGTTGGTTCTTTATGGATATGTGTGTTTTTGCGCTTATAAGATACACATGAAGTGTGTTTGTGTGAGGTGGGGATGGTGGTATGGACATGTTGATTATGAATAGTAGTGCTAGAATGTTCACTTACCTTTGTTTAAAGCAAGTGGAGAATAAACCCAACTTTTTTCATCCATCTTTTACGAAAGTAAAAGTATTTTTAAAGTATTTTTGGAAATATTTTAAGCAATTTACTTCATGGTAATGTCCTAAAATAAATAGAAATCACCCACATCTAACTGGAAATGTCCTTGATCTCGATCACTCTTTTTAGCCAACTTGATGTTTTTGTCTACATGTTATTGGTTTCCAGTGCACCTGCTTTAATAAAACATTAGAGTCCAATTAGCATGTGAGACCTACATATACGCGCCAATGATACTATCAAGACAAATATACAGAATGTTATTTATGTTATTTATTTTTATTTAAAGGGGACCGTGTACAGTTTAAACTCAACTGTAACCATTTGATTTTATGCACTGAACCAGATCATAGCTTTAAGCTAATTCAGGTTAAAATAAAGAGGACACAATAACAACAGAACAAGTTAAAAAAGAGAATAAAGTTATACAAGAAAGAACATACAAGACTACACAATAGCACATCCCAAATGTATGTTTGCCAGATAAAGGCAAGTCAAGAAAGTAAGATAGAGTGAGTACAGAGCTGAGTCGCTTTTAACAGACCTTTGAAGTTAGTTTTGAAAGTGCTGATGAAGCTGCAGCTCATCACATCCTCAGGCAGGGTGTTCCCCTGATTTCTGGCCTTTACAGAAAAATGCTGATTGCCCATTTAATAACATAAACCAGGTCCTCATATGTATTCTATAATTTGGTACTGTTTACACCGCAATCCTTGAATTTGAAACAAACGTCACTGATTTAATGGAGAGGACAGAGAGCAGTGTGTTTATTTGTGTGTTTGTTGTGTCTCGGTGTCGTCTTTAACTCCAGACTGGTAAACTAAAACTGACTCTCTGTGTCTTTGTTCATGTCCCATGGTGGCTTCCTTTTTGATCCACTCGGTTTTAACTGTTGTCGTGTTGAGCTGAACAGCATGAAAACACGCACTCTGCCGCCTGGGAGAGCTCCCCCCACTCAGCTCTCTAACTGTTACTTTGTCTTCTACACACACACACACACACACACACACACACACACACACACACACACACACACACACACACACACACACACAAACACGTACAGCACCACCACCACTTCTGCCACCATAAACCCCTCTCTCTTTTTTACTGTCGCAAAACTATTTTATTTCCTCTCTCACACATTCACACACACGCATACACACACTCACACACACACACACACACACACACACACACACATTTTGTTCTTTCTTACCTTTCCCAAACTCTCGACAAAATCCCTCTCTCTCTCTCTTTCACTCCCTCTCTGCCTCCCCTTCCTACTGCTGCATTGCCTCAGTCTTCGAGCCATTGACTCGACTGTTGAAGAGGATAGATGCTATGAATGTCAGTGTGTGTGTCAGGGGGATATTTCACATTGCCTTTTATTTCGAATCAAAGGAGAGCTGGGGGAGTGAAGCAACACTTTTCTTTCATGAGACAGAGGAATGAAGAGAGAGAGAGAGGGGAAAGAAGCAAAGGAGAGCTGGAGGTAGTAAGGGACAGAGCGAGTGGGAGGGACAGAGACAGACAGAGAAGACGAAGAAAGCGAAAGAGAGACGGAGGGAGTCGCGAAAGTTTGAGAAAATGGAGAGAAAGACGGAAATTAGGGAGAGAGGCAATGGGAAGTGAAGGGGAAGAGGAAATCACTTTTTGATTTTGGGCGACACCAGTGAAAAGTTGATAATCAAGAGAGAAACTTGTTGGGTAGGTTGACTGCAGCGGGTCCACCGCACATGAGATCCACCGCACAGAACTTGTCTTCAAAGAAAGTGTGTCTCTTCTTTTTAAAGGTGGTTCATCCATTACTCCTGTTGTTTCCTTCTTCCAAAACAGTGATGAAGAACACCAGAAAAATGACTGATGGTGTAGCTCAGCCCAAAAACACAGAATCTATCAGCACATTAGCGAGTCGTTCGAGACCGAGCTGGATTGTAACCGGTACCAGCAACATCACCTTCACTTTAAATGTCTCTCCTCTGCTGTGCTCTGTGGGTGGAGGGGTTAAGCTTCAACACAAAAGCGGAGGATATTAATGATCGTGTGAAATGTTAGCAGTGGCGCTCATACTTGTGAATATCGGGGAAACACTGGAGTATGACATGAAATGACTCTGAATACATTAAAAGCTGGAACATTGTTGAAGCTCCACTTTGTAGATTGAAAAAAACAACAACAAATGTGCTGAAGCCTGGATGACCAATGGTTTGGGACTGCTTGCATTTATTTCTACCCACAGCATGCCACTCCAATTCACCAGACATTCACAAACCTTCATTGCATGTCACACAGTGCACATCTTGCACCGTGTGACATGCAATGAACATGCAAGATCGCTGTCCACTCAAGATGTGTAAGGGCCCGAGGACGGAGACGGAGGAGACAGAGAGGATAAAAGATAGGGACATAAAATCAGCGGCAATAGAAGTCGTAAAGGAGGACAGAAAATCTGTGAGAACAGGAGGGGCAGAGAAGGAAAAATAGAAAGAAAGTTAGAGATGGGACAGGAGAGGGAGAGAGTGCAAACAGCATGAGTGTGAGAGATGAAGGAAAGGACGGAGAAGAGGCGAGGGAGACGGATGAATTCACAGAAACTAACATGGAAGGAGGGCTTCAGGGGGAAAATGGGGCGAGAGACACCTGGGAGCAATGAGAGAGAGAGAGGGAATGGGATGCAGGATGAGAGTTGAGGGATAGAGTGAGGGAAATCAGATGGGTCCTGGGTAGTCGGTGTTTTGCTTTCTTTGCGTAGGCGTCGGGTGTTGCGGTGTCTTGTCAACGCCCAGGGCTAGTGGGAGGAAGAGGAGGAGGAGGAGGACCAATAAACAGGGACGAATTGATTCTGCAACACACAGAAATCTCCAGACATCTCCCAACCAAGTTTGCTCTCTATACCACATTCATGTTTCCATCCGACCTGCCTTCATCCTTCCTCTCATACATTCTCTGTGGCTTTGAATTGCTTTTCCCTGAAACTCTATGGACGTCTCTCACAGGCGGGCGCTGAGCCGGGGCTTTTAAACCGAGACTGGAAACCTTCTTTTTCCTCTGAGTGAAATATATTCCTGACCCTAGAACAGAAGCCTTCAATAGACGTGTGTGAGGTGTGATTTGTGAACAAATTTCTTTGGTGTTTCTTTACTCGAACCAAATGTTTATGTAAAAAAAATAGTTTCATCGTCTTAAATCATGAAATTGTGAAATGAGCGGTCCATCCTATCCCCTGGAGAGTGACGTCAGGCCTTGTTGGCTCAAGTTAATGTTCGTTAGTGAGCTGGTCTTCATCAAAACTATAGAGCGTAATAGAACATTTTAATAAATGTGTGTAAGTAATCGGTAGAGCACTTTTTAAAAAACAAGTTACAAATTACTTCATACAAAGCAGCAAATAAAACCAACAATAATAAAAGCAAATTGAAAACCTTTGAGTTATATAGAATACATTACCAGATTAAAAATGAGATAAAGTCAAACGTAAAAATGAATGAAGACAAAATGTATGTTAGACCCAGTTCAAAACAGCTGGGTCTCCGCCCCACCTAGATTTAAAACTGGACTCTTTAAGAAGTCTCTTCACTTCTTCCACCAGACAACAGATAAAAAAAGAAAGATTTCACAATGTAACCGCAGTCTAACCCGTCTCTAAACCAAACGTTTAACCCTGGCATAAGAAAGGTTTGACACTGAACGAGGGTTACAACCACTTTGTACCCACGGGGTGTAAACCCTGCTGTGAAGAATGGTGCCCCACAGATGTAGAATAGTGTGAAACACTGCACCAGCAGGGGTCATATATGGTTCAGCTGAGTACTGAATACCTAACCTTAGCCCCAGGTTTAAATGAAACTGTGAGGGACGCTTTTATGTAACAAAACAAGAGTTCAAGTTAAAATGTTGCTTAATTCTAGTGTGAAAACCCTTTGGTGTTATTCTGAAGGCCTCAAATCCATGAATTTAATTCAATCAATCCTTGACTTTGAGTCAGATTGACCGGTGCTGCTTTAATCTGCTGATTCTGCTCACAGGCCTTATTCGCAGAAGACCTTCTCACTTGCCGTAGCAGGAGAAGCACAGGTGTGTCTAATAATGTTAATGATGGCTCTGTCATGTTCAAGTGTCTTTTATACTAGAACCCTGAAACCGATGCAGCTAATTGTATTTCGCTAATTTTAATATTTGCTCCTGTGACATGTCAAAATGTCTGCTAACGAAGGCTTTACCACATTAATACAGCTACAGACATCTCCATGTACCGTGAGGAGTTAGTTGTCTGCTTGTGTTCTTGTCATGTGGCAGACGGATTTGAAATGTGAGTTTAACTCAAATGAACGGCTCTCTCGATATCTTGGTAATATTAACAGTGCAAACAAATAAGCCCATCATTGAATGATTCTACACCAGTATAGTGTTGTGCTGCCATTTAAAAAAAAGTATGAATTTGATCTTTTGCTGATTTCTCATAGAAATAGACATCTGCCGCCTTAAGTAGAATTCATTTAAATAGGTGAGACAGCTGTTGTGGTATCTTAAGGAGAAAGCAGGTATGTTGTTTTCAAACCTCAGCCAATTGAACAAATCCAGATTCCATCCAATAGATTTCCTGTGAAACGCAGCTGTTAGAGATGGACTTGTTGAGATTATATATAAAATGATTAACCATTGCTCTTAAACGGGATTTAAATGAGTCTGTGAATCAAGTTTTCGGACAAGTGATAAAAGGAACAATTTGTATTAATTGTGGATTAATTAGCGTCTGCTGCTCTAATAAAGCTCTCTATTTCCAGGGTGCCTCACTTTAGAGTTTATCAATTGGAGGGAAGCTGTAGTCGCACCTCCTGCAGCTACAGTTGCTTAAACTCCGCCGAAGCGCTGCAATCTGCACTCTTTTATTCATTAGAATTAAAATATTTCTAACCTCGAGCGCTCATTTAACTCAGAAGCATGCAAAGCTTGCAGCGCTGACGGGAACAGTCATTAAACCTGGAAAAAAAAAGAGAAAAAGACCTCAGAAGTATAAAGAGAAGCTCCCAGCGGACAGTCAACCTTAAAGACGGAGATAACAGCAGACAGAAAGAGAGGATGTCTGATCGTTTTTACCAACTGAAAGAACACAGACTCAGAAGTGATGACGAGAGGTGTACACTATGCAGATTGCGGTGAGATATAATACGAGGGATACGCCTCGGAGAGCCAAGAGATGCACAGAGGAGATGGGAGACAGAGAGAGAGAGAGAGAGAGAGAGAAGCACGGATGAAGACTAAATTAGTTTGTGAGGAGATAAAACGGTGAGCCGTGAGGAGAGAGGACACAGGTAGAAATCAAATTGCTTTGTTGTGTGAAGCAAGAGAAAGAGACGGGGAAGAAATGCGGTAGGCAGAGGTGAGATTAGTTTTGGATGTGATAAAGCAGATATGCATGTTACACTGAGAAATCGAATGCACAGGGACAGGGAGGGAAACAGATCTCACATGCAGAGCAAATTAGCTCGAGGTAGCGAAGACCGTGTGAGGCTTTTGAAGAGTAATGCTAGTGGCAAGCTTTAACCTTTTTGGAGAAGGTGTTGACGGTTTAAAAGTTCGGAACTGAAGGGAACGGAAAGAGTAATGAGCCACCGAGAAGGAGAGAATGCAGACATTTAGTAAATTGAGGTGAGATTGAAGTAAAGTCTTAGCTTGGTTAGTGCAAGACAGAGAGAACGGAGAAACCGGGTAGACGGAGGGAATGAAGTGAGAAGTGAATTAGCTTGGGGGATGGGGAGAAGGAGTGAGGTGGGTGATGAATGCAGAGTCAGAGATAAGTTGGAAAGTTTAAAGGTGGTATAGAGGGGACATGAATAAAGAACTGACTGGAATGGGGGGCGGGGGGGAAGTTTGGCGCAACCACAGGGGAGTTGTAAGTGAACTTAAAAGTACATCAACAATAGAATAACCAAAATCTGACTCAACAGTCTGCATAATTGTTTATTGTTCTCCCCGTGGTGCACACCTCGGCAGTCTGTGATAAAGCAGAAACAATGTTCAGCATACTTAACACATGCCCAATGGCAGAACTGAGCCGTGAAATCACAGCTAATGATTAAGCTAATCTGAGCTAATTATGTACTTAGCTTACAACTCCCACGTGAAACCAAGAAAATTGATGTTTTGAAGCTTCATGTTCACTGTTGAACTCATATTTTTGTTGCAGAAGCTACATGATTTTGACGACACATTTACATTTATGTATACATTCGTTTTAAGACAAATGCAATGAACCACAGCTCTCTATTGAACAAAAGGTAACAACAAGTCATTTGAGAATGAAGGACTCAATTGAGGAATTAATTAATCAGCCATTTATTGATAGCATATATATCATAAACGCAGCGTTTACGAACAATTACACAGCTAGTTATTGAAGAAATAATCACAACACAGGAGCAAAAATAATACGACAATGTACTTTCTAGAGAATTGAGTAATTTAAAGTTAGGACATCTGCAGACAAAAAAACAAAGGAGAGACTAATGGAAAGTCAATTAGTTTTGAATTGATAAGACACAATGTGAGGGTTGGAGACATTCTTGGTTGATAAGACAGCAATAGTACTCAGATGAGATTAAAATAGATGAGTGAGTTCCTGACGCCCAAAACACGCCAGGCAGCAGCGAAGTGCGGCTTGCTGCAATAATTACATTTTGTAGCCAGGAGGCGGGTTTACGTGTTTCAGGCCGGAAGCAATTCTGTGTAACATGTCAACATGCCACAGACGACACAAGTCTCTCTACTGATCGGCTGCGAGTATTCTCTGGCTGCAATTTGGCGCCAAGAGTTAAACCGTTACTTAACTAAACTATCCCCAACTTGTACTTCGGCTGCAGAATCAAAATGGCCGCAGCTTGCTAAGCTCGGAGCGGCCGCCGCAGCTCTCCATTGACATCGCATCGCTGCTCACCGCAGGCCGCACTTCACCGCTGCTCAGGTGAAAGTGTAAAAAAATGGCATTGCATATTAGGAGAAGAAAGATCACGCAAGAGACGAAGTTAAGCAAAAACACAAAACATTTGAAAAGACAGTTTTAGGACAGAGTGAAACTGGGAGAGGATGAGAGAAATGAGTGGGTGAAAAAAACAGGCTGGTTGGGTGAAAGTGGGGGAGTGAAGGAGGGGGAGAGATGATGGTATGGGATGGATTCAGAAGTCTCATTGACATTCATTTTAGAGGTCATTAATCGAATGAATGAGTGTGTGTGTCTGTGTGTGTGTTGTGTGTGTAAGAATGACACCAAATTAGCTGAGGAAAGGGTAACAGAACCGTGTGTGTGTGTGTGTGTGTGTGTGTGTGTGTGTGTGTGTGTGTGTGTGTGTGTGTGAGAGTAGAAGTAAAAGAGAAGTAGACTCAATTACTTTGGGGAAATTAAAAAACGGTGATGTGGTGGTGTTTATCAATGTGTGTGTGTGTGTGTGTGTGTGTGTGTGTGTGTGTGTGTGTGTGTGTGTGTGTGTGTGTGTGTGATAGAGAGAGCAAGCATGCAGGACACGCAAGGAGAGTAAATTACTTTAGAATGAGCTCCGATTGTGTAGGAGGAAAACATATGAGGAATTAGAGATATACATAATAGACATGATTTGGAAATGTGCATGCTATATGAAAAAATAGACTTCAGGACATGACTTGCTGAGTTGAGCGGGATCAATGCATCAAACAGAGGAAGGAGGGAGGAGGCTCAATTTAGTTTTTGGGAGAAAAGTTACAGAACGTACCTCAGACCCCTCTGGCGTGTTTATGGGAGATATGCATGTCACGTGGAATGCTGTGCCTGTGATATCAGTGTACTTGTGGTACTTTGGCCGCAGTGGATACTTATGCATACGCACAGTCTTTGAAGACTAATGCAATGCAATACTTTGAGTGTGCACTGTATTAGAGATGTGTTCCCGAAACTGAGCTGCAGCCTCATTTTTGCCAGTAGAATTATAAATAGCATACGTGTTACTTAAGATAACAGAAGTATTCACGATCATGAAAGGAATGATTCTGAAGGTACATTTACTGTTGAGCAGGAGGAATCAAGTGCAGACACACAGAAACTCTTTAACCAATAGGCAGGCAGGATTTAAGAAAGGAGACTCTTCTCCTCCTGAAAGATAATAAACAATGAGGGTAACCTATCAGAAACACTGCGAAGTATATGAATCAATTAATAGTTTATTTATGGGCAATATTAAGTATTTTCTAAGACCACAAAAAGAGATTGAGTATGTTGCCCAATCTTTTTGTTCCATCAGGCGCAACTAAGAAAGCAACACGTTTGCATATTGGAAGTAAAATATCCCCTTTGAGGGTCATAACAGTCATAATAATGGCCGATAATCTGTGGAGTGGTTTCTTTCCTTCACACGACTGCTAAATGTTTGATACTAAAAGAAAATGTTTCGATTTCTGATTTGCACTTTGTTGGGATTTACATGCAAGATGAGCATTGGTTGAAATTGGACATTCCAAGTTTGGAATTTAAAGTGAGAAAAAAATTCAACCTTGTAGTTGAAAAATAGGAATATAAAATGAGAGCGAGGAAATGCAACGAGTGGCAAAAGAATAAAGAGAGAAAGAAAGAAAGAAAGAAAGAAAGAAAGGCTGCGGGGTGAATAGAGAGAGCTAAAAAGAATCAAATAAATGTAGGAGGTGAATTCTTACCAATATCTCAGATCCGGTCTTTTGTAAACGACTACAAAAGAAGCAAAAGAGGATAGTGAGGGAGGTCGAGGCAGATGAAGGCGTAGAATGGGGTAAAGAGCACATCAATAATTGGGAAAGAGGGAGCAGAAGGGAAAAGAGGGTAGAGAGTCTTTGAGGCAAAAAAGAGACTTGTATGGAAGAAAAGTGAAAATGAAACAGCTTTAGAGAAAGGAAAGTTAGCAGAGAGGGGACTAGGGTCCTAGGGATAGGACAGAGGAACGCAAGGGACTAGAAAAATGTGTTGGAGATTGAAATACATGACAGATTGCAAAAAACTAGAAAGAGACTAAACTGGAAAGTGAAAATAACCAAAAGAGGAGTCAAATAAAAGGGCTGCAGTGGGAGAGGAGTGGAGGGAGAAGAAGAAAAGGAACCAAATGAAAGAAAAAGTTTAAACAAAGTGGCACGGACAAGCAAATAGCATTAAAAAACATATCAAAGACGCCAGAAGGAAGAAGAGTGGAGAAAAGTCAGTGATGAAAGAGGAGGAGAGAGACTGTGAGGCGGTATAAAATGTTCAAATAAAAGTTAATAAGTAATGAACTAACAAATAGAAATCCATTCACTGCATCACGCTCAAATGAATAGATAACCACGGTGAGTTTTTGGTGCAATTCAGAACCATTTAAAGCTGTAATCTACTCTAGAATCAAATACATTCAACTCTAAATCAGTGGAGCCCTTTAAGGCACTTTTTCTCGTGGGGGTGTAGATGAAAAAATCAAAAAAAAATAGCTCCAGAAAACGGGAGCGAGACCTAGCGAGGAAGGGAAAGAGGGAAGCAACTGGAAGTAGAGTGGCCTCTAGGGATCTCCCACGTGTTGGGGTGGAGGAGGGGGGTGATGGGGTGGGTGGGTGGTTGGGCGGAGCGAACTAAGATGCCGGGGGGGCGGGGGGGGAGTTGAAGAATACTGGCTTTGATGAATAAAACATCCGCGAGAAGGAAGGGGTGGTGTGAATGCATTAAGCCGCTCATACAAGATGAAGACAGGATGAAAAGAGAGAATGATATGGAAGGAGATAGGAACAGTGAAGCGTGGAGCCTTTCATATAGAGGTGTAAGTCGGGGAGGGGGTAGAAAAGGAAGGAAGGATGGAGGGAGCGAAGGAAGAATGAAGGGGTGAATGGAAAGAGCAGTCTCCTTTTCAACAAGTACAAGTGCGAACAGAAAGAGTCAGAAGTTTTCTGTGTGTGTGTGTGTGTGTGTGTGTGGACTTCTTTGTTTGACTATGTTGATGCTTTTAGCGGTATGTTGTGTGTCTGCATGTGTGTTTCCATTTTGGTAAGTTCATTTAAAAACGTGTGTTTGTTTGTGAACAAACACTCACCGTTTAGTAATCGCTTGACCTTTGTGTCCACGTGAGTCTGAACACTGAGCAGAATGAGGAAGTACACACTAAAAGTGACTCTCTGTCCCACTGTGTGTGTGTGTGTGTGTGTGTTTCCTATCACTGCTGATCAGTCTTAAGTGCCTCGGTGAAGTGGACGCCTTCTCATCGTTGAGTCAGTCTGAGATCAAGCCTGCTCTGCTCTATTTCTTCTAATTACTGCGTGGATGTTTTTTTTCTCTGCAGTTCTGTGCAAATATCGTGTTTTTTTTCTTTTTCTGTCTGTCTCTCAAATTCATTTCCTGCCAGTCTGTCAACCTGTGCGCAACAGGGCCTGCATAATGAAGCAACGTGTGTTTAAGTCTCACCACACGCATAATTCATGAGTATTAATGTCTATTTATTTATTTTAATATTAATGAGAGGGTCTGTACGGTTGAGTGGGCGCAACAGACAAAGGCAGGGAGATTGTGCCGTGTTAAGAGTGCATATGTGTGTGTTTCCCTATTTAATTGGTTCCCTGTTGTGTGCATTTACATTAAGGTATATGTTTAATGTGGGAGGATAAGAGAAAGCTAAACAAGGACACACAGATGTGATAATTTCAATGTCCTTGGGCTATTGTTAGCTGAGCTGTGTGTGTGTGTGTGTGTGTGTGTGTGTGTGTGTGTGTGTGTGTGTGTGTGTGTGTGTGTGTGTGTGTGTGTGTGTGTGTCCGTCCTCGGGGTGATTTAGTGGTGTGAAAGCGTATATCTGTCAGCCGATGTCTGGCAGATATCAGCTGCCCGGTGGACGTGGTGAAATGGAGTGGTGAAGAGCAAGATTGACAAATGAATAAACTGTCATAAAGTGAACAATTGATTGATGCAAAGGGCATGGAGAAAAACAATAGCATTGATCAGGACAATAATGCCGCTCAAGCACATAAAATGAAAGCACCGAGCAATCAGCCAGTAAAGATTGTGTGCAGTGACACGCTTGTGAGTGCTGAACAGCGAGTGAAATAATAAAAAAAAAGAGCTTCTCTATGCTCGCTGTCTTCAAAGCTGATCACTTTCAGTTTTGTCAGTTTGCATCTCTGACACGGAGGAGGAGAGACGGACGGTAATCCACGCAGTTCATACCTTTTGATTCAAGCTGATACAAGCTACAAGCTCTAAATGTTTCACCGCTTGATGCATCGTACCGTGGGGTTCAGTTTGTGCTGTATGTGTCACAGATAGTCAGCATCAGTGTGAGCTTTTCTCTGTGTGTGTGGGTGACTCGTGCATTTATATGTGTGTGGTCATGACTTGCCCTCAGGTGTGTGTGTGTGTGTGTGGCTGTGTTTTGTCTGTGTGCGAGAGATTGTCCGTGTGTGTCTTGTGTACGTCAGATTATATTTGTGTACAAACGTACATGAGGAAAGGTGAAGGCTTCTATTGACCTACAACAGCAGTACTGTTTGTCATCTGCATGTGTGAGTCGTACGAATCTGTGTGTGTGTGTGTGTGTGTGTGTGTGTCTATTAGGATGTGAGGACCCTGCCCGTGGGTACTTTGGCAGCTAAAAGCAGCCAGCTACATGATAAAAAACCCCGACAGCCTCGAGGGTTCGGGCAATGATCTGTGTGTGTGTGTGTGTGTGTGTGTGTGTGTGTGTGTGTGTGTGTGTGTGTGTGTGTGTGTGAAAGAGAGAGAAGAAGAAGAAGAATAGAAATATGGGAGGAAGATTGAATATGTTTGTCTTTGTTTAAAGAAAGAAAAACTCTGTATTGCATCTATTATTAATGTGTGTGCATTTTGGCTTGTTTATTTGTTATTTTACTGTTGTGCCTGTGTGTGTGTGTGTGTGTGTGGGTGTGCCAGCAGGTTCTACAATGGGCCCTTAAGGAGCCATCTGTCTTTAGGCTACTTTCAGACCCTGTCTGCTCTGTTGATGTGGCGGGCGCTGGGTGTGTGGGTGTTCTTGTGTGCAGCTGCTAAATGTCAGACATTGTGTGTGTCCAAATATGCTCGAGGAAAGGTGAAAACCGAAAGGGAAAGAGCGAACGTCTACTCCTACATACCTTTTGATTGTGTGTCCACACTTGTGTGTGTTGCGTGGGTGTTTCTGCCTCTCGAGACACTACAGACTGGCGCTTGTTTGACTGGCTGCCAAATCTGTGTTTATTCTCGTCTGCAGATTTGTTTGTGTTTTTTATTTTTTTGAATCACAGTCGGCAGGAAAATACCCCCCCCCCCCCCTTTTGTTTTCCCTGCATACACACACTTTCTGTACATATACTGTACACTGAGTATTTTTTTTTCGGCTCTAATTTTACCGTAGTTTATATTCTGTGTTCGTTTGAGGGACGGTAAAGGTTAGTCCTCTATAGCTGCTGCTCTTACTCCTGCTCCTCAAAAATCAGCACCCCGCTGCTTCCACCGTTTAATCAAGCAACTGATTTACATCTAAAGCCTCACGGCGAAGGCAGTTCACTGCCTGAAAGAAAAGCCAGCAGCACTCTGTTAAGCTGTTGACACGGCGAGAGAACCACAGCTTTATAGATTGGGGCAATTTCAAGGCCCTCGTGTTAAGTATCCTTCTCTCAAGTGACGCGACACAACCTGCAGAGGTCTGGTGGATAGCTGATTGCATTACTGAATGTATAGCTTCCATTTCAAAATAACTGAAAAGACGTGGTCCACTTCTCTGCTGTTTGTTTGTAGGTGTGCGTTGCCTCTTTCACAATGCTCTTTGGGAACAAATTGAATAGCTCCTTTTTCCTTGAGCGTCTTCTTTTTGGGTTCTTTTCAGGGTTTGACTCAATTATCATATGAATTCAGCAGCTAACACAATTAAGCTCAGCTGTTGTCGAGCTAACTTCAGTAGTTAACAAGGTGACTCATCAATTGTCAAGCTAACTTCACTTGAGCTATAGCCCAGAAGTTATCAGCCTGAAGTCTGAAAGTAGGTCTACGCTGTGTTGGTTGGTTTAGGATAGAGTTTTGAACTTCTCTTGATTTCGTAATATTCAGTAACGATGGAGAGATTAGGGTTATGGGAGTCATGCACACATGTAGATTGGTGCATGGCTGACATTTTAGTTTGGCAGTGGCAGTGTTTTCTGAGTAAGCAATGCAAGAGATTGGAGAAATGAAATACCTTGATAAAGAAGAGAGTTACACTCAAAATAACGTAATAAGTTGTATCATTGAAGACAAAAACGTTTTTCCCCATATACGTCTGATACAGTATACACTTCCTCTAAGTTAACTAAAAGTCTGTCATGCTTGTAGCGTAATGAAAAAAACATTAAAACCACGACCATATTATAGTTCATCATGAACACCTCGGGATCTTGAGTGAAATTTAAATTAAAGCACTGTGGGGTTGAACAGTGCTCGGTTGCACGTGTTTGTAGTGATGGACCGCCAATGAGTGTAGTGAGGTCAGAGCTGATGAAACTTAATTACCTGAAGTCTCAAAACAAAATGGCAAAGACTGTCCAGACACTGATGGGAAAATCTGCCTTTTAAAAAAATGCAAATCCTTTTATATTGATACAATAAAGGATGCCGGACATGTGATATCCGTACGTGTATCGTTACGTCAATCTGTTGCATGGGTATTGTACATCATGTCCTACGACTGTGAATGAAGTGAAACCGTGTGAAATGTGTGCGAAACTTTACTTTCCAGTGTTGCAATTCACGCTGAGGTTCAACACAGGACGATACAATAAGTTGTTTTTCATTGTGAATCCCCAGGTGACCGGTGTGAGTTTGACCGGCGGCAGGGCAGGTGTGTGCCGGGTTTGTGCCGAAACGGAGGGACGTGTCGGGAGCTTTCAGGCGGTGGATTCCGCTGCGAGTGTCCCGCAGGAGGCTACGAGCGTCCATACTGCACAGTCACCGCCCGGTCCTTCCCGCCGAAGTCCTTCGCCATGTTCCGGGGCCTCAGACAGAGATTTCACCTGTCCATCTCGTTAACGTGAGTAGATTGAGTGGATTGGTATTTTTTTGTTTTGTTGCTGTCTTCCGCGCTTCCTTTCTTTCAGCTTCCATCTCTCGCCATCCAGCTGCACTCAGACAGAGATCCATAACATCTCCTCTTTGGTTCTCAGTTATCTTCCTCTCACGGAGTCTCTCTTCTCTTTGCTTTAATCTATTTATTTCATCTCCGCCATCGATCCTATTATTCATGGATTCTCTCTCTGCTGGCTCCACTTCCCTCTCCAGTAAGGAGTGCGGTTTCTCCTCTCTCTCCTCTTTCATCCATCAATTTGCTGGTTTCAGTAACATCTCCTTTGCCTTCTCTCTTCTTATCTTGCATCTTATCACCCCTGTGCGCTCCTCTTTCAGTCTTTTCGGTTGCAGCAAATGCTGCATTTCTGGTGACCCTGTGCTCTTTCTGTGAAGGGCTCAGAGCTCTTAGGTTTTCAAGAAAAATAATCTCCCAGTTACCAATTTAGACCAAAAATTGGCTGCAGCTTTTTCCAATTAAAAAACATAATTGAAGTGATTGATTTGTACAGTTTGCTCTCAGACCTTTTGTCGAGGCCTTTAACATTCTGGGAGCATTTGATCATTTGAGAGTACTGACCTACATGCAACCTGTGGAGACACGTGAGTGAGACACGCCGTGCATGCATGTCTTTTAAACTTGGTGCACTACCTAGCCACAGTTGGTAGTTTTTACATGCATCAACATGTTTCCTCAGAAGTCAGTGATCGTCTCGCACTTGAGGTCCTTTCGTCTTTGTCCTGCTCGCCCACCACCATCGTTTCTCTGCTGCTCCTTCGCCTCTCATCATATGAGTGGTTGTCTATGGGAGCTCTGAAGTGGTCCTTAAGAGTGGTCAGCCAGGGTTATGGGTTGGTTTCCACGGGTGATGTCGTCTCATGATTGTTGCTAAGGTGACATTGCCCATGGGGTTGTTGCTAGGCTGATGATGCCTCCCACCATAGACTGGTTGCTATGAGACTGGTCATGATGTTATTGCCAAATGAGGTTCTGTGCATTGTCGGGGCTTAAAGGCACTACAGGGGAATTGTTTCATGTATTTATGACCACCAGTTGGGCAGTGATGGTAATTCAAGCAGTAAAGTGTGATCTTACTTTATGAGCATTTTGTTTTTTTTTGCAATGTTGGCAGTTTAGTTAAAATTCCCAAATTGTGAAGAGAGCAATGTTCATTTTTTCCAAGTAATTTTCCAACTAAGGACAAGGCTGTTGTTGAACAGGTACGATAGAAATGGTCTATTTTAACCGTGTCCTGCTCCACATTCAGTCAAACACGTTGAGCTTCAACCTTAGTCTACAGCAGCAACTATAATTTCAGTGCCTTGCTCTGGGGCACCACATAGAATTTCCCTTTTTTGAGTGAAATCGTTGATCTTATTCCTGTTGTTGTTGGGCAAAGTTATTTTTATGTTATCAGCCGTACAGTAGATACACAGTCTGTGAGTCGTCTTCCACTGACGTCAGCTGCTGCCAGCTTCGCTCCTTGGCCTGATTTTCACATCGGGGCTAAACAGAACTCAAACATTATTCATGTCACTCAGGTTCTCCCACAGCATTTCATTTCACCCCTGCAAAAATACTTCCTTTTTCTTATCGTTCACCCAAAAGCTGCTTCAGACGTTTTTGTAGTAACTCTTCTTCAGAAGTTACGATGGGTAAGATGGCTCTGTTCGGGCCGTGGCAGTATAGATATGTCCTTACTGCAGAGTTATAATGTTTGCCAATCATGTGGGGGAGAACGTGTGAATGAGGGTGCTGCAGCTATGTTTGAAGTTGTCAGTAGCTGCCGAGCTGAAATAATTGGAGAATTAAAAAATGTAATGCCTGTATGATATGCCTTCATGAGGTTTATTGCTTTGAAGTCATCATATAGTAAATATATGGTATTTGTTCTTTTCGTTAAATGCAGTTCTTTGGTCTTTCAAATAATCAATTTCACAAACAACAAAAATGCCTTTTTTTATTTATGCCTTCATCCTTTCTGCATCTTTCTCTCACTGACTCCACTCACAGCCTCCATTTACTCAGGTCAGGTTACTCTATTTTTAAATGATTTCTGCCGGCTTGAAGACAGTACTACTATGTGCTGTGCTATAAGATAGGACCATGCCACGGTGCTGTTGGTATTGCAGCAGAGCTATGCAAACAGGACACACCTGTCCGCTATTGAATAACCCTGGGTTTATTTGTTTACATGTTCTTCTCCACAGTACATTTGTATTGCAGTAGCGCATCTATCGTTACAGTCACAGTGATCTCTGGTGGAGGATGTGCAATGTAGTCAATAAGTAAGAATAAGGAGGAAGTAATATTGTTGTTCAAGAATAATATAAGCCACCAGTGAGACATTTATTTTGAAAACATTGTAAGATGAAATCAATGGAATTTTTTTTGCAGTGGGAATGTTTCTGCATCTTGTTACCAGGAGGGAAGCTTTGTTATCAGTGCTGTAGTATAAAAAAAACCCCGAACAGTCCTTTTGATCATGGCGGGTTAACATGGCAGCCTTGGCCTCGCTATGGAAAATAGACGGAGCAGCTGGAGGGAATGGAGTCTGCAGCAACATGGTTTAAAACTGTAGAACAGTTTGAATGCTATTCATTCTCCCATTCTAAGCGTATGAGGAGGCTTGCAGGAGTTGTTTTTGTTTTGCCATGTGAAATTAGGTGTTGCATGGCGGGCAGTGTTGCATTAACCAAGCCAGAGTCTCATCTGAAAATGTGTCGTACAGAATGACTTGATTTATTTGAACTGTATATTTTCAGGAAACAAACATGTAAAATATACTGTAGAGATATAATGATACTCATACATTGCACACACACACTATATTCATTAATAAACGTATTATGGACGTGGGTTTCTGTGTGTGTGTGTGTGCATTTTCTAGTTTTGCCACCCTGGAGAACAGTGGTCTTCTCTTCTATAACGGACGCTTCAATGAGAAACACGACTTCATCGCCTTGGAGATCCAAGAAGGACAAGTGGTGCTCAAATATTCCACAGGTACTATATGTCTTTATGTGTGAGTGTGCTTTTGTACTCTAGTGTTTCCCTATTTATAAGCATTGTATATTCCCACGGGGAAAGAGAGAGTTTTGTTCTCAAAGGTCATTAAGGGACTTATTTAGGTGTAGGATTAGAATCATGATTAGAGCTATTAGGGCTTTACAATCTGTACTACGTGCGTCATCCTCTGTCCCAGGACCCTCGCAAAACTCCCACCCAAAAAAAACCCATTACTGTGAGAAATAAAGGAGGAATAAACTTAGGGAGAGCAGCAGAGGAGGGATCCCTCTCCCAGGATGGACAGAAGTGCAATGTCATGTGTACAGAATGAACAACATAGTGACATATATTGTGTATATCTTTGGTACATGCACATGTATAGCTGGAAATAGGATATAAAAGAGAGATTAGCATAATAATATACATTATAGCAGTTAATATACAGTGTTTTATGACCGGAGGCATGTCAAAACAAAAAACAGGAAGTAAACTAAAGCAACAAGTTGATTAGGATAATGATCCAGTAATATTTCGTCCTGTCCCGATGTATTTTTACTACCTGCTGATGTTTCGACACAAACTTCATCTGTCTGCCTTCAGGTGAATCGTCCACTCAGGTGAGTCCCTTCCTGCCCGGCGGTGTGAGCGATGGCAACTGGCATACTGTTCACATACACTACTACAACAAGGTGCGTTTACATCTTATCATTTGACTGACGATTGTTTGTGCTGTCCTCCTGATGCGTCGGCAGAATAGTTTCTCAGCCTTCGTGCCGACAAAGCACTTTGAAGTGAGATGAAGCGTTTGTGTGTGGACGCTGTTATGAGGGCGTTTTGCTTGTCACCATTTCATTCATGCACATTCGCCGCACATCTTCTTTAATTTTCTTCATGTTCTTTAATTTTCCTCAGCCAGCTATACGCTATGTGAGTATGAGTGTGTGTCAGGGTGCACATGCACTTTTCTTCTTCCTCTGTTTCCCTTTCCTTCCTCTTTTTCTTCCTCTGTTTCCCTTTCCTTCCTCTGTTCCTTCCTCTGTTCCTTCCTCTGTTCCTTCCTCTGTTTCTTCCTCTGTTTCCCCTTCCTTCCTCTTTTTCTTCCTCTGTTTCCCTTTCCTTCCTCTGTTCCTTCCTCTGTTCCTTCCTCTGTTCCTTCCTCTGTTTCTTCCTCTGTTTCCCTTTCCTTCCTCTGTTCCTTCCTCTGTTCCTTCCTCTGTTTCTTCCTCTGTTTCCCTTTCCTTCCTCTTTTTCTTCCTCTGTTTCCCTTTCCTTCCTCTGTTCCTTCCTCTGTTTCTTCCTCTGTTTCCCTTTCCTTCCTCTGTTTCTTCTTCTGTCTTTCTTTCATTCACCTGCAGGCAGTAAGTGAAGAGTGAATGCGTCTGTCTACTTTCACTCCATTATTTTCCCACCCAAACACAGTGTCTGTTGTTGCTCCTCTCACTAACTCAAGTTTTTCCCTTCCTTTTCCTTCTAACCCGATGTACTGTAGCAGTGTAGACACTGAATACAGTCTGATGTGTTTGAGCTGTTGTATTGTAGTGTATGACTGCAGTGATATAAACTGTAGATTTAGCCAATGATGTAGTATTTCTTGCATGTTGTCGGTTGTCTTGGTCTCTGTTTTCAATCTTGTGTGTGTGTGTGTGTGTGTGTGTGTGTGTGTGTGTGTGTTCAGCCCAAGCGCAGCATGAGTGGCGAGGCCCAGGGTCCGTCAGATGAGAAGATCGCTGTTGTGAGCGTTGACGACTGTGACACGGCGTTGTCGCTTCGCTTTGGTACGCAGCTCGGAAATTACAGCTGTGCAGCGCAGGGCAAACAGACCAGCAGCAAGAAGTGAGTTTATTTTTATTTTTTTTCAGCTCTCCGTATTTTTGTTTCTGTATTCAAACTAGCTGTTTCTTTAAATGTGTTGACTTGAAGGCAATCCGAAAGATGACCCCCAACAATACGGTCATGCCTCAAAAATGATATAATTGTATCTGGTCCTAAAATAATCCATTTACAGTTGCAGTCAGAGCACTGTTGCCCACATGTCTTGGAAATGTCAAATATGACCTGCAGCATGTACAAACTGTAGATCCTGGAATATATATGCAAGAGTGAACAAGTGAACAATATTATTTACGACATATTAAATAATCTGCAGGATCTACTGCGTGTGAATATAATAAATATTTGGCATTCTTTCAGATATTGGTGCATTGGCCATATTACCTGTTCATTAGGAAAATGATATTCAATTCACCTAATGTAACCAGTAGGACTAGTTGTTCGCAGTCGACAGAATATTCAAAACACATTACTGTGTATAATTTAACATGCATATATACTTCCTTTATAATGACTATTAGAACATGACTTTGCATCATTTAAGAAATCGCAAGATAGCATCAAAGGCAGTGTTATACTGTGTAATATATATATATATATATGTGTATATGTAGGATAGCACAATCTTGTGTGTCATAGCTCTTTGTGTGGAATTCATCATATAATTTAATTCCATAGTCTCATGTTTGACATTTATGAAATAATGATGAAATATTCAGCTGAGTTCTTCCATCCCCTACTTCCAGCAAAGCCACTGACTGACTCTGAATAGTCACTGACCCTGAGCTGTGGGTGGTGTTTGCACAGGATGTGCCAGCTTCTTTCTTTGCAAAGACAACTTTCATTAAACATCATCTGTGACTGATCGGAGGCTTAGCAGATATTCAAAGGCAGCTTCCACTAAGTAGAAAACCAATAAAGGTGGTCAGTGTGTGTGTGTGTGTGTGTGTGTGTGTGTGTGTAGCAGCACGCCGGCCAGCTGGCAGGTGTTGGTACGTAGGCTGCTAGATTACAGGTATTAAAAGGTAGATAATGTTGAGTGATTAGTGGAAGCATTACGATATTAAGAAATGTGGGCTTTGATGAGAATTCCTGTCAGCCAATCAGAATGCTTGGATCGTTTGAAACTAATTGTCGACAGGTTTCCCTTTTACAAACAACTGAAGATGTGCACACGGCATTGTAACACACGTTGATGTAGGTAGTGTCATTAGAGTTTGTATATGGGCATTTATTGCATTTAGAAACGTATCTTTAATATCTTATGATACCTTATGTCCCTTTGGTATGTATTTTAATATAAAATATTAGTTTCATTATTTACCATTTTTAAAAATACAATACATTTAAATGTTAAAACATAAATGAAACAATTTATTGTAAAAAGATCAAATACATTTTCAGATGTACATTTGTATTCACTAAATTTTACATTTCTATAACTATGTATTATTGATTATGTATTCCTCTGTCTTGGAAGGACTAAGTAGCTCCTCATGTTTGTCATTTAGTTTTCTACCCAAGACTCCCAAGATGACACATATATCTATTATACATATATTGTGTCAACTTGGGAATCAGTGAATATTGACATGGAACAAAGAGAAAGATCTGATCAAATTGTCAGTGTTCATGTGGCCAATTCTCTTCAAAACTAGTTTTAAATACTCAGATTGACAGATTCAGAATGTCACAGTTTAAACAGGCTTGTAAGCTGATCACAATTTTGAAGTGAAGAGTAGGCGTAACTCACCATTTAATGCAGGTTTGAGCAGTCTGACCTGTTAAACTCCTGCTAAAACCTTTAGGGAGACTGTTGCTTTTGGAAAGGATTTCAGTTTTTTTTGTCAGATCGGGGTGACGAGGTGACTGTAGGAGAACTATGGGGACCTGAGGCTTTAATGAGGCACGACTTGTTTGACTTATTCATACGCTGTCGTGTCTGTCTGCGCATCTCCGATGGCCTTGATACTCGTCGGCTCATTCTGTGTAGTGCTAATATTCATTCCTTCTCATCAGTCCCTGCTCGTCTCACTCCTTCTCCGCCTCGTGACCACTCTGTCTCTCTTTTGTACGACCAAAACATTCAACTTGACGTTGCGTTTTAAGTGTCCTGTTCTTTTTTTTGACCTTCTCAAAGTGTCCTAGTCTGCTTGTGGTGCGCGTCGACCAAACTAAACGTCTACGTGTGCGTCGCCAACAGAGTGCGTTATTCACACATGCACTCAAAAAAGCAGCCTGTCACAGCGCTGATGTCTGGCCTTGCCTCTGTAAGCTGTTATCAAGTTGGCTGTGTTCTGTCAGCACTAAGTGAAGCTGAGAGAAGAGAAGACGGATCAAAGAGGGAGGCCAAAGCCTAACGCGCTGACACTCTTTCTCTGCTCCTTCTCCATTAACAGCTCGCCCTCGTCTTACGCTGTCTCCACATCCTCCTCTAATGACGCTCTCTGTTGATATTTGCTGTAACTCGCACTTAATCTCTTGTTTGTTTGACTCCGGCGCCTTTTGTCTCTCTGGGTTCGCTCATATTTCCCTGCAGTTATCGGAAAAAAACTCGAAATGCTCTCAAAAGGACAAAACAACTGTTACTGTCTCTTCATTTTTTTTCCAGCTCATGCAGTCCCTTAAGTGTTATTTACTCTCCCCTCCATCCTCCTCTTTACATTACCCCCCGCTTCCTTTCCTCCACCAGTCTTCCATCTGTCTTGTCATCAACCCTTTACGCTTTATCTCTCTTGATATTTCCTGTTACTCACACTTAATCTCTTTTTTGTTCATCTGCCTCCCCGGCTGTCTCCGCTGTTTTTCGTCTCCTTTTTATGCCTGAGACTTTGGTAGTTGTTGACGTCCCCCAACATCCACCCCCACTTTTCTACCTCCTTTGCTGGCTCCTGTCTCCTTTCTCCCCCTGCCTTGTCATACACCTCTACCTCTTCTCTCCTGATGTTTGCTGTATCTTATATTTAATCTCCTGTTAGATCACCGCCTCCCCTTTTCTTTCTCATCTTTTCAGTTTCTCTCATCCCCTGCTGTTCCCACTTTTACCCTCAACAACATCATTGTCATCTCATTTCTCCTCAACATCAACTGTTATTCTCTGATTCTCGTTCCTTTTGTCATGTACCTCTGATGACACATTTAATCTCTGGTTTCTTTTTAATCCCTTTGCCTCGCTCATACCCTCTTTTCATGTTTTTTCCCTTTCTTACCCGCGCTCCCGTCATCCCTCCCCTCCCGTCACCTCCATCCTTGAGGGATAATCCACCATTCCTTCCTTATTCCTCTTTCCTCTCCACCTTATTTACTCCTCTTCCTCTTTAATCTCTCCTCTTTCAGGTCTCTGGACCTGACTGGTCCATTGTTTCTGGGCGGAGTTCCCAACGTACCAGACAACTTCCCGTTTGGCGCCAGGGAGTTTATCGGCTGTATGAAGGAGCTGCACATTGACAACAAGCCGCTGGACTTGGCTGGATTTATCGCTAACAATGGAACTGTCCCCGGTCAGCACTGCTAAGCATGCCCCTGACCCCTGACAGCAATGACACATGTATAACGTCCACAAATGCCAATTTGGTCCTTGTTTCATTTTTTAAATAAACTTATCCAAATGTATTGTCTCTGTTGCCCCTCATAGGCTGCAGCGCCAAGCTTCCCTTCTGTAAGTCCAACCCCTGTCAGAACGGAGGAACCTGCAGGGTGAGCTGGGAGACTTTCTCCTGCGACTGTCCCCTCGGGTACGGAGGGAAGGACTGCAGCCACGGTGAGAGGCTACATGGGTTTATTTTCACTCTAGGGACCAACATGTTGCATTTTAAACCAATGTCAACCATGCCACATTTGGTATAATTATCAATAACAAGTGAGGGATAATTACCAGTTTCTGTCTGACCTTCAGTGGCCTTTATTTGTCAGCAGTAATTATTCTAACGCCACATTAATTAGTGAGTAATTGACTGATGTTTAAATAGGGTTAAACCATTAAACTCGCAGTTTGGTATTTACCTTTCAGTAGTTTAGCTTCAAAAGTGCTGTGTCAACCATTCATTCAGTTTAATGCCTCAGTGTGCACTTCAGCATTTGTTCTCTCTGTCCCAGGATTTATTCCTCATTTCGTGCTGAGCTATCACAGCTGTAGGCTTTTAGAGTATACGAGTAAAGTGAGTGTGTAAGTGAAAATGCATGTTCATGCAAGGATGGATGGATGGATGGATGGTTGGGTGAGTGTCAACCTCTGAAGGACAAGGTGAAATGGATGATTCCCTTTAATTTTGACTATTTACTGGAAACCGCAGCGCAAATAGTTACTACACTTTGCATGGTTAGCTGGTTATCTGGCTTTATTTCCTGTGTAAGGTTGTATTTTTGTGATCTCAAATGTTCAGACTTATTTTGTGCCCTTCTTTCAATTTTGGGGCATTTTTATGCCTTGATTTTATAGTAGAGAGTAGACAGTCAGAGAGACAGGAAATGAGGGGGGAGAGAGATTTGGAATGCCACCTGACAAAGGTCCCCAACCGGACGCGAAACGGGGACGTTCTGGTGTAGCCACCGGATATCCGAGCCAAGACTTGCTCCTCCGTGCGACGATCGATTGTTTACAGTCCAATTAGCAATTTCAGATACAAGAATGGAGTTGGTACAACCGGATTACAAGCTAATTTTAAACAAATAAAAAGCGAAATCATCATCGGACGATAGCCGGAGGGTTACTAGATTTGATCTCGACCAATGAGTTCCACCTCTTTTGCTCTCTGCAACCAAAGCCTACTTGAGCGTGATTGGGCAATACTACTCGGACCACAAACGGAACGAGATCGCTTCCAATACCAACGTCTTGTCCCGTTGCCTACTTTTACAGCACATAAATGCTTTATAGAGATTATTCAGTCCCGGGAACAGTGACATCTTGAGGCTGTTCTGAGCAGTCCAGTCCTTTTTATTCGCCGTCTTCCTCTCACCCTCCTCCGCCAGTGATGCCACACCCCCATCGCTTTCTGGGTAACAGCGCCCTCTGGTGGGACCTGAAGAATGACGTAACCATCTCGACGCCCTGGTACCTCGGCCTGGTGTTCAGGACCAGAGCGCGAGAGGGGACGCTGCTGCAGGCTCAGGCGGGCCAGTACACCAGTCTGCTATTCCAGGTGTGTGCACACACACATTGTCTCTACTAGAACGTATTTTAACATTGACATATCCCTGAAAAAATAATTGTGTTGGTTTCATTTTAACAAACGAGACCATGGCTGACATAATTGTTGACTTTCAAGTCACTCCAGGCTCAATGGAGTTTCAGAAAGCAAGACCACATTTCCCATAAACCTGTTTATTCCTGCAGCACAGGAGATTGTTGCCAGTACCTGTCTCTCCTTTTCTGGCTGGTGTTTTTTACTTTCTGGCTCTGCTTAAGAGGATAAACAGAACAGTGTTTCTTTCCTTTTACCGTTGCCAAAAGCTCCAAAAGGTTTAGCTGCATTTATGCTAAAACACAAATGGCTGCGGCATCTTCCACTTTTGTACCATAAACAATTTGATATTGTGATTTAAATCAATGCTACTCATTTGAAGCCAAATCTCACCAGGCGGTACAGGATGTAAAATACTGCGTGGGCTGCTAAATGTGTTAGCAACGGTCACATTGATTATGGGAATTATACTTATCACTCATGGTTATTGTGGCTCTATTTACTGTTTTATTAATACCACATTATCATCCTCTCGACAAAATGCTAAAAAGCTGGTATTATCCCTGAAATTATGTGCAGTTTACATTTACATTTCCTACATTTCTACATCCTGAGACAGTATTGAATTAGCAGCATCTTGGCAGGAGTGCAGCCAAGATGCTGGATTTCAATTTCACACTCCCACACACACACACACACACACACACACACACACACACACACACACACACACACACACACACACACACACACACAGTCACCTCTCAGTCTCCTCTCACCTACCAAGCAGGTATTGTTGCAGTCAGTTTCTACATTACACTCTCCGTCTTTTCCTCTTTTTTTCTGGTCTTTGACTTTGTGTGTGTGTGTGTGTGTGTGCGAATGCCCTCAGGTGATAAATGGTCAGTTGGTGTTCTCGGTGACCCGTGGTTCGACCAGACCGGTGCGTTTGCGGTTGGATCAGGTTCAGGTTGCAGATGGCCAGTGGCACGACGTCCAACTGGAGCTGCGAGACGTCCGCAGCGGCCGTGAGACACGCTATGTCGCGACGCTGCGGCTCGACTTTGGACTCTATCAGGTAATAGACATGACAGGACAGACTGAATGTTCCAACAACTAAGGATGAATAGAGTTTTTTTAGCCTTAAAAAGTATTAAAATACTGTAAATGCTATTAGAAGTCTAATTTGCCCTGCAAGCACAGATTTAAATGAATAACAAGGTTTTCATCATATCTGCTTTACCAAATCAGAAAGGCTTAATTTCCCACGACAATTAATTTTGTAATGGATTCACAACCTTATTTGGCTGTGTTTGAAATGTGGACTGCATTTTTGAGTCTAATAAATGGAGAACTCTAATTGGAATTGTGAAGCATTTAATATGAATGAAGACGTGAAATCCTTTTTAATATTCCCTAATCTGAAATATCTCCATATCATCCTCTCTTCCTGCTATGAGCCAATACAGTGCAGGAGATCACTGCAAAAGATATCAGCAAATTGGGAAATCATTTATATATGATATCACTCCTAATCTTCAAATCAAAGCAGGAAAGATTATGTTTATGGCATTAAATAATTCCTTAGCATGGTTTTCAGAAATGTCCCTTAAACTAGTTGAAACAGGATGAACCTTTGCAGTTGTTTTGTACACAATGTATCTGCACTCAGACGTCAACAGCCATACTGGTGACTTTCTCCTGTCATATAAGTACACTTGTCACCCACTATGCACACACACACACACACACACACACATGTTCACAACACACACAGACTCTCTAACCCTGGACGGCCTCGGTCTCTTTAAAATATGGGTTGGTAATCCTAGTTTCCCTAATCTCTAGTGGATTAATATGTCAAATTGTACACGACGATGTCTGTTTGATCATGCGTACCTGTGTTTGTGTGAGGGTTGCACATATGTGACAGTAGCATGCACACAGAAAAGCAAACGCACTCTGTACTATTGTCATCTTCGGCTTTGTTTGCGCAAAGCGACATGTTCTGTTTTCATGTTGATGTGACTCTTAAATTATCTGCCAACAAATTCTGCCTTTCATCTTTTGTATTGTAGTTCACCAAGCTATTCTTCAAAGTGCATCAAGTGATACACCGAGTAAATGGTGCAGAAAAACGCTTTTAAATATGAAATTATTAAACATTGCCGCTGCCAATTAAACGGTAATTACCGTTGAAAGCTTTTGGCATGTGTGCAGCTATTATCAGCCAGATCTCACCCTCTATTTTAGCATCTTCCACTGTGGCTGACACAGTAATAAATGTGCCTCATTGATTATTATTTAATGGTTGTTGCCTGTCAACGTCGCTTCACAACACTGTCTGTTTTATCATCTGAGTATCGACCTTCTCCACAACGGCTGCATGTTATTGTATTCTTTTATTTCATTAAGTCAATCATTCACTCTGCAGTTCCCCTCTCCTCGCTTCAACTGACATAAGCGTCATTAAAACCCGACTACTCAGTGGTCTAGAGGTAAATACAAATATAGAAGAATCATGACTTCCAGTTGGCGATAAAAAAAAGAAAGTCAATAATGTTTTCGTTCAGTTTAGAACATTCTTTCTAGCTTACTGTATATACTTTTTATACTGTAAACTAATAAAATGTGAATTTCTCATTCTATATTTTTACCCAAATCTTTGTGGTCGACGATCTCTTTCCTTCCCTGCGACTCTTTTTTATTGACTACCTTCATATTTTCATATGAGAAAGATAACATCTTGTAAGATAATGGTATTCAAATGGTAACTCAATACTGAGTTTGCATACAGCTATTAATAATAATAATCTTTGCCCTTGCTGTCCCCTGATGTCTCTCTCTCTTTCTCTCCCCATTAGGGAACAGTGATAGTGGGAAATGAGATTCATGGTTTGAAGGTGAAACATCTGCATGTGGGAGGAGTGTTGGGCTCAGGAGAGGTTCAGAACGGGATAAAAGGATGCATACAGGTGAGGATGGATGAAGCGAATTGTTAATGTTGATTGATGGACGGGTGGGGAGAAGCTGGAAATATTGCTACATAAGAGATGGAAATTGTGCAAAGATATGAGTTTGAATGAAGCTGCCGGTATTTCTCTCTGAACACTGACCTCTCTCTCTGTCAACAGGGCGTTCGGTTGGGTGTGCGGCCTGACTCCCCTCCCCTGCCTCGGCCCTCAAGATCTGTCAAAGTGGAGACCGGCTGTAACGTTGGCAACCCCTGCGTCTCGTCTCCTTGCCCCTCCCACAGCCGCTGTTCCGACCAATGGGAGCGGCACACCTGTGTCTGCGAACCTGGTGAGTGAACAGAGAGACGATGCTGGTGTTGTACACAAGGTTGAAGATGCTGTCCTTGTCCTTGAGGAAGCGGGCACAGCATAAACACTGACAACTCCCAGACCGGACAACGCTGAACCTGTCAATCACTGGGGAGCTCTAAAGCATATTCTGCTTTATGTTTTTTCTCTAAATGGGACCATAATTTACAAAAATGAGCATCATGCTGTATTGAAGAAGACTTGCGACTAGCAATTGAGACCATAAACTCGTGTTTACAATGTTTACTGAGGTAATAAATCAAGGGAGGAGGACGTCTTTGTGCAATCAGAGCGGTTATCCCCTGCAGGTCATTAGAAAGAATAAAGGTTAAAGGCACTTGTGCATTGGCTTCACTTTTCAGAGCCGGAGGTGCCGCCTGGTAATAATACAAGCAGCGAAGCTGGAGGGGAAAAAAAATCACAACATTTCTAATAATAAAATAATGTTTTTGATGATTAATATGAAGGCTAAAAATGCTCATTCCATCAGAATCTTATTTTATTATGAATTTACGATTCATCATAGTTTGTAATTGGTTACAATTTAAAGAATATGATATGATTCACATTTATCACAATATCTACTAAACAATTCATTTATTCTTATAAAATCATGGGATTCATTGTGATCACAATGTTAAAGACAGATATTTAAGGTTTGGAGCAACTGGCACGTTTGCTAATCTCTTCCATCTCATCGTGTTTTGACTTTGCCAATGAATACACTCGATAAACTGGCCAAGTAGCACAGCCAAGAACGATTTCACGCTGAAGTCATCCAGGGTAAATTGTGCCCGTGCTAGGCTCTGTGCCAGGAAAATGGTTATAATAATTGCACATTCTGGACATTGGATGTGAAAGATAAGATGTGTGAGAGCAGAAGGTGAAAGAAGCCAGCTGACTTAGAGACACACAGAAAAATGGAATAATTGTAATGCGTCCGTATCTGCGTAGGTGTGTGCCAATGCTCTAACTGGGTTAAACAGATATTTGGGAATGCATAATGAGTGCTCATCCGCCTGAGACCGAGAGTAAGAGCCTGACTGCAGGCGAAACTTCCCAAATTTCGTTAGTCAGGTGAATATAATGAGGCAGAATTAATATGGAGGAGGAAAAACCCGATTAAAAGAGAGGCAGAGAGTGAAGAAGTACAGGAAGAGAAGAAGGAAAACATCTCTTATATAGAGAGAAGTGGCGAGAGGAAAGATGAAACAGAGGCAGAGGAGGAACAGAGAAACTGAACATATTAATGATTAATGAAGTTTAAGGGCGGGTGACAGAAATAGTGTAAAACAAACACCAAAAGTTTTGAGGCAAGAGGGAAAGAAAGAGAAGAAAGAGTGCGAGAGAAAGTCAAATCAAACAGCCTGAAAACACTGATGACACATTTGGGAATAGATCCACACACAGCTGGCATAAATGCACACGGAGACATAGAAATCATAGAACTGAGAGAAAATGAACATGACAGACCCACACACAGAAAGTGAAGGAACGTGAAGGAGAGGTTGAAGGAGGGATATTTGATATTTGTTGGAAGCTTTATTAGCTGCTACTGATAAACCAGCTTCAGTTCGGCGGGTATTGATGAAACAGACTAGACCAAGCAGAGATGATTAGAGGAGATTACTTATATTCATGATTAAAGGAGAGACGAGACAAGAGATTGAACAGCAAATTAAAAAGGCACAATATGCAACTCAACTGTCTGCTACTTCCTGTGTATTTCTACTCAGTTGTAGTACTACATTTACCTGACTGAGAAATGTTACTGGTTACGTTGCAGATTCAGATTTGGCTCACAAAATATAACAATTAAAATATAATTCATTATTTTTCATTGAACTATCCAGCATCATATTAGAATTGAAAGCTCCGTCTTAAATTCAAGTACATTCTGCTGATAATGCCTCTCTTCCACCATTCACTGAAAGTAAACATTTGATTGCAGTCATTTTACAAAGCGGTATAAATAGTTTTACTATTAATAGTTTTACTTCTGAAAAAAAGTTTTGAGTAGGCCCACTTCTTATACCTCTGAAATACACTTCACAAATAAGGTGTATTAGTCACTTGCTTTGACATGATAAGATTATAAAGTAGAGCTTGGATTTAATTAACGTAGGTATTTTGCTGGTAGTAACGTTATTAGTGTTATAAGTTAGTAATAAGTCCTACAGGGACATAGAGTCTTACAGAAAAACACAGCCTCCTCTCGGTCAGAAACGCTTGTGAAATACACTTTGGTTTAATTCTGTTTCCAGTTGGCTATCTGCTCGTGTTGATTTCAGCGAAGTGAAGAGTCCGGTTGTAACATTAGAAAATCCAGAAACAAATTTGAGTTAAGAAAGAGAATTGGGGAAAAGTGTTGTACTTCTTGGTTATTTTGTTTGGCCATAGACTCAAACCACCAAAGTAAATGTGTCCTGCTGCCGCAGGCTGCTATCCAGCTGTCTGCCTCCAAACAATAGAAGAGAAATAAGGAAAGTTTTTCAAGAAAGAAAAGTTTGAAAATGAGAGCACGAGTTTAAAGTGGAGTTGGAGGGGAGCGAAAGAACAATGAGTGAGAGAGTGTGTGTTTGGCGACGGATAAAGTTAGTTAAAGTGAGGAAGCCTCAGGCCTGACAACATGGGAGAGGAAGCAGAGAGGCGCTGCTATCCCTGTAGCATCCTGCACAGCCCGCGAGCTAATGCTAACACCTTGACTTATTAACATGCAGTGCACACGCAGAGAGGCTGCACTCACTCTCTCACACACACACACACACACCCACACACACACACACACACACACACACACACACACACACAGCATATGCACAAACTTTATGAGGCATACACTTATTTACTGTAAACACACAGACACACACACACACGCTCTCATTATCATTATCTTTCATCAGCACAATGAGCATTAAAAATGGAGACTGTTAAACAATGGATGCCGCTTCGAGACAAATCAAATCAAAGTTTAATAAGCAGAGAAAAAAAATGAAATAGAGGTGCACTCTGAATAATTCTCTTTCATGTATGCATTTGTGTGAGCGTGTGTGCGTGTGTGCGTGTGTGCGCGCGCGCGTGTGTGTGTGTGTGTGTGTGTGTGTGTGTGTGTGTGTGTGTGTGTATTCTGACCTGGTGCTGAAACTAGCCCAGTGGCTCTCTCATACATCTGCTTTTTAGCACCTCTGATTTATGCAATACAGACTCCTAGAAAACACACACACACACACACACACACACACACACACACACACACACACACACACACACACACACACACGACAAAGTCCTGCATAACAAAGACATCTGCCCTCATGTTCGTTTCAGAGTACGTATACATTATGTAAGCTTGTGTGTGTGTTTATGTATTTACGTTGCTACCGGCTAATTCACTGTGTTGAAAAATGTATTATAATCGGATAAATTGCAGCCATGTTGATTTATGTCTGCTTGAGTTCCCTGAGCTGTTTAAAAACCAACAGGATCACATGTAGAAAACAGATGTTCAGGGTTTGACAACAGAAACTCTCATAACCGCTGCTTTAGTAATGAGCCATTTATCAGTGTTTTCTGGTTTGGTTCAGGCGATAAAACAGTGATTTGAAAACAACAAATGCCAAATATATATTGCTTCAGATGGAGTATTTCAGAGGAGTGCGTTATATGAGGTTGTTGTTTTTGGGTGTGGTGAGCAGCTGCAGTATATTAAGACCCCCTGGGAGAAAGAGATTTATGAGTCTCAAGCTGTATTTCCAGTTTTCCAACCTACAGTAGTTGCCAGATCCTCAAGGTGCTGAATCAGTTGTTCTCTGTGACGAATGACTCCTCACCTAGGAATGTCATTTATTGATCAGGTTTGATATTAAAAACCCAAAATGTACAGGTACTTGGCACTGTTGTACGGTTGTATGAATGGTACGTCTGAGATACAGTATAGTGAGTTTTTTCTTAATAATCTTAGTACTCTGCTATTGGAAGAAAGTTGTACCTTACCTTGTCTGATTATTCAGTGTATAGTTTCTTTCTTTCTTTTTCCACTTAAACTCATTGGTCCTCTTATGAATTTTCAAATTTTAGGTCTTTTTTTTTCATGTATGGGGTTTTAAGTTGTTCTAGTCAAACCCACACAGGCACTGTTGATATCTGAGATTTAAACACCAATATATCAACCTTTTAGTTCTGTAATCCAACATACATTTATAGTACTGGTCTGAAACAAGTTTATCACAGTACTATACATTTCGAAACTGTCCTCTAGAAGGATGACAGCATCAGTCGTCCCGGCAAGTGCCCCGTTCGACATGTGACAGAGCAACGGAGGAAGCACGGCGGTGTTATTAGCGAGCGACAGAGTCAACGTCGGGAGGCTGACGGGGTGGATTGATGGTTCCACAAAACATCCGACTTTTACCAAAGAAGGCTGATGTTCGTTTCCTTTTTCTAACAGACAGTCAATGTGGTTGTTTTTTTAAAGCATGGCCAGGGTTTGCCTACCTTTTAACCACATATTGGTTACTCTAACTATGATGACAAAGGTCTGCTAACCTTAACAAAGTGGTTATTTCAAACTCAAACCATGATATTTCCTTACCTCACCAAGTCTGTTTTGTGCCTTAGCCAAACTTAAATCCATTGTAAGATACATTGAACTGGATCTTTATGTCTTGTAACCTGCACTCTCTGGTTAATTCACTGGTTTTATTCTGTTTTCCCACCCAACACATTGTTATGGGATGTTTCTGACATCCACGATCTTTCCACTGTCGGAGAGAAGACAGTAGGATACACAGAAGATGAATGGATGTTTCAGTGAACAGATGATTCGTGTTTCTTTTCCTGATTGTGGTGTTGAGGAGAAGTCGAGCTGATGTTGCGTACAATAAAGTGTCTAAAGCCAGATGTGAAGCTGTGAGTCACACTGGATGTGTGTACGGCTCCAGAGCCGTAACTTTTCAAAGACGCTCCCGGACCCAAAAACGTACATTCACACACATGATTTAAAGCTCTTTGTTCTTACAGGCTCGAGCCTCTCTCTCTGTCGTTCCCTCTCTCTCTCTACCTGTCTCTCTCTCTCGCTCTTCCATATTGTTGTGACAAGGCCAGAGTCATTATAAGCGTCTGAAAACAGCCAATGCTGCCGTTGCCTCTCTCTGTCAGTTGCCATGGTGAAAGTGTAAAGATGTATAGGGCCAATAGAAGTTGATTAAGTGTGTGTGTGCGTGTGTGTGCGTGTGTGTGCGTGTGTGTGTGTGTGTGTGTGTGTGTGTGTGTGTGTTTTAAGCGACAAAGCGACAGAAGTGGAGACCAACACAGGAGATGGAGAGTGGGGGATCATGAGCGAACAAATAAGAGACAGAACACCACCACTGTTTGAGTGTGCGATCCTCTAATCATACCTGCGTGTGTTGGTTTGCGTGATAACATGGAGGTAGTTCCACAGATAACGGAATAAGCTAGAGAGAGAGAGAGAGTGATATTTAAATAATAGGAGTGATTTGAAACCTTGTGTGTGTGTCTAAAGCTGCAGCCAAGGCCACAGGCTTGAAAAGCAGAGTCGCTTCTGTGAAAGCAGACGTCTCTCACACACACACACACACGCACGCACGCACGCACGCACACACACACGCACACACGCGAACACACGCACACACACAAACACTTGTCAGCTCCAGAGGGAGGAATGCGGACCCCGACAAGCTGCACACACACACTTCAGTCACACTTCAGTGTATAGAGACGACCTTCTATTCAGTGCTGTTAAATTAAAAAGGCGCCCTGAAAGCCGAACTCCTTGCTGAAGGGGGGAAGTGATTGTGTGAGAGGCAGAGATCTGTGTTGGAGAGGAAGTCGGAGGGATCAGTACGACGTTCTCGGCAAAATGTAATATATATATTTTTTAATTGCATTCTTTTCTGCTTTTCACTTGAAGGTTAGTATTAATATGAATATTATGAGTATTTTGTCTTGGAGTGGCTGAGAAGCTTTTAGATGTGTGTATTTGGTCTCTGACAGACAAACTCTGTCTGTATTTAAAGCACACAAGCTTTGAATACAAACAATCAAAACAATAAATATCATTATTGATATCTTATTATATCTGATATAGATACTAATATCAAAATGCATGTCAAAGTCTCAGAATATCTTGAATAAAATGTAATTTCCATGTACATTTATCATCATGGGATTCCCAAATGATTTTAATAGAATATTTCATGAAGCTTTAGTCATTTGAATAGTGAATTCAAAAGTAAAAGTCTTACCACGTGTGATGCAACAAATACCTTCAATCCTGAGCTCTGCACTGTATCACAAGGATTCAGCTTCACTAAATGATTTATTTCATAGTCAGTCCTTCAGCACCATTGTAAATGTGCTTGTATTACTTTTAATTCCATTCCAACATGAAAGTTGGGTCTTATGATGCGGCTAAGTCACATCATATTTTAATCCAGGTACATTAAAGTCTAAATGCAGCAATTATGTTCCTTTTTAAATTAAAAGCAGGTCTGGGTGAGAGGCCGTCTTTATTCGTGCTAAATACACCCCAAAGTGTGTGCGGAGCACTCTGCTGCAGTCATCGGATTAAAGAGGGGCTTTATGTGCCGGCCTGTATTACCGTAGAAGAGGCTGGTGTGTTTTGTGTGGAGTGTCTTTGGATTGCATCGAAGTGTATGACGGCTTCATTCACTGTGCTGCACAGCCGCACACCGAAGTGTACTGCGGGAATTATTGTGTTGCCCGTTGTTGTGGCTCGTTGAAATGCTGCCTTTGCTTTCACTGAGGCCAATTTTTTGTGCTATTATGGCTGAGAGGTGCTTTTCAACTTTCTTTCTCCAATGCCTTCACATTTTCCAAATGAGCACGAGCACCATGCGTCCTGCTTCACTCTCACAGTATTGTACACATTTATACCAGAACATGTTTGGGCCTTAATCTAGAGGACTTACCCAAAATATACTAAGACTACGACGAAATATTATTATTTATTATCAAATTATTGTTCAAATATGGCTGTGATTGTTTGATTGATTTATTTTGTAAAATGTTTGAGAATGGTGAAAAATCTTCAAATTGCTTTTTGAGTCCAACCGACAGTCCAAATATAGTCCAGAGATATAAACATTTGAGCATCTGAAACAGGATATTTTTGCTACAGGTAGTACTGGTAACATTATTTGTTTTAGAGGCTTTAATTACCACTGAGCATTATATCTCTACCAGCTACTAACAGGCCACGGCATTATCTAAATGCCTGACAAACAAAGGTCTCAGGCTTTACCTGCTGGAGTTGAGCTCATTTAGCTTTCTGCTCGTGCTTCACTCGTTCCCCACAGTGTCCACTCGACTGGCCTCGCTCCGGTCCTGCTCTCATTTTGGCGACTAAGCTGCACTGAGCTCTGTTTGTTTGTGTTCATTTAGGTTTTTTAAATAGACACAGACAGAAACTAAACCAAAATCCTTCAGGGATGAGAGTTATGATGTATTTTCCGTCACAGTTCCAGCTGAAAATTGCTCAATACAATCTGTTCTGCAGCGCACCTGTATCATTCGTCCACATCTCTCGTCTCCAGCCTCATATCACGTAAGACCCACCCTCTTGAGACTGACAACCAATCTAAGATAACAAATGACAACAAGCCACTGAATCACTTGATACATGACATAAACAACGATTCGATGTTATTAGGTAAAGTAATAATTCATACTATTTTGTAATAAGTAAATGTGCTGCTTGAGTTTAGATTTTGTCTTTGACATTTTAGATATAAGAAAATATGAATAGATCACACTTAAACCATATTTGTGCATCAAAAATCTGTGTCACCATTTCATGAATGGGTCTAGTTATATTCTGTCCAACCTCACCTTGTTATATAATTAATTCCTTTTACAGTCGACAAACACTAATTTCGTCCTCCTTGATCTCTGGTGAATCATTTTTTAATTTATCATTTCAAATAAATTGCAGCAGAAAAGCCTCTTTTTGCTTAGTTCACCGTGATACGTGTAATATTTGCCTAGTGCTCAAATTGTATTTGTTTGTGGCAGAAAGTGAACATGTTTTTTAAAATGACTTTTCTAGAGCAGTGGTGGTAATTTGCTTTCAGAGGCAGCATTACGTTGCCTTTCATTCTGAGTGAATGACAGCATTGTGACGGCTTGTTTTCCATTAGTTGGCCCAGTAGTAGTGAGTCGGAAAAGTGTTGTGTGTGACAATCGCCGTTTGATGTTTGAGATGTGTACCAGTGAACTGACAGGTTATTATTTCTGCTACGCGGATGGGAAATAGAGGGACTTTCTGCATATTTAGATTCCGATAGTTGTTGTGTTGTGCTCTCGTTTCATGATTGTACATACAAGGGAAGTTCTGCGTGGACATCGTGAATGCCTCCGCCTCCTTCATATTTTCTGTGCCTTATTATTTCAATTTTCAAAATAAGCCAATTATTAGATGCATTATTTCCAGTGGTAAAAGAATAGAATATCAATCTGATGTATTTCTCTGATATTTAGGTCACGTAGAGGTCAAATTAACTCAAATGTACTTACCGTAAAGCCCTTTTAAAATGTGGTTTCAAATCTTTTAGTTGCTTAAACCCAACTACAAGACGAGAAATCAGGTCACTAATGTCAAAGTCCTGACATGTGTTTGTCCAACTATGTTCCCTATGACTTCTGTGCGTTTAAGTTATAAGAATGTCAAACTTCCTGGATAAAAATGAGGTATATTGCCTGTGAACATGTAGCAATTAACTTATATGGTAAAGCAAATTAGTTCAATGTAAACATATTTTGTAAAAGACAGGAATGCATATTTTGCGAGGTGGTGTTTGAATTTGACTTGTAGTGGTTGTAAAATGTAAGGAGGCACCGATACCGATACCAGTATCAGGTATCGGGTCTGATACTGTGCTCATGTTCTCGCACTCATAAAACTACTCTGATACAACCACACCCTTAATACCAATACGGCAACGAGACGTTAACCTCTCGCCAGTTAAGCCTCATAAGCCGCAAAGATAACCCGATGCACATCCGTCCTGGAGAGTTCGTAGACACATGCAGCCAGTTCAGTCTCCACTGCGTCAATTAGTTCAGCTGCGATTGTTACAACTGTAATGGTATTATTAAGTACTCACATAGACTCGGTATTAGCAAGTATTCAAATGTAAGTACTTGTACTTGTACTTGTACTCGAAACATCTCTAGTGAAATGAATCCTCCCTCTCTTTCGTGGTGGACATTTTCTTCAGACACACAGCACACATGAGATAATCGCCAAAAAAAACATTTACTTTAATCAGAGGGAAGTGTCTCCCAGAAGACAGAATACAGTACACTCGTACCACCTCAAAGTCAAAGAAACATACGATAAGCCCCTGTGCTGCTCATACAAGACGGTCAACAGGTCCGTTGCTCCAACCACGACTAATGAAGAACTCTCTCTCTCTCCCTCAGGTTACTATGGGAGAGGCTGCACTGACGCTTGCCATCTGAATCCATGTGAAAACGAGGCGCAGTGCCACAGGAAGCCCAGCTCCTCCCACGGATACAGCTGTGACTGTGGAGACAACAACTACGGGCAGTACTGCCAACACAGGTACACACACACACAATCGACTCAACATTTGAGCTCCAGTTTACCTGTGGGGCGTCAACTGGGCCTAAAATCTCTTGATGCTGCCTGTAGAACCAGCTAAGCTCTGTTCCTGTGTGTGTGTGTGTGTGTGTGTGTGTGTGTGTGTGTGTGTGTGTGTGTGTGTGTGTGTGTGTGTGTGTGTGTGTGTGTGTGTGTGTGTGTGTGTGTGTCTTGGTAGCTTTAGTTCTGCCTTGTTGTCCAACATCTCCAGCGTTGCCTGTAATCCACAGGGGAATGAGTGTAGACTTAACGTAATAACACACACACACACACACACACACACACACACACACACACACACACACTAAGGTTATCCGTGTGTGTGTAACACTGTGTGAAGCGAGCGTGACCCTGACCTCAAGCCCATGCTCCCTTCCTTCCTGCCCGTGAAATCTACACAGCTTTACATTTATCTCATGGTGTGTGTGTGTGTGTGTGTGTGTGTGTGCGTGTGTGTGTGTGTGTGTGTGTGTGTGTCTTCTTTCATCTAGTTCAGGGGTGGCCAACCAGTCAGAGACCAAGAGCCACACGTTTTACTGTGTTACCGCAAAGAGCCACATCATACACATGGGCACACATGAACATCACCCTATCCCTTCCTCACACACACACACATATCTTTGCTCAGTCAGATTTATTGTAAATGTCACACACCAATATGATAATGACAGAAATTGACTCCTAAGACCACAGGCCAGTCATTTTCAACAATGAACATTGTGTGCACTGTCTCACACAGACAAACTCTCAGTTCAACCAAGTCCACAAACAAAAATATAATAATTTACAATAGTGTTTTTCTTTTACTATGCATGTTACTTAGTGGGACTTCTGGCATTCCTTGCCTTGAACAATCCTCTTCAAATCTGGCTTGTATTCCGTTGTTGCCACTCGAAGCAATTCTTTCACATGGGTGTCAGTCAGAACAGATCGATGCTTTGATTTCACGTGTTTCAGGGTAGAAAACACAGACTCGCAGACGTATGTTGACCCAAACATTGACAGTATCTTAAGCGCAGCCCGTTTGACATTGGGGTATTTTTTCATTGGCACACTTTTCCAGAACTCAATGGTCCCGTCCCTTAAAGCAGGTTTGAGTTGGTCCTCCTCACAAAGATCGATCATCTCCAACTCAGCCGCATCCTCATCTGTGACTAGCGGGGCTTTCAAACAGTCCGTCTCGGCGTTAAATGGGTCGACGAGGAACGTAATCTGTGGCCGCACATGCGCGTTTGACGAAAATACCGTATTTAACTCAAGCGAAGCGAACACGAACATTAAAAAAACACAAATACAAACTTCGATATGAACGTAAGAGCCGCATGAAACCGGGCAAAGAGCCGCATGCGGCTCGGGAGCCGCGGGTTGGCCACCCCTGATCTAGTTGGTGTGTGTTTTAACAAAGACACACATAGTGCTATTGTCAGCTGCTGATGAAATATATGTCTACTCTCTTTTAATTTCCCCTGATGTCCCTCCCTCTCTCCCCCGCTGCTGTAATTTGTTTCTTCAAATAAGACACCAAATTTAGAAGTTTGGCTCATTAATAATCTTCCTCCTAACTCACTTTTTAAAATAAAAATACCCCAAAAGTTTGTTTTTCATCATTGTAATTTTGTTTTTGTTTTTTTAGCTCCTGGTCAGACAAAATATGTGCTTTTAAGACACCGGTGAACTCAATAATGTCTACCAGTAACAATACAAAGTAATCATTAGCTCCAGCCCTGCCTATGATGGTAAATAATCTTAACTGACAATTTGAATTAATTTCATCAGAGCACAGCCAGCGCAGCTTCCTGTTAAGACGCAGCCTCTGTTCCTTCCTCAGCTGCGATCAGACAGAGCATTTGGCTCTCTGGGTGTGTTTGCGTTGCCATTAGAGTGCTTTAAAAGCCAAGAATACACAGCAGGGAGAGACGCTTCATTTGGAAAAGTCGGGAGATGTAACGAAAAAAATCTCTGGAGAAATGCAGTCAATGCTAATATTCTATTAACGCCGCTGATATCGGAATTACCTCTTCTAAACTCCCCGTAAGGAGCAATAAAGACACGCGCACGGGAATCTGCGCTGACTGTGAAAAGTGTTCGTCTCCTCAGTGATCCATTTGACACTGAGAACAGACGCAGAGCACATTGTAGTAAATGAGATGTGAGCGAAGAGAATGGAAGAGCTGAGTGACGGTAAACCGGAGCCATAAAATCTGAGGTGTGTTTTGAGTTCAGCAGTTTGGAAAACGTTGGTTTTAAGCTGAATTATTAGCTCAAGTTTACTTTTTGCTTGAACGTCTTCATATCTTCGATAGTAATGGTTACGCTGGCCTCTCAAACGGCCTGGCTCTTACTATCTCTAGTGTCTGCCCGCATCTTTCACTATTCATATTTGATCAGTTTGATCCATCTCTTCGCTTCCTCCCTCTCTCCTTTTCTCACTCACGGTGTCTCTCTTTCATCTCTACGTTTCATACTCATTAGTTAGTTTGTTCTTAGTTAGAAGTCAGAATGAAAGATGGTTCAAATTACAAGTTTTTGACATGCTCCATTACTGTCGTTTTCCATACTGATTCTCCCTGCTTGTGTTACTGATTGTACCTGTTTGTTTGTGTGTGTGTGTGTGTGTGTGTATGTCTGTAGGATTGATCACCAGTGTCCCAGGGGTTGGTGGGGATCTCCGACCTGTGGACCGTGTCACTGTGACACCAATAAAGGCTTCGACCCAGACTGCAACAAGACAAGCGGACAATGTCACTGCAAGGTAACCAGGAGACACAAACACACACACACACACACACACACACACACACGCAACATTCAGCCGTTTGTGGATGGAATGCGGATTTTGCTAAAGTTGTAAAGTCTATAAAAATACATTTAGTAATTTCAGCTGTAGATCATCAGATGCAGATATTCGTCGTATCACAGAGCTGTTGGACAGTAACTGTTCACATCTCGATTGAATGATTACAGACCTGCTGTTACGTTTTTGTTTTTTTTACACATCATGATCGCATTGAATACTGTTAGGATTAGAAGGACTTTGGTGGTGTAGCTCTACAGCTCATTTTGGCTTTGGTTTAAGCCAGACACACAGTAATCATCTCACAGTCTGATGGTCTGACAGACTAAGCCAGACATTCAAACTACATCAACCATGATACCATCATCATCCCCACATATTGATATTTCTGCCTTGTGTCAATGTGTGAGTGTGTTTATTGATATGTTTGCGTATCGCCGGCATATTTAACCCTGTTTTATCCCGTCCTTAATCTGATTTTTTGACCCTAATCTTTAATCTCTGATATTGCCTTTGAACAAAGTACTTAACCTCATGATGTCCTGTTCCCTTTGGCTCCTTCATCTTGATTTTCTGAAAAATTAAGCTTGAAATAAAAGCTTTTTTTCTGTTTTTCATGCTTACAATATAATGTTTTCATTTAGCCTGTCAGGTCAATGCTGACACACACACAAATCTGTTTTAGGTTTTACAGTGTTTCTATGTTTTACATCGTAAAGCAACAGCAGATTACTTGTGAAATTCAACTTGAAATGCAACATAAAGCTGCTATCGGCTGAGATAAAAATGTGTTTGGTAACTACAAAGTTTCCTTAAAGAACCCCTCCAGACATGTGTGAAGACATACAAATCGAATAATACTTTGGGCCTGATATGTTTTTCCCACAAAAATGTTCAATAAGCTATTTGAATTTAAATTATATTGACCTTCTCCCTAACTCCAAACTCCATAAATGCTTTTAGGTGCACGCCTTAACTTTAAGGTAAACACTGAGAAACGTTTCCACCTCCAGCAAGTTTATCTGAAAACAAACACACATTCGCACACATCATTCTGCACGGAGACGGTGAAACCTCAAAGTGAAGTTACAATGAGCGAACACATTTTTGATTCAAGGGGGAATTAAAGAATTAAACAGTGGTGCTGCACCATCATCCTCTGCTAGCACCATCATTCTGTCTCCAAAATGCGGTGTTGAAACTATATTGCCATGCAAGTTTAGCAAACTAAAGAATTCTGCTTTTCCTTTATCTCTTGTATTCATGTCTCTGTTTAGGCCGTATCCCCTCTTGTGTCATTGTATATATCTTGCCCTAACGCATGTGGTGATATAATCGCTGACACTATTCTTGGCACTGTGACATTTTGCATGCGTCTGAGTTTCATCTGTGTGCCTAATAAGGCCTAATGAGTGTGTGTGTGTGTGTGTGTGTGTGTACGTTCAGGAGTTTCACTACCATCTGCGGGGCTCTGACACCTGCCTGCCATGTGACTGCTACCCGGTGGGTTCCTTCTCGCGGTCATGTGACCCAGAGACGGGCCAGTGCCAGTGCCGACCCGGCGTGATTGGTCGCCAGTGCAACATATGTGACAGCCCCTTCGCTGAGGTCACAAACTCAGGCTGTGATGGTGAGAATGATTTCAGACATTTTGGGTTTAAAATGACTGTAATTTACACAACAGAGGGCGACGTCATTCATTGAGAAACAATACGTTGCCTCGTGGGAGGTGAGATTATTTGTTGAAACAACATTTACTTTTTTGGCTCAGGGACATTTGTGAAATTACTATTTCCACCGACTACTTTATTTTAATGGTAAAAGACATGTCGCTATCTCGCAGCGCCTTTGTGGGTCATTGAAAAAAGAACAAAATGATCTGCTTTTGAACAATAGTTTGCAAAGATGGATTTAATATTAACACTTTGTCAGTGTTGTTCTCCAACAATAGACCAGATCATTTGTTACCTTCTTTAGTCGAATTGTCCCTTTGCCAGTGGTACAAAAAACAGTGTGTAATTTAAGGACAATGTATAATTTTCAAGACGGCTTTCAAACCAGTAAGTTATCCATAGATACAAACAGACATGAAAGGAAATAAAGATGCAATACTGAACATCCACTATTATTAATCATAACTGTGTAATCATAGGATTTCGGTTTCTTCTTTTGTTCTGTCTTTCAAAATTGGCACGTTTGTCGAACAAACATCCACGCACACAATAACAAAGAAACTCTTAATTATACTCATCTTCATCTTCCAGTTAATTCGATGTATCCTTTTCTTCTCTTCTGTGGAGCTTTGTCACTTTCCATTTTGCAATTATCTCCTTTCTTATCCTTTCTGGTGTTTTATTCTCTCACTTTCCTTTTCATTCACTTCTCTGCGTGTGTCAAGTCAAAAGAAAAACATTTCCACATTATTAGTGACTTTTTGTTATGTCTTTAATTTAAAAAGTTCATCAAATGATAAGGATGATTTTAAATAAGCTTCGTCCTCTCTGCAGTCATTTATGATGGATGTCCAAAGACCATCACTCAGGGGATCTGGTGGCCTCGGACCAAGTTTAACCTTCCTGCAGCAGTGCCCTGTCCCAAAGGCTCTGTCGGTCCGTACACACTCAGACACCGTGGCATGATTCATTTATATATACGCCGCGTCTTTGATTAACATCTTCCTGTTTCTCCTCCTCGCAGGTGCAGCCATCAGACACTGTGATGTGGAGAGAGGGTGGCTGGAGCCAGACCTTTACAACTGCACCTCACCTCCATTTGTGGAGCTCAATGCTGCTGTACGTAGAGTAATACCACTAATACCTTTAAATACACGTCTCCATGGGTCCCAACATCTTTGTGCCCTTACTGATGAAGGCTTTCACTTTGTTCGATCGATTGCGTCTGTTTTTCTGTAACAGTTACGAGTTTCAAGCTGTTCTGAAAGCCCTCTGTTGGTGGTTGGATCTCAACAAAACTCCCATTGCAGGACTCTGATGTCTCTTTTTTTTATTTTTTAGAACAATGGGATTTCATTGTATTTTGTGGCATCAATGCACAGAAGGTTGTGGACCCATTAAACTTGTCGTAGGACATAACACCCTAATTCCAACAAAGTGCTTGCAAGTAAATAAGCAAATGCAGATATTTTAAGCAACTTTTAATGAACTACAGATCCAATACGATACCTCTTACAGACATGCTGTAGTGTTGCTGTACATATTAAAATTGTAATATTCAATTCCAGTAATTCTAAAATACATGGTAAAAAGTTGATAGCTTAACCTTTTCATGTTTTTATCGCTGTTTCCATATTTAGCTTGATTCTCTGGAGCGTAATGAGACCGAACTGAACACCATCATGGAGAAGAAACTTGCCCACCAGCTCCGTGACGTCACAGAGGCAACCGCCCGACTCTACGGCAACGACTTGCAGATCGCCGAGCGGCTGCTGTCCCGCCTCCTGACCTTTGAGAACCAGCAGAGCGGCTTCGGACTCACCGCTACTCAGGATGCACATTTCAATGAGGTAAAGTGAAGAACACGTGACTCGATTATCCTTTTCACTCATTTTTTATTTTTTCCCAAACACAGACTCTCTGTGTGTTTTACTCTGACATTTGTTTATACGTTTCTGTAGAAGTGTGAGAGCAGCGAGTAGTCGGGCCAGATGTGCAGCTAAAGCTTTCAGAGTTTCTTGCAGTGGTATACGGTTGAAGACATGGAGACATACAGTGTTTGCCATTAACAAGGGCTGTTTTTTGGCTGTTATGATTCACTTCAAGATACACCTTTGGGTAAAAAGTGGACGGCAGCACTCTTATTTTAACAGGAAACAAAGGCTGCAGTCCAATAGTTTTTTTTTAGCTTAGGAAGCTTCCTAACTGAGTTAAATAACCCGAAAGGATCAAAGTGACAGCCATGATAAGAGCTGGTCGCATTCTCTGAATGCTAAGGAAAGGTGCTTCAATGCTTTCTTTATTATCTTCTTTAGCACAGAGCGCGCTGGACCATCCTTTACGAAATGATTGAGGCAGCAACATCTAAAGCGACGCACCATTTGATCTACAATAACGTCGCATTCTTAGAAAGTGTGATTCTGTTTTTGACAGGACTCCTTACTTTAACTGCACCGCATTGATGTTGTCACTGTATTCAGTTCTGATACGTTATACACTGTGGTGGTCTTTTCCTAAATCCTAATGAATTAAATCTTTCCGTGACTTCATGACGTTTTCCACCGAGGAGAAAGTGGTTCGGAAAAGACGTAGGACGTGTTTTCTTTTACTTTTTCGACCACAGCCAGAGATTATTGGGGAAATGATTTTACACAACAAACACTACTAAGAGTGTGAGAAAGATGTCAGAAATTTTCAAATTTGTACTTTGCTCACCTTTAAACCACAAATATTAGTTAGAGGTGGTGTATCTGCAAGTTGTGAGAGTTGTTGTTTGAAAGACGGACAAGATAGTGAAGTGTGAAGCCAATAATCAGTTTGTGCTGTTGATTTTAATGTGTGAAAATCTAAACACTGCCACAGACTTCATCTGCTTTTTTAACCAAGAGACGTGTAGCCAACAAGCTGATCAACATTTTGGAATCGTACTTTATGGAGATAATCTCCAAATTAATCACAAATGATTTGTTAATGCGACATTTAACTTATTTCAAGAACTAAACCAGATTTCCTCTCTACAGTGTATTGCTGCCACCAGGAGCCACACATGTGCAGAATAACAGCTGCTGTTGTTTAAAACAGTAGATGTGACGGATATAGTGAACCTTTATGGGGTACAGACCCGGTGACGAGATGTCTTTTCTCTGAAACGGGAGGTAGCTATGTTGCTATGGCGATGCAGTGACAGTAGCTCATGAAACACTGCAACATGTCATCTCCCCATATTATTAACCGAGTCTCGTTTTACCTGATACGGGTGCTTCAGCTGAAGATGCAGCAGCTGAGACAGAATCATTTTAGCTCGCTGGCGTTTTGACATAAAGGCGCTAACAGACATCTCCATATCATTTAGATATACATATTTAGCTTACACATGTCAGCCAATTTGTCTGACAATAAATCAGTCGTCCATACATCATAAAGGAAAACCCCTCTCTTGAAGCTGTGAAACTACTTTTTTTCAATTTACTGGCTCATGTGTCAGTAATTGACAAATTGCATGTCACTATGGAAACAGTTGTGCGAAATTGACATGCTGACGAGAGTGTATTTATTTTCATTCATGAAGAGAATTTTAATATCCTATCTTGGTCAGTGAAAACGAGCATCTGCACCCACAAATCTGTGCAACAATCTCTCGGCTTTTGGTCAGAGACCTTCTTCAAGTCAAGTGAATGCAGCAGCACAAAAGGTTTAAAGAAACATCACTCGATCAGCCTTCAGCCAGAGCCCTTGCATCAATCACTTGAACTTGTGTGGCTCCACATTCGGGGTATTGTAGTCTTGGGTATGAAGGACTACAAGTTAAAGACGCAGTGTATGAAGCAGCGGTCGACGGTGGACCTTTTTAGATGTTTCTTAATTTTCTTGTTAATCAGTGTGCCATATAAACACTGAAGTTTAATTGTGACACCACATCAAAATCTTAACTGCCAATGGCTGCGAAAGGAGTCATTTTAGCATGAGGATGAAAGGATACCTCAACATTTCCAAAATACTTGTCAGTCTGCCATTGGTTAAGCTGCCACACGTGCCTACGGTCGCCTACCCCCGGTCGGTAGAGACCGTCAAGAAAAACTAAGCACGGTGAATATGCGAAATTCACAATATATGCGAGATAGATTATGCAACAATATAGATCAATTCCTAGAAAATATCAGCCATCATCAAACACAGAACATATATAATCTACTATAGTTCATTCACAGCAAAACACTCATGTTGAAAGACTCATTAAGGCCCCAGTGTTTGCAGTGTTCTCTAATATCAAATCTTGGTTAAATTGAATTAGTCCCACTTTTGTTCCTGTCATTCAAGCACACATTGACACACATTGCTACAATAAAATACACCGCTTTGTATTGTTTACTAGCAGTACCAGTAGTAGTAGTAGTAACAGTAGTAGCGATACGATACGGTACAGAGGTTACGATATCATTTATTGTGATATATTGTGATACTATAAGTAAGGCGATAACTTGCAATTTCTTTAATCTAATTTAATGAAAACTGTCATCGCATAAAGAATACACCACCACATGCATTTAAACTTAAGTAGCTGGATTTGTATGTATCACATTATAGCACTACTTTTTCTCCAATGTGAGCCACCGTCTGCCATGAATCTTTGCATGTAAACTATTAATTAAATAATGAATGCAGTGTTTTTAAAAATCAATACCCTATCACAGAACATAACATCGTGATACTCAAGTGTGTGGATCTATTCGTACACCTCTAGCAGCGGTAGCATTGGAAAGCAGTAGTGACGGTGATGAGCTCCAGCTCGTTTATGCAGGTGTTCATTTCATAATTCATGATAGCAGGGAGAATTTAGCCACCTGATGACAACTGTAGCAGTAGTAGCCCCACCCTGCGGTGCTGAAGTCATTCATGCTGCCATTACAACCAAGAACAGTTGCTATAGAAACTGAGTGAGTGTGACAGTAGCATAGTGAGAATCAAACAATGTCTCTGTATTTTTGTAGTTATATCCAAACATATTTGAAGATTTTTTTAATGCATACACCATTTGTTTTCTTTCCAAAAACCCAAAGAATGAAAGGTATTGTTTTGCATTGATAGGGCCAGTGACCTTCACTGTGTTTCTCTGTGAGGAGTAAGAACTCCTTCTGGTTCATGGCAGGAGGTGCAGCCGTCACATCATAGCTTGTCTGCTGAACATTCAGTGGGTAAAAGGTAGAAGAGTGTAACTTTTCCCTCTGAGGTGAACAATAACATACAAAGCACTCACCTTTATCTGGTTCAATACACACTTGTTGCACGCGCTGAATTCCCACATACACACTCTGGCACCAGCTGTGACACTGTGAACCAAAGCGGAAGGATGCCGTCCTGTACCGGTGTTTCTTTACCTGTCGGGGGGCCGACTCGTTAATCATGACATCGAATAAGAAGAAATAGTCCCGCAGGATTAGAGTCTGAATGAACAACCAATGTTGAATTGGTTTATGTCATAAGTCATTCATTGCCAATTTCAAATGAACAAGAGCCTTTTGCTGTCACAGTTGGAGCCTCACGCATTGATCACGTGATCAATGCTTCATCTTTGGCTCAAAAAGGACAGTTGCTATAGCAACACAGCCGTAGCATTAATGGCATCCTATCGTGAGTGAAATTAAAACCTTTTTCCTTTCATGTCACGACATTTCACTTTCCCACTTCACCTGACAGTGAATCAGAGATATGGCCACTAGTGTTTATGTTTGCAACCTAACGCAGCGATGTGTTGTCACCATAGTGCAGTGTGGATATTTTATTATCATTTTACATTACATTACAGTCATTCAGCAGACGCTTTTATCCAAAGCGACTTACAATAAGTGTATTCAACATCGTTATTCAAGAGAACTACTAGTCACCAGAAGTCATAAATGCGTCTCATCAGCATAAACCAGAGCAGTTTCCTCACCGAAGTTCTACTTGTCATCATATGGATTTAATGAGGCAGCTCTGGTTTACCCCGGCACCACCACTGAAGTGGAGCTGCAGGCAGCCCATTTTTTTCTCACCCAAAAAAAAATAAATATATAATGTATGTGGAAATACTTGACACCTCACTTTAAACAGCAGCTATTAGGCCTGTCGATCAGGTAGCGTGGAACGCAGTTACTATAGTAACAGGGCCAGTGGCTGCAGGAGAAGCAAAGGGAGGCAGAGCGGGATCAAGAGTTTTCACTTCAGGAATGAAGCGGTGAGCGGAGGGAAGAAATCCTTCATGTTCAAGCTGTGATCAAATCCATCCGGAGACTGCTGCACCTCCACATATAGGGCTCACGTCTCATCAAATGCATGTGTTTTAAAATAAGGGAGAGAAATTCGGATACGACATGTTCTATCTATGTTCATTGAGACATCTGACATCCATTGTGGCACCGATGAACGTCACAATTGTTCCTCGTGGTGAGATCTCTGCAGCTTAAATGACGGTTGAGAAGAGAAGCGAATTGGTTTGAAAGAGCATTTTGAGTAGCTAATGTGAACAAAAATATTCAAAGTAGCGTGGATATGACAACGTGCTGCACATCTTATGTTTGTTGAACTGATCGGTCTGGCGTTATGTTCCAACCTGTCATCCATGCTGCCTCTCCTTCAGCCTTTGTGTGCCTCCTTCTCTCCCTGTAATCCTGTCATCTGCTGCCTCTTTAAAACTCTTCACGTCTCTGTCCTTTTGTTAGCCTCCATTGTTTTTTTTTCCCCCTTTTTTTTTTTTGTTTACAACAGATAAATACAGACCATATGAGCTCTTGCGGTGTACAGCCTGATGCGGTTGTGGAGGTTAAGATCCACCATCACATTTTTCCTCTGTTTTTAATATTAGTAATGTGTTTCAGTTCCGGATTTTCTCTAAATAAGACCGTATGATGAGAGGAAGCCATTAATGGAAACTGTACTGTTTAATGAACTCAGGAAGCACGGGTTTGTTCTAATAAGTATTTGTTCATACCGGTGTTTTTGACCTTCTGTAACCTGTAACAAATCAGTACAAAAGTTGGATTAGATCTTTAAGCATCTGTCTGTTGTGATCATCCATTTTGTCTCTCTGTTATTCTCTTTTACGGTTTTCTACTTGCCACTTACTCTTCCGCAATCCCTGTTTCCGACTTCTCTCTCCTCTACAATTCACCACGTTCTTCCTATACTCCACTGTGTAATGTTTTCCTTGTTTGTTTGAAGGCTGTTTTGTGTATTTTTCCTCCCCAGAGCATTATGTGGAACTGCAGTGCTTTATTGGGTCTGGTGTAGTCAGACTGCAAGAATCATATTAAGCACTTTTCCTCTCTCTCTCCCTCTCTCTCTCTGTCTGTCTGTGTCTGTCTCTATCTATCTATCTCTCTATCTATCTATCTATCTATCTATCTATCTATCCCTCTCGATCTCTGATATGACTCTTTGTTCAAAACATTTTGCAAGACCGTGAAGTCTAGACTATCTATAGGTTTCCATCCAGAGTCACAATAAATGAGATGAAAAGCCAGGAAGACATAACTATAATTGAAGTCTAGACTTGTTTGGATGTTATTTTTGAGTTCTGTTTACAATGTTCTCGTGGTCCTGGTCACAGCAGCCTGACAAAAGGCTTGACTATGAGGCTTACATCAGATGTCTTGTCTCCTCGACAAACTCAAGTTCGTGCCAAATGCTTGTCTTGGTCTCTGGACAGCATGAAACAGTGCCAACACTAGCTGACATGAAAGAATTTGCCCAAATGAAACAAATACCTGAAGAACTCACTCTATTTTTTCTTGTAGATGGGTTAGATGGCCAAAAAGACATGTTTTGTTTCTAGTTCGCAGCCTCTTCTACTTCTGCTTCACTGGCGGACTACAGCCGGTAGCTGGAGCCTATAGCTTTAAATTCTGACAAAACTACGCTGTAGCCAAATATGGGCCTCATACACGGAGACACAGCTCCTGTGTACATCCTCAGTCTTTGGATAGTTTGAGCTGTTGTCTGCACAGTAAAAATATTCTGATCCAGGATGTTGACACATTTGTTACTTGTTCCATCTTCTATCTTATTGTTTTCTATTTCGTCTCAAATACACAAGCCCATGTGTTCACTTGCTTCTCGAAACAGCAGTCTTGTTTATTTCCTTTGTTTTTGTTGATTGTTCATCTTTCTGCTGCTTGCAGAACATTGTGCGGGGCTGCAGTGTGCTGTTGGGTCCCGGTACCTCTGGGCTCTGGCGGGCTCTCGCTCAGAGTCAGAACCACATCCCGGGCGGCGGTCCGGCCGAGCTGACGGAGCTGCTGGAGCAGTACGCCCAGATTCTGGCCCAGAACATGAAGCTCACCTACCTCAACCCTGTGGCGCTGGTTGCTCCAAACATAAGTGAGTTCAGAAAGATTACACACACAGAGAGACACACACACACTCAGGCATAATACAAAAGCTTATCCCTACTCAGACCCAATATAAGAGACTAAGACAGCAATGAAATCGTAATCTTTACGGATGATTTGCAGCGGTTTTCTCATAATACTGTAAATTGCTGCTGTGAAATCAGCTAGAATGACTCAGTGTAAAGCGGGAGATGAACAGCGCCAATGCAAATGATGATGGCACGGCCAGAGCGCTGGCAGCAGGACAGAGAGATGAATTTCACACTCCCACACACACACACACCAGCTAAAGCTTTCAGCACACGCACACAAACCCCGAAGCACTGTAGCACTTTCCGGCATACATAATTTAGATTTACAGATGCCAAACACACACATGATCACACACATATAGAGTAGCAGACATTAACAAAGCACACACGCACAGAAACACACACATTCTCTTTCTCTCTTACAGTAAATGTCCGATACATCTGCCGGTTTGGCCACATGCCCTGTGTCATTTAGTTCCTGGCATCCTGTCACTTGTGCGTTTTTGCTCTTTTCCACATTTCTCTGTCACTTTAGCGGTGTTGAAAATGCTGTTGAAAAATCTGTACCACATGCAACAACAAGGTGTTGAAATAGCAACAACAGCAGTAGCTCTGACAGGGATGAAGCCAGACAATGCATTTCACACTCCGTTAATGCTCTTAGCTACACACACAGATTGGATTCCTAGAAAACACCATCCAACCAAAACTCATGAAACCCATCATAGTTACCGACTAGTGAATCTTGCCTCACCAGCTTCCTCCAGTGCTGATTGGTAGCACCGTTAATCCCAGACCTGCCGAAAATATAAAATAGGCTTACCTTCCTTGGCCAATATGAATTGCCTGCTTTTATTTCTATTCTATGTGACTCTCATCTCTCTCTTACTTAACTGTTTATGCTTTGCCTTTGGATTACATCCAAAACGCTGTTAGATCATCTAAAACTGACAGCATGATGCTCATCCCCAGACGGGGAGCATAGAATTAGCGGCAGTGAAAGCAGAAGGAATAAGAAATGCAGCCAACGTTCACACTCCTACACACACAAACACAGACAGTTGATGCTCTCAGCTAAAAGGGATGGAATGAATAACGTTTATAAAGATATGGATGGTTTGACACACACCCATCTGTTAGCTTCCAATATACGTTTTTTAATCGTATTTTTTATCATTAAAATGCAAAAATCTTCACCAATAAACCATTTGTTTCGCCATCAAAATTGTCATTTCAGACTTTTAAAATCAGAAGTCAGTCAGACAGTCTATCTCCACACACACACACACACACACACACACACACACACACACATATATACACGCACACACAGACATAACATACGTCCGTTATATTGAGTGATGTATCTCCTCTCTCAGTATTGAGTGCTGTTCCACTTATGTTTTGTTGGTCAAGTGTTCACTCATTATTGAACACTCCACATTGACTATGTACTTCCTGTTCGCCACCTCATTTCCCATAATATAACAGTTCCCGTGTGTGTGTGTGTGTGTGTGTGTGTGTGTGTGTGTGTGTGTGTGTGTGTGTGTGTGTGTGTGTGTGTGTGTGTGTGTGTGTGTGTGTTTGTGGAGTCTGTATTGGGTTTACACAGTCCTAAATCCACAGAGATTCAATTGGTTTATTGACACAGGTGGTTCAGGTTTCCCCTTGTATTGTATTTAAGAAGGGAAATTAGAACTGACCATGTATGCGTATGCATACAAGGAATTTGACTCCGCTTTTTACGTTGCTCTCAACCTACATCATACACAGAACATACAAAACCCCCAACATTTAAATAACAAAGTAGAACAGAGGTAAGCAATTTGTTTTATTTTTTAATTAACAAGAGCATAACTACCCTTCACCTAATTTGAGTAAAATTGGCAACTTTATTTTCATGATTTCCACCTGTCAGAAAGCTGAAAGAAGCCTTTCTTGCTTGTGTAGCTTTGGACCAATATAAACATGGTGTGTACTGAATGGTTTTTTATCAACTGTTGATTAAGGAGGTTTCAAATGTGCCATTAGAGCTGCAACCCTGAGCAACAATACATTAGTAACACTTTAATTTTGAGACATACAGCTCAGCATACGACAGGATAAGAGATGCTGTTCCTCCTGTGGAAATATGGCCTCCCTTAGGAGTAGTGAAAGTGTGATGTAAAAATCCCTTTCAACTTGCTGACCCTGTATTTAGTAAAGACACTAAATGTGAGTAAAAACTGCAGCAGTGACTGATTCTTTGTAAGAGTCTGCACTTTATTCAATAAATAGCATATTCCGCAGGCATTTAAGGGAAGTATTGATTTAAGGTTAACACCGCCACCTATATTGTGTCAAATGATGTGTGTTCACTGCTCCTGTTTGTTTTGTCAGTCATGAACCTGGACCGCGTGGAGAACCAAACCCACGTGCGGCGGCGTTTCCCGCGTTACCACACCACCCTGTTTCGCGGCCAGGCTTTGTGGGATCCCAACACCCATGTGATACTTCCCCCTGCTGCCCTGGTGCCACAACGACAGCAACAACAACACAACTGGAAAGAGAAGGAGCGGACAGAGAAAGAGCGTAAGAACAGACATAGAATGAAATGCTTGATCGTGTAAGTGGCTGAAACTAAGAGAACATACTGACACAGACTTCTCCGTTTCAGCCTTGGCCCCTCAGAACGCTGCCGCGGCCCCTGTCAGTATCTCAGCCAATCAGACAGGAGAATACACTGCAGCCAGACGCACTGTATCAATGCCAGAGCAGCCCATCACCATCGTTATCTTGCTGATCTATCGCAGTCTGGGCGGCGCCCTCCCTCCCAAGTACCACACAGACCGACGAGGAGTGAGGTAGGAATCAATCACACTCAGAACAATAAAGATCCGGCTACAGCAGAAAGGAAGGAAACATGCTGGATATAGAATCGGGATTTCCCAAGTCTCCTTTATTCAGCAGCAAACAGTGAACCACAATTGCTTTTATATAACAGGAGCTTCACATCATTAGAAACACATTCTGCACTATATATCTTTATCGTTAAATGTAAACAGCAACTTGCCAGTATTTCATACAAAATAATGGGAAAAGGCCAAGGTGACATCTCCAAATTGCTCATTCTTTCTGACCATCCCCCAAAGACATTTGATTTACAATGACACAGATTGGCGCAGACGAAAAAGCTGGAATTAGAAATGGCATTTTTGCTCGATGAATTCCATAATAAAACAATGAATGGACCTTTTTCACAGCAGTTTTTTTTTCTTGTCATAATAAGAAAAGCACAGGTGAAATTGATAACAATGACGATGGCTCAGTCCCATTAAGTGTCCCAGTATGCTACTCCGGTGAGCCACCCGTCTGAATGCACCTATTAGTAATGTTATTGAACACACCGGTGCTTTTCCTACTAACGACTAACGGGGAAACGGTGTATTCATGATCAAAATTGTGGCCTATGAAGTTTCTGTCAGTCGATTAATAGTTGATTGACTATTAGCTTCAGCACTAGTTCCAATATCACCTTCCTTACATCTGGTTTTTTTCTCTCGTGGTAGCTCTCTTTCTCTCTCAACTCTCCTCCCATCCCTCTCCCCCTCTGCTCTTCCTCACCTCACCTCCAGCCTTGATTACAAATTAACAAACTGTCCAATGTTCAGTAGATGTCAATGAACAGTCATTTAACTCTTGTCTAGCACACCGTCTCTGCTCACCTTGTCTTTGCCTTTTTTACTGTCCTAACCAAGACATCAAACTCAGCTTTCTGTCTTATTTAGTAGAAGCACGGTAACTCTGCGCGCTCTCTCTCTCCCTCAGGCTGCCCAGACACCCGGTAATGAACTCCCCAGTAGTCAGTATCTCTGTCTACAACAACCAGACCTTTGTGGGTGGGCATTTGGACCAGCCCATCCTGCTTGAGTTCAAGCTGCTGGAGACAGCCAATCGCAGCAAGCCACTGTGTGTGCAGTGGAACCACAGCAATCAGTGAGTACAGATTACACTTGCACTGCTTCATATATTCCCACACACACACACACACACACACACACACACACACACACACACACACACACACACACACACACACACACACACACACACACACACACACACACACACACACAAATCAATCAATCAGGGCAGTAGGGCTGGTTATTGTTATTAGCTTGTGGTATTATATGATGCTTCACATTGTATTGGCGCTGTTAAAACAAATGCAATACAATTACTTTACACTATACATATATAGATAATATTGTATCATATATTATGATATATGGCTATATGTATAATTTTAATGCATTATGGAGACATTTCCGTGTGGTGCCATGTTTTGAAATTCTGTAGCTTTATAATGTGGAAAATATATTTGTCAAAATGTAGTCTTAATTGGAGGAGTTGGGGTTTTGCTTTTCAGTATGAAATATATATACAATGTCTGCCTTTAGACTTTCTTGCGCTGGACTTATGGCAGCCACCCGTATTATACACGTTTGTTTTTGCAGACCCGTCATAGTAGGAAAAGCAGAGGTGTAACCAATAACAATAAAGATGATTCACTGACTGATAAAGTTTCCTAGTAAGCCGTGTCAGACAGCCAGCATGCTCAATATCAGGGCCCTGGAACTGGCTCAACTATATGGAATGCAGTCGTTGATGTAATTAATTACACCGGGTGTGTTTCCTGTCATAACTGTCAACATGTCTGCTGCGAAACAGGTTTATTTACGGGAGTAGTGCTGTGAAGTGGACCTTAAACATGAAGTGAAACGGTCGTTAAGTGACACAGTCTGCTGTACATTTTTGAATTCACAGAGGGGGGGTACCACTGTTCATATCACGACCCGCACCTGAATCACAGAATTCAGACTGCAATGTAGTGTGTTACCTTTTTACTCAGTGCCACACACACACACACACACAGCAACACACAGGTGCATGCTCACTGACAGCAGAGAGCATGACGTCCTTGCCTCACACACAAGTGGCAACATATCATACAGATAGTGTGTTCATGTCTTTGTGTCCGCACATCTGTTAAAATTGACCTTTTTACTATGAACCCGTCTTGTCTCTCTCTCTCTCTGCAGGTATGAGATAGGAGGCTGCTGGACAGTCAGGGACTGCATGGTGGTGTTCAGGAACACCTCCCATGTCCGCTGCCAGTGCCAGAGACTGGGCACCTTCGGGGTGCTGATGGACAGTTCACACAGAGAGGTTAGTGATCTGTCAGTGGAGAACTACTCGCGCATATTTATTCCACTCATATGCCTCTGTATCATAACGGAGCATGTAGTGGATTAATTGTGCATTCACTATCAGTGACCGTGCTGTGTAAACACGCACCCACCTGGGTTTTCATTCTTTTCTTCATTTGAACATCTCCGCTGGTAATTGCTTGTAATGTAGTCGGTGTAAACGTTTGAAATCCCGGAGAATTAATCCTGCCTGACATTCTGAAGGCTAAAGGAACTCTTGTAGACGATTTTCACAGTTTAATGCAAACCCCCTGCCCGTCACTTCCCAGCATACTAAGTGATGATGTATCAGATCTTGACGTTTGAGATTGGAAACTAGCGGAATCAGAAACCTCATGCCTTGCGATGAATTTAAAGTTGTACATTTCCACCAAATGTGTATAATTCACACTGAATGATGCACTAGTCCAGAGCAATAAGATTAGGGGTGAGCCGTGATGTGCTCGATTGGCCCAAATACAATTCTGAAGGTGTTTGTTATGTTTACTGGCTCTCTGTGCATGCAGAGGTAGTGATCTTAATTCATTTCATGATTTTGATACTCTGATTTCTCCTGACAGATAGATTTGTCTGTTGTTGGATTTGTCTGCTTACTTTAATTTTCTCTTTCAAACGCCTTGAGACTGGTTCATAACAAAGACATAAATTACTTTCAACAGTTTGAATACGGAGATACTTTGCCTCTTTCAATCCTTTCAGAACCTGTAATATTCAGCATCACAAAGCAGCCAGCATTCTAAACAATGTCATACTTCATAATAATTAATTGATTTATTTTTATGAATCTGAAACAAGTGGCTGCCTGGTGCCGATTCTTCATCTTAATTACATGCTTTCCAAATAATTTATTATCTCTTGTCATAAATATCGTCAGTTCACACTCAAGTGAAGCCAGACAGATGAAGGCATTTACCCAGACTGAGGTAGCAGCATTTCAGCAAATTAAAATGATTGCAGCTCTTTGTCTTATTTCACCTTGTGGTTTTTAATATTACTACTCCCCTTCTTCCCTCTGCCCTTCCTTTTCCATGTATCCCCACCAAAATGATCTCAGTTTGATAATACCCTCTCTCCCTTCTCACATCTCTTGTTTGAGCAGCAGTTGGAGGGGGATCTGGACTCGCTGGCCCTGGTCACATATTCCTCTCTGATCGTCTCCATGCTGGCCCTCCTGCTCACAGTCCTGGTGCTCTCCTGCCTCCGAGGCCTCAAGTCCAACACCAGGAGCATCCATTCAAACACAGCGGCAGCCATGTTTTTGTCGGAGCTGGTGTTTCTGCTCGGGGTCAATCAGACGGAGCAACAGGTAGATACCGGTGGCTTGTTTTTCTGTTTGTCTTTGGCTTTCTTGCCTTCCTCTTTTTCATCACTGTCACTCCAGTTCCAGTTTGCTTTTGTCCTTAATTATTGTCTCGTTTTTAGCCACGCATTGCAGATTTGAAGGTGTTTAATGCTGGGCGATATGGAGAAAATCAAATATCGCTATATTTTTGACCAAATACCTCAAAAACGGTTCAGTGACGTTATTGTAGGGTTGACTATCGGTGCTTTCACAAAATGCTGACACGGTGAGATTTTTGATAAATGGCTGAGCGGATGAAGGTAAATAACAGGACAGCTAGAACTTAGCTGTAATGCAACCTTTAAAACCAGGAGAAGACTACACTTGTTCCATATTACGATATCCAAAATCTAAGATGTAGTCCCATCGATATAGATATATTGCCCAGCCCGAGCAGTACTCACCTTTAAACCGCTGCCTTCTTTCTTTATACTGTAGAACACAACATATCCTGTTTTTGCTGGTGCAGCAAAAGATCTCTGTCTTTTTACCTTTCTTCTGCTGTTCATCCTCCGTATTGCTCCATCCGGCTCACTTTGTGCCTCTCTACATCATATGTGTTTTAAGCTCAGTACTTTTCTCTTGTTTTCTTCCTCTCTCCGGACTCTCCTTCTTTTTTTTTTCCGTCACATCACAAATGTGTGTGTACGTAAAGAGCAGTGAGTCTTGTACAGAGGGTACTGCAAGTATGTGCTCACTCAGCATGAAATCTAATTAATTAAGCTGTATCCCCCACACAGTTGACTGTACGGCTCTTAACAGTGAGACTGGTTACTTCTAGCTGAACAATATGTTCTCTTATTCATGTGCATCATGCTTGGGAGAGCATGTTGGTGCTCGCAGCGAGTGTTTGTGTGCACACTTGGTTTTACATGCTTGTGCACAATTTAATTTTCTTTTAGTGTGTAACTTGTAGTGTGTGTGTGTGTGTGTGTGAGTGTGTGGGGGAGTGTGAAATCCATCGTCTGGCTGTATTCCTGCCAAGGCGGCTGCTATTTCCATGTCGTCTCTGGCTGTGTTGTTAGGAATTTGTACTGAGCTTCTTTTAACCTCATCCGGGCGGTACGAGTGGGCTTTCCTTAACTTAAAGATGTAGAGCGCTCAGCTGCAAAACGTCTCTACTGAAGTGTTTCTCCTTCTTCATTAGAGTTGTGAAGTTTACATTTACATTTTAGGTGTTTTAACAGCACACATCCAAAGTAATTTAAGACTGCAACATCTTAATGATGTCACAGCTTTATTTCTTTGGTAGTGAAAAAGTATTTTGATTTGCATATCTATATATAATTTGTCAATATGTCACCAACATGACCCTTTTATCGGTGAACGTTATGAATATCAGGTGACTGTCCTGTTGGCGGGCTGCAGTCACACATCCCAGGAAACAAGAGTTGATAAAAAAACAACTCAGAAGAAGCTCGGTCATTAAACCAGCATTTTGTTAATCGAAAATATTTTGACAGAGAGGGAGAGTCGAAGCAGATCTGATTCCAGTCCTTCCAAGTTAAGCCAAGACTGGATTGACAGCCGGAGCCTTTTGAGCTGTAATCTTTCATTGTCTGGTGTTTATATCCGCTAAGAACACATCAAATAAATCACACCAGACCGTTTATCTTCTCACTTGTTGTACTTTTATCATTTTATTTTATTATATAATTTAAAACACGGCTTTGAAAGCTGGCTGTCAGTTGCCAGCAGCCATCTATTCTAACTCACAAACCCGTACGTTCTGTAGTTGTTACCTGTGGTTGGTTTATAGGGCGGGGCCAAATCCTCTATCCTATATAGGTCATTACATATCTCAATAATGATATGTATGTTTTCTGGTAATTCAATTTAAAAAAACGTCTGTATGACATAAGCACATGGTAAAGGCACGTGGTGCTGGTTAACAGATGCCTGTAGTGGGGACCGGTGTGGGCTTAACGTTGCAATTGTGCCCTCTCTGTGTTCGCAAAACAGCTGTTCTCTCCAGCTTCACTCCCACATGAATGGATCCGAATGTAAAGCTTCATCTTACTAACATAAATATTGCCGTAACGCTGTTTTCACGGCTGTTGTTTCCACATTGCGATAGATACAATACAGGAAAACATAAACCAGCCCTATTGGTTTAGTTTTCGTCTTCTGAGAAACAGCACCACAGTTCTCTTAGAAGACGATGACGTGCACTTTCAGATGTGTAAGGTGCTGTAATTCAGAGCCACTTGAGTTTGAATGGCATCTACCTCATCTGGTTAAACAAACAAGGCAGACTGAAGCCCCCAGAGTTCAAACACACCACTTTAGACACGCTTGAATGCAGCCTGAGGGTAATTTCTCAGAGATTATTCATGGGGAAGTTCAGCATTACTTCCAAAACAAACAGCAGCACTTCACTGACAAAAGGGATTTGGAAGTTGATCTCCTGCCCTGACAAAACGTGCTCAAATTCATTCCTGATAATATGCAATCTAAACCGTGGCATTGCACGGACTTCAGATATTTATGTTGATTTGACATCCTCTCAGCATTCGTGCAGCATCATCGATGGCAATAAAGACATTTTCCATGTCCATCAATACTGTTTCATGGTTGTTTCAAAAGACGAAAAGAAAGAAATCAATCACGGACCAAGCTCTCTCCAAAATATATGGTATAATTCATAATATATATATATATATATTATATTATTATAATATATATATATATTATAATATATTATATTATTATGAATATATATATATATATATATATATTTGTATATATTATGAATATATATATATATATATATATATATATATATATATATATATATATTATGAATTGAATATTCTTCTTAAAACCATAAAACTAGTTAAATGATCTGTATTTATTGCTGTTTTTATTATTGTAAACATATTTGTTACATGAACGCGTTCAGTCTTTTACACACTTAACCGCTATGACAACCACATTACCTGCGAGCGTACTTTGCTCTACCGATGGTGCTTTCTTTCATACACATAATCATAGTTAGCGCACTCTTGGGTATTATTGCTATAATTCAGCATCATAAAGACATTAATTTACAGTCATATCATTCATTTTTTAGCTTTTCCTGGAGACTGACTGTAACATGCTGCCATAAACTCTGTTCATTAGTCTCATTGGTAATTAAATCATGAAAGTCTGTCACTTCATCGCTGACACCTGCTGTGTTTTATCGAAGACTTGTTGCTTGCTTGCCAAGACGTTTGCTCTGCACCTGTCACAAAATCAATACAAAGGTTGATATTTTTGTATTGCTCCCCATCATTTCTTCCTTACCTTCTTCTTTGTTTCATCCCTGCTTCTCCTCTCTTCTTTCTCCCCCTTCTCCCCCCCTTGCTTTAATTGCTCTCTTTCTCTGCCCCTCCAGTTCCTGTGTACGGTCGTGGCCATTCTCCTGCATTACTTCTTCATGTCCACTTTTGCCTGGATGTTCGTGGAAGGCCTTCATATCTACCGCATGCAGACTGAGCAACGCAACATCAACTACGGCGCCATGAGGTTCTACTACGCCATCGGCTGGGGCGTGCCCGCCATTATCACAGGTAAGACGCACCCCTGCACACACGTAGGGTCTCTGTGATATTTGTCAGAAGCGCGTCTGTGCATCCACGTCCTCGCCACATTTAATCACGGCAACACACTGTCATATATGTGCACAGACACACACACACGCACATCACACACACACATCCCGATGAGTCTGACTGTGTAGATAAGGTTTCTGTGACATTTTATTATAGAGATAGTAGAGCACAGACACACACACACGCAAGCAATTTATTCCTTCACACATACGGTAAGCAAGTCATTTCTGTCTCCCCTCTTTTTCTACAAACACACACACACACACATTTGCAGTTTCCACGCGGATACATGCTGTCAACTCCCCTCTATCTGTTGCTCGTTCTGTCACACACACACACACACACACACACACACACACACACACCCCGACCGCTGTCTCACCTTGCCTCAAGAATGGATCTGTCTCCCACCACACACACATACACACAAATACACACACACACGCTGGCTGCGTGTCTTTTTCCTCCGGCTCAGAGGTGCGTTTAATCCGTCTGTCCGTCTTTATTTAAACCCTTTCTGTCTCTCTTACTTTTGCAATTCAATTTAAAAAATCTTTATGCTCGTGACTGTCAAAACCTTGACAGTTGTCCAAACAAGGAATTAAGACTTCACAGTTCACGTCACCACTCGCACAGCGGCCCAGTATAGCAACATCAGAGAGGTGCGGTCACGTGGTGAAGAAATAACGGATAATAACGGATACTTGTGGTGTGGTTGTACGTACGTGCAGGGATGTTCTCACACACATAATCCAAAAGTTATGTGGATTTTGTCTTTTCAGTTTTAAGCACGAGTCTCCTTCAAAATACACAAGATTAATCAGCTCAGTTACAGCTTGAGAGAATCAGGTGGAAATTAGTGTAAAATAAACACAAAGTAGTTGGCTAATATTATTTATGTTTGCTAGTATTAATGTTGGATGGCAATATATCAGAATTATAATTCAATATTCTGGAAACGTTAAATGTCTGAAGGCACCATGATGCATGTTTCCAACGTGCTGATTTTCTTTAACATGATGTTTTGTGGCCTGAAATTATTATTTAGTAAATAACTGATTAAAATAGGTGTGTTACGTCTCGTGCCTTTCCTGCCAAAGCCATTCAGATAGTCTCATGCGGTCACATCCTGTACTGCCTCTCTCTTCCTGTCTCATCTGTCTGTCTGTGTCTTCGCTGCAGGCCTGGCGGTGGGCCTGGACCCAGAGGGATACGGGAACCCAGACTTTTGTTGGATCTCCATCTATGACAAACTCATATGGAGCTTTGCTGGTCCTATAGCCATCGTCATACTGGTAACGGTCCCCTGTCTGTCTGATATGCAGTAGTGAATGTACGCACACAAACTTATAGTGTAAACAGTGAACCACTGAGCGTTTATCAATTATGTTGTTTCGAGGAACATTGTTTACGGTTTTGTTTCCCTTTAAAAGATGATATACTCATAAAAGCTAGTGCAGGTAGTTTATTTCTGTATACTATGAAAGGGAAACTCTTCTTTCAAACATAAACAGTCTTATTCATTTGTACACTTTCCTAACCTTTATTGATGATGGTATTCATTTCTTTTTCCGTCCTTCTGTTGTGCCTTTTTTTTTTTTTTTTAGATACATTTTTTTTTATTCGCTTTTCTGTGTATTTTTTTATACTGTTTGAGCAAAGGAACCAGAGCAGAATAAAAGAGCTTGAATGTCTTTTTTTCCCTCCAAGATGACTATTTAGTTCACATTGATTTGTTTTATTTGTTTATCCTCATCCCTGATGTTGCTAACGGCAGTATTGGATTAGCTGGAATGCATTAAAAACGTTGCCTTACCATTTGTATTGATTTCCCTTTATCCAGATGAATGGAGGGATTTTCATGATTGTAGCCAAGATGTCGTGCAATCCCTCTCAGAAGGAGACTAAGAAGCTCCCTGTCATGTGAGTACCCGCTCACTATGGTTAAATGACTTTGATGGCCGTTTTTCATCAGGGTATGTAAATGTGTATAAAGATGATACTGTATGAAGATTAAGAAGCTTATGTAACATTTTAATTGAAGCATTATACAACATAGATTACAAATAACTGCTAACAGCCTCAACAAAGCTGTAACACTAAATCGCTGCTTACATTTTCAAACTGTGTGACTTTTCTTTTTTTGGGGTTCGCATTACAAAACCGTTGTGGATGTAGTTTAGAAAATGTTTTGTGACTGGTGAACTAACAGGGAACAGAGGGGAATACGTCTGTCTCATTCAGGCAACGCTGATTTGATAAACAATGATCATGTCAGGCCTTGTTATTGATCAGATCACATGTGCATAAACGACTCCCACGTCTCCGTGTCAGTATTCATCCCACGGTTTCTCTACTCAGCCTTTTTCTGCTGGTTCTAGCTCCCTGTCATTCTGGCTTTTCTCTCTCTAAATGTCTTCATTATCCGACTCATGGGCATCAATAATTGACGACCACATTGTTGTGATATCACAAGTAAAAGTATAGAGTGGTATGAAGTCAATTAGTTTTCAAATGTTACATTTACTAATGGCTAGTTAACTAGCCGGCAGGGGAATAAAACAAAGTAATCCGAGTTATTAGTAGCTTGTGCTGTTCCCAGTCAAAGCTTAACCGTGTCATTGTCTTGTGCGTCCAAGTTGTACATGTAAAGATGCAGCACGTTGATGTTGTCTGTCTCGTGGTTTGTCAAACCTTCTCCCCCCCCCCCCCCCCACCACTGACCTCTGTGTTTTCTCTCTCCAGTGCGACTATTCGCAATGCCTTCCTGCTGTTGCTGGTAGCCACCTCCACCTGGCTGTGTGGTCTGATGTCAGTGAACAACAGCATCCTGGCGTTCTACTACATATTCGATGTCCTCTGCCTCGTGCAGGTATGAACAGACTGTATGTTTATATATAGAAATGTTGCACTGATTCACCTTCCATCCGGTTCCTTACTGCCTTTACATTTGTGCATATAGTACGTCCAAATAATAGTTTTGGTTTTATTGCTCGAATACAAAGAAGAACAAGGTAGTGCTCGTGAAAAGGAAAAGACATGATGAAAATCTGCAAGGATCTTGTAGTTTAGTACCTTAAACTAAAATCTGTGTCCTTCTACGGCTCTCTCTCTCTCTCTCCCAGGGTTTGTCGGTGATGCTGGTCTTCACTGTGTTCAACGCAGAGGTTAAGGAGGTCTGGAGCGTAGCCTGTTTGGGTAAGAAGAGCCCCGGAGAAGACCCACCAAGACCCCCGCAGAACACTGTGAGTTACGCACACAAACAGTAGTTTTGCTGCAGCTCGTGTCTGCTTAACTTAAAAAGTTTTGATGTTGTCAGATGTCTCGGTTTTGACTTGACATTACTATGCAATCATTTACACAGCTCATTGTGTAAATGAAGATTTCAAGATATTTTTGATGATTTATATGAGCTATAATAGCATAATGTGATGGTCGTTATTGCACATTAATGACTTGCAGGATGAATATAAGTATATGTTTTATTCTCTTCTACAGTATTCTCTCCTTTTTCTCTTGATGCACAGTCTCACTGTGTCCATTACTAGACCAGCACAAATGCCCTCCTGACTTTCATTCCTCCTTCCCTCTATCCACCCATCCATCTTTGCTGTCCTCCCTCTCCTCTCCTTCTGCCTTCAGGGTTTGTCACTGACCCAGATAAGACAATATACTGACCAGTGGGGGTCTGCTCACTCTTAAGTCCACTTCTTCAAAAGCACTGTGCAGTGTCTATTTAGAGAGAGTGTGTGTGTGTGTGTGTGTGTGTGTGTGTGTGTGTGTGTGTGTGTGTGTGTGTGTGTGTGTGTGTGTGTGTGTGTGTGTGTAGCCCTTTCCTGTCTGCACATCTTTTCTTCACTCTCTCTTCTATCTCATATGTGTGTTTTAGCTCACTGCACTCGGTTTTCTTAAGTCTCTCTCATTATCTTTCCTCTGTGCTATACAGTGTGTGTGTGTGTGTGTGTTTGTGTGTGTGTGTGTGTGTGTGTGTGTGTGTGTGTGTGTGTTCACAGTCCAATGTCCTCTTTTTGTCCCACTTCTATCCAATGAACTTCACATGCTGCCTGGATGTGTGTGTGTGTGTGTGTGTGTGTGTGTGTGTGTGTGTGTGTGTGTGTGTGTGTGTGTGTGTGTGTGTGTGTGTGTGTGTGTGTGTGTGTGTGTGTGTGTGTGTGTGTGTGTGTGTGTGTTAGTTTACACATAGTTCATTTCACCCTTTAAACCCCCATTTCCTCTGAGAGCTCTTCCTATCCATCACTAAGACATGTGGGGCAAAATAACTGATCCTTTCCAAAAGTATTATCGGACACAAATGACCAGCTATTCGCATCGTTTCGCCAATCTGACTCTACTACTACTGTGCGATGTGTTATTTATGACTACAGTGGCCTATTACAGTATGGGAAGCAGAAGTCTTGACCCATTTCCAGGCTAGTAGCTTCTGCTCCATTAGCTTAGCCTCCTTTTTTTTCATTTTACCTTTCCCGGTCAGCATTCAGTCAAGATAATAGCGCTCCCACAATTCCCGGGGCGCTACAGCGAAAATATGACGGGCGGTTGCTTTTGAATGCTAACAAAAAGAATGTCTTGACAAGATTCCTAAAGTTTAGCCGCACCTATAATAGTACTCAGTGATATGGATAGAAAACATCAGTATCAGAAAGGAGTCCTTTATGGGAATTATGATAACATAACGGAGGCACAAGGTAGCCCATAATGAGAGCAGGATTTTGACTTTTGACACAGTGCGGTATGTTGTGTAACTACAGAAGACTCGGTAGGTCACTTTTTTCCATGTTCAAAAACCATCATGAGGGAGGAAATGTGCTTTGTACCATTCAGTGTCATTAAAGTAACTCTCTCAACCTTGTTGTTTGTGTTCAGGCTCAGAACCCCTACCACAATGCATCTCTGTTGGAGCAGAGCGGGCTGCACCGCATCACCCTGGGAACCTCCACCGTCTCCTCTGTCAGCTCCGCCAGGTAAATAAATATACAAAGGTTCACACACAGATGCATAACAAACTTTCCCCGACAAACTAGAAATAACATTTGGAAGGAAAACTTCCACCCCAGTGCTTGTAAATTAGGACCGGCATAGTTCCTCCCGTAGTTCAAGAGAAAATGGTTTAATACCAACAATGTAAGTGATAAATTATCATTCAAATATGAATTTGAGTTTGACTGATTCTCTGTGGATCTGAGGGAACGCTGCCTCAGGGAGGACATTCCCTCGTTAACAAAAACCCTGTCGTGCATTTTGTGGGTCAGTGGGGTAAAGATGAAGAAGATTGGATGGAACAATGTACTGTAGTGTATGTAGAGCAAAACTAATGTACTCTGAGAGTGGCTGTTGGTGTGTTCATGGCTGAGTGACTGCATGTGTGTGCGTGTGTGTACAGTACATACTTTATATATGTGTGTGTGTGTGGATGCTCCATATTTTTTATCTGTATTGGCCTGCATGACTGCATATACAGTATAGTGTGTATGTGCGTGCGTGTGTGCGTGTGTGCGTGTGTGCGTGCGTGCGTGCGTGCGTGCGTGCGTGCGTGCGTGCGTGCGTCCGTCCGTCCGTCCGTCCGTCCGTCCGTCCGTCCGTCCGTCCTCACTTCTCTCCTCTTTCCCTGCTAGAGAAAATCTTTTAGCTCGTCAGACGCTGGAACAAAACATCGTCCACACCGGAGCGACCGACCTGGATGTAGCCATGTTCCACAGAGACGGAGGTGAACGCGCAAACACGACCATGGACACAAACGCACACTCCTAACAAGCAGCAGTGACACGTTTCTTCACCCCTGTTTTGCACTTCTTCTTTTTTCTCTTCACTCTCTCTTTCCATATAAATGTACTGGTTAAGCTCACATCACAATGGAGAACCTGTCAATGTTATTTTTCCTTCCTCTTTGTTGTTTTTCTCCGTCCCTCCTCTCACTTGTCTCATTCTTCCCCCAGGTGAGGATTCGGACTCAGACTCAGACCTCTCCATGGAGGAGGAGCGCAGTCTCTCCATCCCTTCCTCTGAGAGCGAGGACAACGTCCGACTCCGCGGGCGCATCCAGCGGCGATTCAAACGCTCCAATCACAGCGAGCGTCTGCTCACAGAGCCCACCCACAACGGTACCAAAGGTAGACGAGCACTCGCATAAGCGATTCATCTCAATATTTTCCGCTTTTTAAGGCATTTCTTCTCACAGTATTGCCAGAAAAGGCCAGTAATGGTCAAGTGGTCTTGCTCAAGGACGCTTCATTTATTTTTTGAGTAAGGGTTTAAAGTATTCCCTGATCTATCATCTCTACCTGCTTAACCTGTGCAGGGTCGTCGGGGCTGGAGTGTATCCAATCTCACTTTGGGTGAGAAGCAGAATTCACAATGGACAGGTCGCCTGTCTATCACAGGAATAACACATTTGGACTCACGATCACAGCTTTGCTTTCATTAAGAGTCTCCAGTTAACCTGCATGTGTTGGGCTACGTATGGGGTGAACACAGACAGAGACCCCTGTCAGCCAGCAGAGTCAAACAATTTAGGACCCTGTTTCGAAAGCAGTCTACTCTTTTTTTTTTTTATCTCAGATATGTAGAAACAAGCTAAATGTGTGGCACAAAAACATACATACACATACAGCAAGAGGAAAATGTCAGTGCTGGTAGTCATGCATAACACATGAGTTTATACACAAAGTATGTGATATAAATGTCATGCATACACTGTGCTCTGCGAAAGGTTTCACAGGAGAAAAGGCCAGATGTGCAAATCTATAAATCCATACAAGTAGTCAATTCTTAGCTTAATTAGCCACAGGGACCGGCCCAATATGAACAAATGGAGGAGGACAGGATCCAGATGGCCAGTACAGTCCAATCAATTTATCAGTGCAGTCAAACTGAAGGCTCGGAGCCTTTTTAACTGAAGGTCACAGTTTGAAGATGGCGGCTTATTCGTTGTGGCAGAGAGTTCAACCCTTTGATCGATTTGGTTGAGCAGTCGACTGGTCAGTGTGAGAGGACTGTGCAAGGAGTGTGTGTAACTGAGTAAGTGTTCCATGGACAGCTGAAAAACACAGAACAAATCCAATAAATAGATTATTTAAAACGTGTTGCAGAGAATGAAGAAGCCTAACTAAATTCTAATACAATTAGAACAATGTGTGGTTTTCAAAGTAAGCACTTAACATTAATGGTGCAACGGCGTCATGTGTTTTGTTTCGTCAAGTAAAAGCATCATTGCAAATTTCTCAGGGTTGATCTGAGAAAACAAGCAATGTCAAGATGTCACATTTGGCTCAGAGACATTTTTTTCCCTGTTTTCTGGACTTAATTAATTAACTTTAATTTAAAATTGAATAAATTATTATTTGCAGCCCTAATGATAACATTGTGACAAAATGTGGGTGATCTAACCCTTTGTATTGGGATTTTCCAAATGACACTGATTGGCCGAAAGTCTTGATATCACAGAACACACTAATATGTGAAATGGCTGTAAGGGGGAAGACAACTGCGTGTTTATACATTAAGATGAATCATGCCTGTACATCATTTGCACTAGTCTGATATCTGCTATCTACCAATGTGTCATTAGTTATTTCATTATGAACGTATGCTAAATGTCTGTTGACACCTGCTATTCGGTACAGACGTCTGTTCTGTGTTTGTTGGGATGCACACGAGGCAACAAAATAAAGCAGAATGCTTGAAATCAGAAAGATGACTATGAGGCATGAGAACATATTGGCAGCTTTTTGTAACTGGTGTTCAGTGGCTTTACTAGTATTTCTTTTCAGTGTTGACAACAATCAAAGTGATTTTGTCCACGTTCCCTTTTTCTTTTCTTAACCACTACTGTGACACTAGCGAGCCTTTTTGTTTTCTCAAACGTGATCGATAAAGTCATGACCTGACGCGAGAACACGTATTTGTGTAATAAGTCGTCCGTTTTCTGAACAAAGGATTTCATGAGTAACCTGAAAGCGTTTGTTCTTTTTTGTGTGTTACAGATCTGGATGGCAATGACCTTCTGTCCTACTGGCCGGCTTTGGAGGAGTGTGAGACGCACAGCCTTCAGAAGTGGGGCTCAGAGCGCCCCCTGGGGGGCGATTACAGCAAAGACGCTGCCAACAACAACCAGCAGGACGCAGCGCTGACCAGTGGGGACGAGAACGGCCTCACCCAGCCAAACAGGCACCGCAAGGGTGAGAGAAACACAAACACATACAAGATAAGGGCACACGTATGACCCCATATAGTCGACTATTTCACTCAGGAGCCTGATTCGATTGCCAATAGTCGTAGTGCGAGTAAATGTAATGTAATGAAACAGAGGATTGTTCATCATTTAAAGGTCTATAGTTATTTATCAGAGCACTCACATAAGAATGAAACACTGTCAGAGCCCTAGATATGTTGTATATATATATATGTCTTTAAATTCAGCTGGTGGAGGCGTGTAGACACAGCTGTTTGTGACACAGCTGTTTGCAACACATATAACAGCTGTTTCCGTGGATTCCGTCTCTCTCCCCCGCTGACTGTCCCTTTGCTTTCCTGTTGTTTCCTTTCTGTCTGTGAATTGCTACAATACAGGAAACGGAATTAAGACCAAAAGATCATTTACAAACACAAAAAGCAAGCAAGATAAAAGACCGTGTCTACCGATGTTCTCTCCGTGTCAGTACTACAGACAGCGTTTTAACGAGACACACACACACACACACACACACGCACCCTAACCACTACCGTGCTCTCCATTTTTCTGAAACAACAGCTAGCTTTCAGAGTAACATGTATCTCTGTATAATATTGTACAATCATGTTGTTGATTTTCTATAGATTCATAAAGCTTAAACCGAGGCGGATCACTGGACGTGTTTGTTATATATTTTTAATATTCCAGTCTAATATTGATAAACAGACTTGTACCTATGTTTTTGTTTTTGTTTCTCTCTCTTCGACTTAAATATCGACTCGTGCAACAAGTCATATGATTGTTACTTTGCGTCTTTGTAGATCTTTTCTTTTTTTTTGCCGGGCATCTATGTATTCGTGTCTAGCCCGTATACTACGAATATATCAACGTCTTCATCATACTGTTCAAAAAGAAATCTCTGACTGATGCAGCGTCTCTCATCAGGATTGAAAAAGGGCATTTTGCCAAGAGGAAGATGGAGGAGATGTCAGCTGTGTGAGCTGAATCAGCAAAGAATAACTTAAAACAAAGCCCATTCACTGACACATTATCTGCTGTATGTGCAGTTTGTTAAGCATTTTAAATAATTCCAGTCCATGTTATTCCCTCCATGTGACCAAGCAGTGCTTGCAGTGGATCACATGATGTGAAGAGTCCACAAATATTGCATTTTTTGTCTTAAGTCAGGGTCATACCAGATTCAATGTACCATGATTTATACTCCGATCACCTCATGAGCATGTCATGCAGAAATGATTTACCCCCCCACACACACACTAAAGAGCTGGAGTCAGCTGGAGTCAGCCTGTAGCGTCAGTGTAAATCTGCCCCTAAAAGCACGAGTGGCACTATAATATGTACAGGACAGTGTGTACTGTATACTCAGAATACATACATATAAAATTGGCTTATGCTCGCATACACACAAAGGTGCACCACACATGCAAAGACACACTGAGAGTACGTGAGGAGGAGAAATACAGGCAAATATAAATCACTCGTGCTGCCTGAGTGCATGGGTGGCATTTTAGTGAACCTATTAATAGACAAAGCACATGAACACCTATTTTCCTGTCTCAGGTATCCTGAAGAATCGTATCGGCTGTCCCCCGGCACTCCAGGGTCTTTCCACCATGGGCCGCGTCCCCAGTGAGCTCAACTGGTACCGAACCTCTACTCTGGGCCACCGGGGAGTTCCTGCAGCCTCGTATGGTCGCATGTACTCTGCCACGGCCAGTGCCAGTGGAGGCTCCGGCTCTCTCTCTCAACCTGCTTCCCGCTACTCCTCCAGGGAACACCTGGACTCGCTGTCCCGGAGGCAGTTGTCCAGGGATCCGCTGGGGAGGCAGACAGTTGGGGGGTCGAGGGACCGACTGGACTCCCGGGGCTCCAGGGACAACCTTGATCTCCTGCCCAGGAGGAGAGAGCTGGGGCAGGGGGCGGGGCTAGGGGGACTGGGGCTGGATCACCAGCGAGTCTCATCGTCCCGGGAGAACTTGACAGGATCCAGGGACAGGCTGGACAACCACCACGCAAGTAGCGTCCACACCTCGAGGGAGGACTTGAGTGGAAACGGGGGAGCGGGAATTGAGGGATACCTCAGCGGATCGAGGTCGCAGCTGAACTCGCTGACCCGGCGGCAGGCCTCGTCCCGGGAGCACCTAGGGGGGGCGCTGATGAGCAGCAGGTCGAGGGAGCAGCTGGAGACCAACGGGGGCGGAACCCAGGCTCAGCCGTGTCGGGAGTGGCTCCGGACTCTGCCTCCCCGCCAGCCCTCGCACCCCGACCAGCCTCCCTCCTCCTCCCCTCCTCCCCCTATCTCCGAGGAGCCCCAGCAGGAGCACCTCCCAGCTCACGCCAGAGGACGACTGGACTCTGCACCTCCGTGTAGGTACCCCGGTCAGACTGTCCCCCAGGTCGCAGGTTCAAATCCAAACCCTCTGGGTCGACAGCCGTCCAGTGAACACCTGGACATTCTGTCCTCCATCCTGGCGTCCTTCAGTTCCTCCGTCCTCACTCCTCCCCCCGCCGCCTCGAACCCTGGGCCTAATGGCTCCGCCCATGGGCCCTCCCCCTCCCCGCCCCAGTCAGCCACCTCCCACAGCATATCTGAAGTCTCCCCCGACTCCGAGTAAGTCCTGTGTTCATAAATCGGCTTCCTCTAACCCTCTCCTGTCCCCTTTTTTATATTTTATATCTTGTGCTTCGTCTTCAACTCCCCACTGTCTTTGATCCTGTGTAAACACACTTTTTGGCTTTTACTTTCCTGCACCTCCTCCCTTTCGTCTCCCCCCCCCCGACTGATTTCTTCTTCCTCAGCAGCTCCACAGGGATCACGTCCACTCTTCAACTCTTCTTTTCACCTCTCATATTGTTCCTTTTCCTTTTCCTGTCTTTACCATCTCTTTTAGCTCGACTTTACTTCAGCTCCCTCTGCCCCATTTCCTACTTTGCATGTCTGTTCTGTCTCTTTGCCCTTTTGCCTCTAACAGCTCATTTCCATTCTGCTCCTGTATGTTGTCATCATTATGTGTAAGTCAAATTACAATCCGTATTGAAACCTATTGATGACTCATTTTCCTTTCCTTCACCTCAGAGCCAACAGAAGTGAAGGACAGTCTTGATGACAGCCTCCATATCCCTTTATGCATTGCGACGGTGCTTGAAAAAAACCAGGGACAAGTTCAAAGGTCATGGATGGTCCTGAACCACTGGGGCACACTGGGACATCTGAAGCCTAGACACAAACTTGGGTGAGAGGAGACACAGAGTTGGAAAGAAAGTAAGGCAGAGAGCGTCCATGCGGATAAAAGAGGGCTCGTGGTCAGTTTGTACTGTATAAATTACATTTTGCTCAAGTCCCACTGCCTACAATGATCTTTGACTTTTCTTTGAACGATGGCTCAACCACCTACTACCTAAAAACTGTTCAAGACAAACACAAACTCCTCAGATTTCAAAGTCAAGTCAACTTGATCCAGACAACATCCGTCTAAAAGAAGAAGAAAAAAAGAAGAAAAGACTGTAAATAACATTTTTATACATTTTGTATCTTTTTCATTGGAGATGAAGAAGAAATCTTTTGTGACGTTTTCTGTTTTTTCCTTTTTTTTTTAAACGATTGTGTCCGTGTGAGGTTGTGAGTGAGGTTGGTGCGAGTGGAGTCTTGTTCGTGGCCGAGGGAGACATTTCCCCCCTACAAAGAAAAAAAAATCCCCAAATTTCTCCCCGAAAGCAGTTTTCCTCAGAAACTTTTCCTCACACTCATCAACTCTGTGTACAGCGACGACAGGGGTCCGGCAATGGTATCTGATGAGGTTATTAAAACATGTGGTTGAAAAGGAAAAAATATCAAAGTAGCGAGAAGTGATTGTAAATAGAGGGAGCGGTTATTATAGGAGAGGAGATATGATGGGAAGATGATTGTGAAGAGAAAGATGGGCCAACGTTAAGCTAAAGCACCACATGAAGGCTCAGAGTTGGTGGTTCCACCATTAAAGTATCAGCTCTTTCAGGAGCTTGTGCTGTTTTGTGATCCACTGTATGTGAATGTGACCTTGTCCTCTGTCCGTGTATCTTTGTGCCTGGTGCTGTCTGAACCGGACCATATCAGTCGGCTGATATTCCAGAGATCCGGCCGGTGAAGGTTAGATATCTGCTTCTCTGTATGAGGCTTAATCACGTAACAACCATTTAAAGACCCTCCAGGTGTTTTTGCTCTTTGATGCATCATGACTCGACCTGCCTCAAGATACGCCACGGGAGCATCCAGGAGACTCAAGTATAAAAGCTTCTCGTGCTGAAGTTCTGTGCAAAATCCGAGCCAAAGGGACGACTGCTTAAAAATCAGTACCATACGTCGTCGTCCTCCAGTTCTTTGTTTTCTTTTTGTGTGATGAAAATGACTTGTTGCAGGCTGTGAACACTCTAGATGTAATTCACACTTTTGTTTTAAATTGTGATTAGTATTATTTGGATTCATGATTGTGCCATGGAAACAGTTTATTAACGAGGCCCTAGAGATCGTCGCTACAACACAACCCACTGTGGTTCTCGTTACGTTTGGCTGCATCCTGAATCGGCGAGGGGAATTTTGTTTGCCACGTAGAAGGAGAGAGGATCAGAGCGAGCACGGTATGAGTCACGTCCCGGTGCGCGCTCAGATATTTATTCGGAGACCTGAATGCAGACCTGCCGTACATATCAAGCCTGGTATCTACCAGAATATATCAGCTCACGTCTGTAGCACATGAAGCCCATGCCAGATATGTTCTTTTAAATTGCTTGGCTGAACACAGTTGCTGGGGAATGACTTCAGAATATCTTCTATACATGAGACATTTCCCTAACTTGGCTGATGGGCTCCAAAACATCCAGCACGAGCTGTCATTGATGAAGCGGTTCACACTGGAACACATCAATACAGATTGCTGTAGGAAGATCAGGTCTCTTGCCAGACCCGGGCGTATAGCTTCTGCGGCACCGCACCAGTTTGCTGTGAGAGAGATGTCAGTTGTGTCAGCGCTAAAAGCCTCTAAGTGGGTTTTTAAGATGCAGCTCTTTCCATCAGCAACGTCTCCCTTCTCACAGCTGTTGAAACGAGCACTGATGTCAGGCCTCGAGTTAATAACACACAGGCATTTGTAAGCAATGGAGACAGGAAGGCAGACTCCAGCAGCCTGCAGAGGGAGTAGGGGATTGTGGCTAACTTGACCGTGGTTTTTGTAATGAAAGAAAAGGGAAGCGGTTCATAAATAACTGAAGGTAAAATGAGGTTTCTGTAATGCCAAAATGAGTTTGTCTGCATGCCCTCGAGCAGAGAGCACTGTGAGGTTCAAACAATAGTTGTAACAACACTGGAACAGCAAGACGGGAAGTGGATAAAACGGCAAGAAGGCTGAAAGAGCACAATGAGCATGAGAATAAATAATTAGGTACAAACTTTGGATCAAATTGAGTCAAACTGTGACTGTGTGCAGGATGTACAGTACCTAGAGGGAGGAGGGTGTTGAAACATGGAAATGCAGAAAGTAGGAGTAAAAACACACACACCCACCTCACAAATGCACATCTCCCTGTTGTGACTGCTGCTCCGTCATCCCCATGTCCCTCGGGAAGTGACAAGTCAACCTATTGTTACAGTAGTTTTGCCAAATAATGCCCCTGCAGGGGAACACTGCCCACTATTTCTCCTCACTCTTTTCGTTCAGCTGCTCCATTTACTCTTCACAGATCCATTCGTTATCTTCAACTGACAGTACCTTTTAACTTGTACAGACATGAGATTTATTTTATTTATCGATAATTTATTGACATTGTATTGATTATTTATATTGCCATTTTGTATGATTTTTTTTTTTGTTGGGGTCAGAATGTTCCCTTTTGTCTGTTTCTTATGATCTGAGTCTCTCACTGCAACAAATTCACAGATGAAGGACAAGAGGAGACGAGAACGTGAAGATGAAAATGTGACGCAGGATGCTTTGCTGCTCAGCATTTCATTTAGTTTCTTTATCCAATAATGGGGTTAAAATCTGGAACAATTTGACAAGACGTGAATTTCAATCCTATTTAGGTGCATTTTTGTTTTCCTCCCCTGACAGAATGTCAACATATCTAAACTAAAAGTTCAATACTGGGTGTAAATAGTGCAGATATGTCACAAATCAAACCCTTTTCTTCCCTGTTCATCGTTATAGATTCAAGGCTGAAGCTTCACAGGCACAACATCAGATCATTAACTGGTGACGTCTGAACACAGTCAGACACAGTCAGACGTCAGTGACAGTGAAACTCCAGCTGCAGGTTAATCTGGTCCGGACCAACAGGAGGAGACAAAAAGACTGAGTTGAGACTAAAGTGTGATGTGCTCTAAAAAAAAAAAGAAAAATTGGCGAAGTGACTGAAGGAAAGAAAGAGAGTGAGATATAGTCGGGGCGGAGGAAGAGGAGGGATGGGAGATTGTCTTTGTTAGCTTGTTTGTTCATTATGGGATGTCTTCCATTCCCGCCGTCGGGCATGGAAACAGCTGTTCCCCTGTTACTGCGGAAACAAGAGAAATGTTGGACATTAAAAAAAAAAAACTTATTCCTACTCGGCTGTGTTTATATTTATTCTGTGTGTGTGTGTGTGTGTGTGTGTGTGTGTGTGTGTGTGTGTGTGTGTGTGTGTGTGTGTGTGTGTGTGTGTGTGTGTGTGTGTGTGTGTGTGTGTGTGTGTGCGTGTGTGTGCGTGTGTGCGCGCTGTTTCATATTCATGAGAGGAAACATCCTGACAGGGACATGTTTTTCTGGAAGGCGACTTGTTTTGACTCTCAAAGTTTCCCGTCACATTCGGAGAAGTCGGAGAAGTTCAGCTGACACTTCAGCAGAGGCTGTAATAGCAGCGTAATAATGCACGTGGTCCACAAACTGTACTCTCTTCTTTTTCCCCCTTCTTTGATTTGTCATGTTGACATGCAAAAAGAAGCTATGCAGGTAAAATCATGATAAAAGATTGTCCATTTAGGAATTTCATTTAATTTCGACATCTGCAGAGATTAGATGTAATCTCAATACATTCTTTAAAATGAAGTACGTCCTCCCTAGAATAAGGCTTTACAGACACTGTCAACCTTAAAAACCAATGAACATCTTATTTTGAATACTGAAGACACTGATGAATGACAGATAAAACAAAACAGGTATATTGTGATTTTGAAGAGACGGTGGTGGTTGCGTTGCAGAGGGATCGTTTGGTAGTTTGACCATTTGAAATAACGTAACTGTTCTTCTAGTCTTCAAAGAGCTACCTTTGTACTGTTGAGTTGTCTGCAACCCGAGTAATGTCACTTGTGCTTTCAGCCACAACCAAACCAGAGAAGTAAACTTCCCTCTTAGTGCGAGAACAGCTGATTTAAAGCGACTTTGAATCCTCCTTTTGCACTAAAATACAAGACGATGTATAAAAATAGCATGGCGTATCGACAAGAGAATACAAGAACTGATCAAAATGCGACAATGGGAGCAGTTCATCCCGACGGTCCGTACGTTTTCGCCTCTTCGTCGCTGCTGCTGGAGGACGACGGCGGCACGTCCTCGCCCATCCTCTTTAGCTTGGCTTTGTAGTAGGACTTCTTCATCCTGAAGGCCTTCTCCTTCTGCCGCGCCGCTTTCCTCTTCTCCCTCACCAGCTCCTGCTCCCACGCCAGCACCTTCATCCTGTTCTCCCACTCCAGGATCTTCATCTGCTGCTGCTGCTCCAGAGCGTCCGCCCTCTGCTGGTGCTCCTGTCGCGACAGGTCCCCGTGGTCCTGGTGCCGAGACGAGCGGCGGGTCGCTCCCTCCGCCTCGCCGGCCGTCGGGTGCAGACGCTGGCTGATGACCTGGGAGGTGCCTGCGAAAAAAAAAAACAATACACCGCTGGTATCACATAGGGTGTTTTAAACTGCGGGGAACTTCCTCAGGGGACCAGGAACATTTTGAGGAGCACAGAATCTAAAGCGGTGTTTCCACAGGAGGAACCGGGGACTAAATCTAGTTCATCAAATGCAAGAACAGAAGAATAGCTCTTTCCTCCTCATCCTCAGTAATAGTAACCTATAACACCCTTTCAGCTAAAGGTCATCATTCAGTGCTATTTATATGGCAGTTTCTTAATTAAGAGTAACTCAGGTTAACACTGGAATATCTCACATAAACATATTCATTCAAAGGTCACCAGCATTTTCCAACAGAGAGTTCACTGAGCAACTGTCTCCAGGCAACTAATAGTGTGGCAGCTCGCAGAGCTTTATCGACCTGGGGCCGTCGAGTAGGCGGCAGGAAATGTCACATCCTGGAGCTCTGCATTGTGGGAGGTGGAGTTCGCAGTGGGGCTGTGGGGCAGAATGGACCAGTCGCTGCCCGTTATTCTGTCCAAGGTGTCCCGCTGGAGGCAGAGGGCCACTTGCTCCTTGCTGTCCTCGGTCTAAGGCAGAGAGAACAAAGTGTGCTTTTAGTCGGCGGGACCCCTTGAATTAAACAAGTCCACGGAGCCCCATTGGATACGATTTTGTCCCAGGATCCCCCATCTGATAGGAATTTAGCTTCTAGATGTTTTGTCAGAGAGAGCATATGAAACCCATGACCAAAACAGTCTGAGATTCTGTCATTGTGTTACTTATGAATGTAATATAGTGAAAATAAATGATTACCCTTTTTCCTGGGGACCCCCTGGAACCCTCTCAAGAACCCCTGGGGTTCCCCGGACCCCCACATTTTCATTTATAGCATGAATGTTATTGTAGTTACTGCTCCAGGTTTATTTGAAAGTTGTTCTTTGGTTTAAATTATGCTATGTCTCTAAAATAAATGTTAACCAAAACGACCATTTAAATAATATTTACCCGCTGCACGCTGCCGTTCGTCTGCCCAGCGGCATTGATCAGCATCACGTTGTCTGCTAATAAGAGAAAAGACAGACAGGGAGGAGCTGCAGGTAAATGTATTCCAGTAAAATAAGCAGAGAGCGCCTCCCTCTGGTGAAGGCAGGTACAACAAACATCACCTTCACACATAAAGGTATCCAAAGCACTTTACGTTGCAGCATCATGACTGCTCATGTTTTTAGTATGGATAGTAAGTAATGAAGCATGATGGGAAATGGACAGACATGAATCTATTTTGGGATATGAATCTTCACTTAATAAAAAAGTCAGTTTCAGGGTGAGTGCTGTAATGCCAATTTATAACGCGATAACATTTGAACGTTACATTCTTGGATTATTAAATCAGTTTCCAGGTCAAATTCCTTAGAAGTGTAACTGTTTAACAAACTCATGTTTTGGGGCAGCAGGAGTCTGAAGTGTCCTTAAACAGAATTATTAAATCTCTACAAAAAAAAACAACAACAAAACTAAATCAGTCCGGCCATTTTGCATTCTGATCTCACTCTAGAGTCTAGACGCTCACACTAGATGGTAAGAGACATTTTCTGTGAGAGGTCCAGAAAGAAGACCTGAACTACAGTTTGTAAAAGATGGCAAAGTCTGGATTTATTTCACAAATGAACTTTCAATAGACCAAAAATACTTTTTGGAATTAGAAACAAAAAGAAGAGCAACACATTTGCTAATTTGGGATAATGGAAAGGCAGATTTGTATTTATTTAGAAAACTATAAAAAGTGCTGGCAGACTTAAGACCCAAACTTCATAGCTAGATGCAAATGGCCGAGGTCTGAGAAAATGTATTTTGGCAATTTGGAGGACTTTAAATGCCCCAAATTGGGTGTTGAACCTTTAACAGACTGTACTGGGTTTTATTGTATACCTCAATACCTGAACAGTACAATTGGAAAGAAGATGCAAGTAAACGTTACACCAGAATTGTTGTTAATTGATACATCAACAATGATATTTAGTAGGCCTTACGATAATTTTCACTAAATAGAAATACCTTAATTACATCACAACTAGAGCTGCAAATATGAACTGATTAGTTGTCAACTATTAAATGAATAGACAACTATTTTCATAATAGGTTAATTGGTTTGAGTTAATTCAAAAATGCTGTGATCCCAGCAACTTAAATGTGTCTTTACTCCTCTATGACACTAAAGCGAATAACTAAAGGATGTCATCTTGGGATTTGGGAAACACTGATGGGCATTTTCAACATTGTATAGACTAAACAACTAATTAATTAATGGAGAAAACAATTAACAAGTTAGTCGCAGCCCCAATCACAACTACTCTAATTACTACTGTTATAAAGCAGTGCTCTGCTGCTGATGAACCTGTTGTTCTCCATGATGGAGCACTTGCTCAAGGACACTTCAGCAGGCTGCAGATGTTCAACTACAGCAGCTCCTCATCTCCCTGCAGACCAGTGTTGACTATTGTGTTTGTAAAGCTCTTAATGGTCCAGCCTAAAATGTAGGAGCACGTTTATGAAAAACATGCAAGATTATGACGGATTACAACTCCTGAAACGAATCTCTCTCTCTCAGCCTTAGACAAGTTTAAAAATAATCCATGACCCGAGGGAAACGCTGTGGTTGGTGTTTCTACACAGGACGTGCACACTGTCAAATACACACTCACAACAACAACAACAATAACAACAATACTGCATCACCACAACCCGCCATTAAACCACGTGAACAAACAGTGATCGTTAATTATCGCAAACGGTTTCCCCGTTTCCTTAATTGAAGCTCAGATACCTTCCCTCAGCTTGCGGACCGCCGCTTTGTGGCCAGCTCCCCCTGCGTGGCTGGTGAGAGCAGCCTCGCCCATCGTCTGAAGTTTGATGGATTTACAACACGCCCTGCATCGGGCGAAGTGAATGTCCTGGAGTTCCTTAACCAGCCAGTCCTTGTAAATCACCTTTGAGAGCCAGGAGTCCTGGAATTTACATTTCCCAGGCATGGCTAGCAGTGAAGTTAGCTGCACCGCTACCTTCCGGCTGGTGGAGGGCGAAGCCTCTTCCACTGTCTCCTGGTGCGTTCACGGGATACTGGGAATAGTCAACGAATATTTGCATCATTGCGGATATTAATTGAAATTACTGTACGCATTGACATAAAGATAGCCCAAATCTGTATTTATACTTCATATGACTGCATATGATATTCCGATGACTTTCTAAGATGACTGAAAGTATCACAAAGAAAGTGCAGACAAAGCACAATTGTGTCTGCTGGTGTAGTGAAGCAAAATAAATAAAAAGCAAGTATTTATTTGTGTATATCAGTGTCAATAAAAGTTAAAGAAAGGAACAAAGAAAGCTTGAATAAATAGCCTATCATTATTCTTTTTTTAAAGCTGAAAAATAAAATACCTTTGACAACATAGTTTTCCAAAGACACCTAAAGGCGGAACAACTCGACGGTGGTCGGTCACATGGGTCGCTTTATCCAATACAAATACGGCCAACCTTTTTTTCTAACCAATCAGCGTTCAGGAAGCCAGCAGTGCACCCTGATTGGTTTAGACGCGGCACGGAAGACAGCACAGGAACACATGGGAACTAGGAGCATGGACGCTAATACGGTTGTTTTAATGCAGATTTGAGGCACATTTATTTTGCGTTTGATGCCTTTTGTAAGTGAACTATGCAGCGGCATAGAGGGAGGGGGGAAAGAAAAGCTGCTTTTCTTGATTCCTACACACCAAATAACATAAGGAGTGCTCTTGCTGCTAGCTTGTTTTGCTAACTGGAAGGCTAATGGTGACTCAATGTAGACTTTTTTTCTTTAACAAGTATGCGTTGTCACTTTATATGTTTCAGACACCATTGATAATGTGTCTGCAGTGAAAGTTATTCATCATAATCATAAGTATGGAGACAGCAGCCCTTGTAGCTCCAGTCACAGCTCTGGAGTTCCTTCAGGATGCTTTTCTACTGACGGGTAAGAAGCAGTTTCTGTCAATATAGAAGCGATATTTCTAGTTATGCACAATCATGGATTTGAAATGACAAACAAAAATCACAGATTGATGATGCATTATTATATAATTTTGTACCTACTTTTAACTACAAATGCATGGGGAGAACAGGTTTAAATGTGGTCATATATTTCATAATGTATATTTTTGCTTATTTTGAAAGAGGACTGAACACTGTGAAGGATCGCACAACACGCATTAAACACAATGTCTAACCCTGTCCTGACAGGTGAGGGTCCAATCTTGACGGTGTTCAGTCTCCATCCTCGCCCTAAAGCCTGCGTCTCACTGAGTGTGCTCCAACACTACAGAATCCATGGGGTACGGCCTAGAGGTGTAGAGGCTGTCCCAGCACAGAGATCTGCTACAGGAGCACATGGGAAGAAGAGAGACGGTTAGCACACGCAGATGTTTGTTTTCACTCTTCTCTATGATAATTCCTTCTGTTGTGTTCTGGGAGATGTATCAAAACAGATCATTTGGGTGGAATCAGATGGCCGGGTAAGTCTTAATTTGGTGGTGATCTGCAGGATTGAATAACCGTCCAGTGTTGGTAAAGAGTTTGCACTCACTGACAGCCCTCTAGTTATTTTTTATACTGATGTTTTTTCTTATTTGTCAATCCCCAGAACTGAGCTCCACGTCAGAGCCCAAGTTCTACGATCTAGCGGTGTTTGGAGGCAAGGCTGTGAGGCTGGTGAGGCTCCATGTGGATCTCCGGGCTGGGGAGCATCTGCGCTTGGAGAGTCTGGGCCCCCTCATGGAGCTACAGGACTGGGCCCTGGATGTCCGTTGGCTCTCTGGAGACAACCGCTCACTGCTCTGTGTGGCTGTAAGTCACAATAGTGCTCTTCTCCTGGACATCGTCACAGGAAATGTCCTGTTTCAGCGCTCCTGTCTGGAGGGATGTCTGCTGTACTCTGCCCTCCTTCTGGTGCACGAATCCTGGGCGGATACCATCTTAGTAGGAGGGACTGTTTTCAACCAACTGGTCCTCTGGAAGCCCGGGGGAGGTGGAGACAAAACGGTTGATTCCAAAGCTCCAGTGGAGAGACGTCTGCTGGGCCACAGCGGGGTCATCTTCAGCATCTGTTACCTCCAGGAGAAAGGATGGCTGGCTTCAGCCTCCGATGACCGCAGTGTAAGGGTCTGGGGTGTTGGTGCTTTAGGGGGCCCTGAGGGGAAATGTGGAGACTTGAACCCGGATTGTTTAAGGGTCCTATACGGGCACCAGGCGAGGGTTTTCTCGGTGCGTCTCTCCGCGGCGAATGTGTTCAGCGCTGGTGAAGACGGCACCTGTTTAGTCTGGGACTGGGCTGGAGGTGGCAAGGTGATACGGACGTTAAAAGGACACCGAGCGGGGGGGGTTCGTGCACTCGCTGTCAGTGAGGGAACAGGAGATGAAGAGAGATGGGTGGCTACAGGGGGAGCAGATGGAGGGGTGAGGTTGTGGAGGGTGAAAGGGAGTGAGGAAGGGGAGGAGAAAAAAATGGAGGACGCAGTGACAGAGAAGCTAACTGACCTGAAGTTTCCCGGCCACGGCTTGCCGAAAGCTGTTTGTATGGCGGGGGAAGAGGATAAAAATGCAAGTTGGAGTCAGAGTAAGTTTGTTGTCTGCACTGACCAGGGAGCAGTTTACCAGTACAGCGACGGGCAGTGGGAGATGGTGTGGCAAGGGACTCCTGAGTTTCAATCCTATTGTGTGATGGAAACAGTAACTGTCCGTGTGAAGGACTCAACAGCAAAAGTCAATTTGTGTGCTGTGGGAAACCTCAGCGGATCCATACAGGTCTTCCCCGTCTCTCATCCTCAGCGTGGGTTTGTTCTCACAGGTGGATCAGGGAAGATCCACAGTCTCATTTGGCAAGAGGCAAAAGATGGTATTTATTTGCTAGCATCAGGCTCTGAAGGACTGGTGTATCGCTGGTTTATAGAGGTAGAATCGGATGAAAACTCCTCCTTGGCTCTCAGTGTAAATCCCCTTCCTTCTTTCCTTCTTCCCCCCTGCGCCAAACGCTGGCTGACAGCCGCAGTGCGCCTCCACTCCACGACACGGGGGTTGCTGTGGGCGTGTGGGGACAGGAGAGGCTCCCTGCTTCTGTTTCAGGAGGGAGGAACGCAGGAGCCAACGATGGGAGATGACAAAAGGATGGATGAAGGCTGGCTGACAGGCAGGAAACAAACGGGTGACGAAGGAGGGGTTGAGGAGAGAGACAGAAAAGAAGTGGGTGACCTAGTGCTGCACCCGTTGAGCTGCCTGTTCGGGGTGCACGGAAAACAGGGTGTAACCTCAGTGTGTGAGTACCAGGGACTGCTCTACAGCACTGGCAGGGACGGCTGCGTGAGGGTCTTCAGAGTGCATCTAGTGGCACCAGAAAAGCTTGAAGGAAAGGGTGCAGAGAACAAAGGGGGGCTTCAGCTCGAGGTTCTCCGAGTCCAGCGGGCCTGCAAGGGTATGGAGTGGCTGGAGAGGGTTTTGATCCTTAAATCTGACATTCCAGCAGAGGAGGAGGAGGAGGAGGAGGAGGAGGAAAAGGAGGGCGAGGAATGTGAGAACCACTACACGACAAAGACACAGAATGTGACAGGAAAGCTGGAGGTTACAGAGGAGAGAGAAGAGAAGGGGAGCTTTAGAGGAGGAGAGGAAAAGACAGAGAACAAGGGAAGGGAAGCCAGGTTCGCCATTATCGGCTTCCATGCTGTCCACTTTGTGGTTTGGGACCCGGTGAGGCAGGAGAGGCTGCTAGCGGTGCCCTGCGGCGGGGGGCATCGCTCTTGGCGTCTCTGGCCGTCCCACGGAGGAGTTTGGCCCGGATATGGAGCCCTGGTCTTCATCAAGCAGGGGGCCGTCATGACTTCGCAACCCCCCGGAGAGGCCTTGAGCTGGGCCGGGAAGGTAGGAAGGACTGGAGGATGGGGCCTGAGAGAGGGCGTCCACGGGAGGGGGATCGGGTGTGTGTGCAGGCTGGGGACGATAAGGGGAATTGGGAATAAGATGCGAACAAACAGTACCGGAGATTGGACGAAAACTGAGGGAAGAGATGACGTAAAGGAGGTGGAGAGAGAGGAAGAGCATTGGGAGATAGTGGCGACGGGAGGAGAGGACACTAGCTTAACCGTCCTGGCGGTACGTCCCGACTCTGGCCGCATCAAAGTTCTCTCGGTCATTACTGACCACATCTCCAGCGTTCGGACGGTGACGGCTGTGACGCGTCCAGAGGCAGGGAGGGAGAAGCAGACTCTCTCCGCCCTGCTCGTGTCGGCCGGCGGGCGAGCTCAGATGCAGTGTTACCGGCTGCTGGTCGGCTGGGACAGGCAGAGACTGGTTCCCTCCTGCCAGGTGATCCAGGTGGCCAGTCACCGATTGGACGAACAGTGGGAGAGGAGGAGGAACCGGCACAAGACGGTGAAAATGGATCCAGAAACAAGGCAAGTTAATGGTTGTTTTCTGCACACATGGGAAGGGAATTTCAGCCGTAAAGAGAAACATTTTTTTCCAGGCACTTTGAGGTGCTTTCTTATTTTATTTTTTGTCACCTTCCTGTCTTTTTGTCTTCACTCCCTTCTTCATCAAGAAAAGTTTACATTCTGAAGTTTTGAAGTCTGTATATTAACAATCAGCAACTGTACATACTGTCGTCCTTGAAAGCTACTTCTGATCTGTTCTTACCAGTTGTGTCTGTGTGTTTCCAGGTACATGGCTGTCGTGGCGCTGGATGAGAAGACAGACGGTTGTCTTCTGGCTCTGGCCGGCAGCGATGGAGCTCTCAGGTTGGTGTTCATCACAGAATAATTCCAAGGAGCTGGAGAAAAACAAGTTACTCTCAAATATGTATTTTCCTCAGTAAAGTGGTAGTAACTGAATGTAAGAGAAAATGTGTTGAAATGTGGCCAAAGACATTTACCTTCTGTCATGTGTTCTGTCGCCTCCCTATAGCAGAAGTTTGCTCAACCTTAAAAGCTCTCGTTATGTCACTTAATTTGATTTTAAAATCACCTATTTGTCTGATAATGCTGCCCTCTCTCTCTCTCTTTCTCTCCTTTTTCCTTTCTTCTCGTCTCTATTACTGTCTTTTCCAGGTTGTTCTCAGTCAGTGAAGTCAAACATCAAATTGATTTGTTGTGGGAGACGTTTTACCACCAGCGCTGTGTTCTCAGTGTCGCCGCCTGCAGTCTGGAGGATAGAAAAGGCAACAGGTGAGTTGATGTTTGCTGATGTTCTTTTTCATTTTCTGAAAGTTGGCACCTTCTTAACATTCATTGGTAGTCTGGCTTCCTAGAAACCCGTCAGGACCTTTGATTGTTTTTTTATTATATATATATTTATCACGCAATTTAAGAAAAGAGTAGTGACTGACAGATTTACTATAGGAATACAATATTCAGAGCTCAGTGAATTTAAGTTCACTTTGACTTTTTGATGACTTTTGACGTTTTGTTGTGGGATGATATGAAGAAAGCCGTCTCTCATGTATCTTTGTGTCTGTCTCAGGTATAAGCTGCTGTTCAGCGCTGCAACAGATGGCAAAATTGCAGTGTGGGATTTAACTGACGCTTCGAGCCATAGTCCAACTCCACCAATCCCCTGCCTCGATATTCACGCCCACCAGAGCGGCGTCAACTCATTGGCTGTTTGGGCGGAGGAACTTGGCCATCAAGAGGGCGGTTGCCTGGTAACTGTTGCTAGCGGAGGGGATGATGGGCAGCTGACAGTGTCCGTGATCAGGGTGCAGTACCCGGAGGACGGAAAGATTGGGGGCAGCAGAGGGATTTCTCTGATTTCTGAGCCCCGGATCTCTCCACAAACCCAGTTCCAATCCTCAAACCAGCTCCATCTTCACCTCCACTCCCAGTCCCGCATCCCGCTGGCTCACGCTGCCCCTCTGACCGCCCTGAAGCTCCTGAGCCCGGACCTTGTGGTGTCCACCTCTTCAGATCAGAGGGTTTGCCTGTGGAGGGTCGGCAGTACCGACATCCGCCACATTGGGGCACTGTGCTGCCATGTTGCCGATGCTGCAGGACTCGCAGTGTGGGAGGGGAAGATGACGGAGGAGGAGGATAAAAATAAGAAAACAAGGTTTGAGCCTGAGCAGGAGATTGAAATTTGGAGAGGGAGTCAGACAGGATTAAAAGCGACGTGTCAGACAGCGGCACAGTTCAATAAGGACAAGAAAACACACAACGAGGCCGAAGACGGAGAACCTGTTGAAGCCGTGGGCGAGACAGGTGACCCAGTTTGTCAAACCAGTAATGAGAAGGGAGGTGAGACAGCTGGTGAATGTAGGCATCAAACAGAGGGTGACAGCGTGGCTGAGACAGAGGGTGAGGTAAACACTGGGACGGGTTTCAAGGCTTCCCGTGAGAGCCAGGAAGAGAGAGAAAAGACGGGATGGGTGCTGGTCTGCGGTCAGGGCTTCCAGCTACTACGAGTCCGCAATACAGAGACGGATGCAGAGATGTGGACCACAAGGGGAGAAAGGGAGACGGCGACTCACAGAGTTAAAGTGACGTCATGAGAAAAGTCAACATAAGTGGAATCATAAGAAAGATGGGGTCCAAACAATGATTTTCTGAAAGGACATATTTTAATCAATGGTTTATAAAGTACCTGTAAAATCCCTTGATTGCAGGTACATGAATTGATATCAAATGGATTTTACTTTCATTTTAAATAAAGACTATTTATTCTCAAGCTTTCTCATTATTTACTGGATACATTGTAATTATTTAAGGCATGTGTTACTTATGAGCTTGATGAAGATTTAATACAAATAAAAATGAATTATATTCCTGATACAGACAATATTTTCAGCAGGAATATCACCAGCAAACCTGTAAAGAGAAATAAACCGGTGACTGATGAAAGTTTGTCTAAACTTCTTTGACAACTGCAGCCTGTCATTAATTAGTCTGGAATCCGGCTGCATTTCTGCTTGTAACAAAGCCCCAAAAGCATTTGGTGCTCATCAAGTAAAACGTCTCCATCGCTATTTCAGGAGAACATTAAAACCGTCTCTGATGTGTTTTTCGGCCATCTGTGGCCTCCTTCAGGGGCTAACGCTACCAAGATGGCTGAAATGACGAGTTATTTTTATTACAGCATGTTGCGCATCTCAACCAGCCAGGAAATAAAGCTGCGTGCTCGAGGAGAGCCTTGGGACTCCACTTTAGATCAGAACCAAAAGAATGCCTTTACCGAATGTCTCCAAAATCTGAAAAGAGGGAGATAAAATGTCCCCCTTTTGTCTGGTCCTCACTTCTTCAAAGGCTTTCTCAGAGTTTAGACTTAATATTCTGTTAAGAGTTACAACTAAGTTTAGAGTATTAGGCTTAAAGTTGGTGTTAGGTGTGTAGGTAATAATGCATCAGTCAGTGTATCTGCTTTTCTAGTCACGCTCTGCATTAATTGTAAAGAGCATAACTATAGACAACTGTGTGTGTGTGTGATGTGCATGCACACTTTGGTGTTTCCATGCATGTGCATGTGTTCTGATATGCTAATTTAGCACCGTTGAAGCAGAGACGTGTTGTGATATGAATTGCTAATACTGCTTAAGTGGCAGGGTGACATGGGACTGTGCACAGTTTTTTTTTCTTTTGCACACATATTTTTGGTGTGCGTGTGTCTGCCTGCTATGCTAATGTAGCCGTGTCAGATGACGTGTGAGACGACGAGCGGCGTGTTACCTTGTGCCACCACGTTAAATGTCATACAGAGTGTGTTGATTCACAATCACCTGCCTGGAATTTCAATGCAAAAATCAGATGAAGTGTGCACCTTTGTCCCTTTTGTGTGTGTGTGTGTTGGTCTGAAATGCTGGTGTTACTGAAGACGTCTGCTAAATGAGATGTGTGTATGCCGGCCTGGAAACCCGTTTGTCAATCTGTGTGTGTGTGTGTCGGTGTGTGGAGGGCTAGGTGGGGGTCAGAGCCCATGAAGGGGCCGACTGCAGGTAGCCATGAATATTTTAATATTTTAGTCTCGTCTCACGTTGCCTTTTGTCCAGCACCCATCTCACCACCTGCCACTCACAATGGAGAGAAAGAGAGCAAAGGAAATGCTAATGTCATCCTGAAAATGAACAGCGAAGGAGGAAAAAAAGAAAAAGGGGGATAGGGGATGCAAGGCAAGAGCCGAAGTGTGTAACCACCACGATCACTTACAGGTGGGAGGAAGGCCGAGAGGAAAAAGGTGGAGGGAGAGTGACAGCACCGGTGCTGACACGGTAAAGGTGAGGGCAGCGAGGGGGGAGAAATGGAGAGGGCACCTGATGCACTGAGCCTTATTGCCGATGTTAGGTGGGTCACGGAAGAGAAAGCAGGGGGAAGACAGACGAGGCAGAAAAGTGAAGTAGAGGACTGATTGATGAGGGGAGTGTAAGATGAGACACAGGGAGGAAGACGCTCTCCATGAAACAGGATGTGTTCTCTGGGATGCATTTGATGTTTTAAGGGGAGACTGTGTTTTTAATTAAGTCATCTTCAGCCTTCAAACAACATGCGCAGAGAGAGGAGGTGAGTTATGGAAGCCAGCTTGAGAAGAAGTCATCAGCGGCCATGCCGATGAAGGGCCGGGCGGGAGACTGTCCCTCGGCGACCCTTGTGCGTGCGAGTGTGTATCTGTGAGGCACGCTCTGCTTGACCCAGGAGGAGGAGGAATAAGTGTTGGTCCGTCAAAGTGCAGAAGGGCCGACAGTTTACAACCATCAAAGAGGTATAGACACACACTCTCTCACAGCTCTCCATCACTACTCCTGACGATGTGCCATTCGCTGTGTTTATTTGACTCGTGCAAATGTTAGCTTCTTATGAACTCAGTGTCAAGAAGATTTTTCTTATCTTTCTCTCTTTATCAGCACATTTGGTGCAAGGACAGAGCGCTTACCATTCCTTATTCCTTATTCCTCATTTCAAACTGTCACTCATACTCACAGAAGAGCTAAATGTAGCATTTGACACAAACTGACTGACTTTGATCAATATTTCTGAGATTTAAGTGCATTTACATGCTTTAATATTTGCTTTCTGGGTGCCTCTGCACATATTATTCACATAGAGAGCTGTGTCCTTACAGTTTTACACACATCCAACATTAATTGTGACCTCTGCCAAGTGGTTATGTTTTCAGTCCTACATCTTATCAGGATATCTCTTATTACAGTTATATATTCTGTGGGTAGTTCAAGGAACATGTGATTAGGGGTGAGGTGTTTTGAAAAATAATTTCTTAATTTTTCGAGTAGAGAATAAAGAAACAAGACTAAGAGTCTACAGCCGTGTTAGCGGCCCTGTGAGGCTGCACTTATAGGCTTTCGTCAGCATGCGAGCACACTCAGTGACAATCTGTAGGTTTTGTTTGTGTCAAGCTATGTAGTGGATGTTGACATATAGAGTGGTGACGGTATGATGTATTCCGCAGGCCAACCCGGAAGTTAGCATCGCACTGGTTCCCTCGACAAAAAGACAATTTTTCCGGTGAAATTTGGATTATTGCAGAAACTCAGCTCTGTGGCAAACAAACTTGAACGGTACTTACCATCATTACCTTAGAGCCATGCTGATATTGTCATCCAGAATGAATGCATATTTGTTTTGCAGTGTGTATGAACTGTTCTGATGATGAAAGACTGTAAACTGTAAACATGTGAAACACTTATTTCTGCCCAGGCTCCCGGATTGGTGATGTCACGTGACCGGCTGCCTCTCATTGGCTCATCTGGAAGTAAAACAAAAGGTGATCCAGTCAAGAAGCACTAAACTCTCCATTTAGGTTATTATGCAGAAGTATATTTTGGAGCTCCGTATTATTCTATAATGATAATATCTTACCAGATGTTTTTGTTAATTTAATTGTAATTGTTCAGGTCATATCTCAAAGTGCAAAGGTTTTTTTTTTTTATACTATCAGGTGTCAATCTAAATAATGCTACAATTGAGGCGTTAATGTGACATAAATTAAGTTACTTTTGAATCCATTTACTTTTCAAATATATATAATTATCTTAATTTATTTTTCTAAATAATGTCTGTGTAATATGGTAATATGTAACCATAATGGAGCTTCAGGCAAACCTCTTTAATAGCTTATTATTACAGTAGTTTATGTTTGTCTTATTTGCTGTTGCTGGCCTTTGATATCACTTAGCACCTTTTTTACAGAAGGGGATTTTCTGTGCAACAGTTTACTTGAATTACTTGAAAAGCTCCAGGCCAGTATATTACTTTCTGGTCGAGCAATCTGTTTATTTGACAGAAATAAACATTCATATTTCATCATACTTTCCAAAACTGATGCTGCTGTTTTCTGTAAAATATGATGTAAACATAAACCTAATTATAAGGTAAGTTGGGGGGGGACACTGAAGGGAATAGGTAGAGGGCCAGGAGCAGATGTGTGTACGATGTATAGCGGGTAAAGAATGCATCCAGATCACTATGACCTACAGCAGGAATCAAAGGAAGACGGCTGGCCAGGCAACTGGTAATGAATCAATCCAGGAGGCTAGAGGCAGGGAGGAACTCTAGTTCTACTCTAGTTCTACTAGAGAGAACTCTAGTTCTCTAGCCCCGAAGAACCCACGGTGACCCACAGTTGTCACGGACATTAATTATCCTGGAAAGTTCCTTATACAGCTTTATCCTTGATGTCTCTAAGTGACAGGTACTGAACATCCTGGTGAGGTCATGTGACAGTGAGTTCATTTGTGTACCCATGACATCACTTCCAAAACGGCACATTTGACAGAACTAGCTAATTTCAAGTCCTACATTACATCCTAGCTGTTCTAACCATGTTTCTCAAACACATTTATGTATATAAAGTTATGAAAATGTTATATCAGGCATCTTTTAACCTTATAATTGTCTCAGAAAAACCAATGTGACGTATTTGTCACAAAAAGAAAAATAGGTATGAGCTGCTGATTTAGCTGATTCAATTAGTTTTAATTAAAATATGTTCTGTTGTTGAATTCAAAACACATGTAAACAACGATCCTATTTAAGTATTTTCATTACATTTTGTTGCATTACGATAACAATGAACGATACAGTGTTCAGGATGCACTGAAGATCATCGAAGGAGACAAAACAAATCTGAAAAATATATTTTGGTTAAACCTAACCACAAAGTTATAATTTTGATATGTGTTATGGAAATGAAAAAATAAAACTTTTTTAACCCACTTTAGTTAATCTCCCCCTTCTCTCTACAGCCAAGCCATCGCTCTCGTCCCCTGCTCTCCAGCGCCCCCATCAGGTTAATCAACGAAAACGCAGCCAGCAGCAGTCGTCCTCATCCGCCGCCTCGTCCACGGCTCACCCTCATCCGGGGCCTTCCTCCATCCTCGTCTCGGACACCACCATGACACCGTGGGGAGGCTTGGCCCTCTGCGAGTCCTCCTTTGCCTCAATCCCCCCGACTCCCCCTCCACGAGCCCCTCCACGAGCCCCGCCACCCCCACCCCCACCTTCACCCCCTCCTGCTCCTCAGCCCACGCCGGTCACTCCTTATCGTGGGAGACAGAACGAAGACGAGGAGGTTTCAACTTCAAGTTTGAGCTCTGAGGCTCCATCTCCACCTGGTGCAGTCCCTCAGGACACCTCAGGTATGTCTGGAACAATTAGTGTGTTCAGGTCCACATGAAGATACTCCAAACTATCAAAACAATGTAATTTATTGGATCTGAAATAGCACGAAAGGCACGTTAAGGTAACCGTTCGAGCGAGCTAACGCTCATAACCTAGCTAACTATTCGCTATAGCTAACTCATTTTAGCTAGGTAACATTGGATATAAATTGTTTAGTTTTCATTATTAATGCTAAATTGCTAAACTGCTCTGTCAGCTGACAAACCCAGTATTATTACGTGCTAATATACACAGTAACTTTTAAATGGACTTTCCCTGACAAACATTAGCTACGGTAACATTAGCACAAGCTAATCTAGCTGGATTTGTTCCACTGAAGACATTGGGCATGTAACAGTAGTGAAGGCACAGGTGTTAATAATGAAATTAATGGTGGCTGAACTCCATTTAGCTGCTTCAGTGTCAGTGTCCTGTTACACTGCCGTGACTTACCAGGACACTTTCATAGAAATAAGCCACAGTTAATGTTGTCATTAACAACTGTGCTGCGTTGACATGACAAAATAGGCTCGATGGAGATGAGCCATGCCTGCACTGGACAGATTACAAACGCCTCACAATGCATGTCAATTAGATTTGTGTCCGACTTGATCCGGTCTTCCGGCGATCTTCCGCATCCATGTGTCCATAGAGCAAGCGCACTTGCCTTTATTTTAACCCCCCCTCCCAGCCCTCGGCCCAGTCTCTCTATGAACAGAGGAAAATAAATCTGCTTTGGTCCATTAGTGCATTTTTTTAGGACTTAATGATTTAGACAAGGGCTATTCAAGTGTTTTTATATTGGGAAGTTGATCTGCCTCAAAAATAGAATCCGTTGTAAACAGACGTCTCTTTCCCAGCGTAAGTCTATATGAAAAGTATTTTTGGGCCCCATTGCATCATGCGACGGGCCCACCGTTTGACCACTTTGTAAAACTTTCTTCAAAGCCTGGCGTCCTTCCCGGGGGCTTGATCCTGACTTGCTCTTGCGTCATGCACACATGAGATAGAGGCTGCTGCAGTTTTTTTTAGAGCCAAAGGGCCACAGTTGCTCTCCACCGACTGCAAGACTCAGGACATGATTGGAAACACCTGGCTGTCCCCTGATCAAAGAGCACAAACACCTCGCAGAAAAGGCTTGTTGATAATAATTCTGAAGGTTATTTATGTAGCACTTATCAAATGGAGAGCAATTACAAAGTACTTTACAAGGCAGACATAAAGAGAATAAAGGATCCAATACAAAAACCATATGTACTCACATTTCCACACACACACACACACACACACACACACAGACACACAGACACAGACACAGACAGACACACATCTAATCAGCCAAATGATAAACAGTAAGCCTGTAGAGCAGTGGTCGCCAAACTACGGCCCGCGGACCGGATGCGGCCCGCCTCCACATTTGGTCCGGCCCCCTGAACAATACCAGAGACGCATTAGGATTTTTTTTCAGTCTGCACAATTAATCGAATTTTAATCTCGATCACGATTTTGGCTGCCACGATTAAATGAGCATGATCGTCTGCGATATTAAAATACGTGCTCTGCTACATATCAAATCAAACGCTTCCTGAATCAGCCAACCACCAGGGGGCGAACGAGATGAGAGCTGTCATGCGCGCACCCTGTAGAAGTAGAAGAGTAGAAGAAGTAGAAGAGCCGAGAGACGGGAGCTTGAAGGACGAGTACTTGTGCTTAATTTATTTACACGCCGGCATGTCATGTCTGTCACTACATGGTCGCGCGTTTTCAATTCCCCTGCTCTCTTTATCGCGCACGGCGGTGTTCCGCCCCGATCCGCGCGCACGATGCAACAGTCGCTCACCTGCGAGTAGCACCCCACCCCCCCCATAATCGGGCCCTAGGTCAAACGATATGTTCAGTGATGTGGCCCTCACAGGAAAAAGTTTGGGGACCCCTGCTGTAGAGGATTATGGGTCCTGTCCTTCTTCATAGTTTTCTATTCGTCCATGTCGGTCCCTCTCTGTCTCTGCAGGTGGAGGGGGGAGAGGGTTGCGGGCGAGGCGGAGGTTGATGCCCCAGCATGCCCAGCGCCGAGAGCCCCGTCCCCCCCGTCTCCCGCCACTGCGTCCCGTCACCAACCTGAGTTTCTCTCGGAGCTTCACCTTTTCCTTCTTCGAGCTGCCGCTGCACCAGTCGCCTCGCTGCCGGGCCGAGCGCGTCCGAAACCTCCTGCTGCTCCTGAGACAGATACACTACTGAAGAGTCTGTTTTATTGGTGCTGCATTTGAAACCATTGTCAGATCTGATGCAGCGAGATAGATATACGCTGGTATGTGTAAACACACATTACGGTCCCACTGATGTCTGTTGTGTAGCAACTATTGCGTTTTCCTTTAATCACATGACCACAGCAAACATTTCAATGTCTGCTCTACTCTCATTCAAGGTACAAGGTTCACGTATTGTCCTTGTACGACAGGGTTGCGCAACATAATAAAATGCACAAAAAAAAACCTACATTACATGGTGGAGGGTGAAGGAGGAATTAAGGAGTCTCTCAGCCTGAGGAAAGAAGCTGCTCTGTAATCTTGAGGTACAGAAACTGTCAGCAGCATGGTGAACAGGCTGTGGCTGGGGTTAGGGTATTAGTATCCTTTGGATCTTATCTATTCCCACGTCGCTGACAGCTGGAGGGAGAAGAGACATTTCCGGTAAAGAGTGACGTGACTTAGAAGCAAGCTTTAGGTGGAGTGAAGAATCCCTGAAGCTGCATCAGAACTCCGGCAAACATCGTGAGCGGGTTTGATTGTTTTTTCTTTCCTCATGACTCTTGTGATGGTTTGATTGGAGCTGCTCGATACCTGGAGATTCATATTATTGGATCCTCTTACGAAGTTGTCCTGGCTTCGCAATTTCGAAATGTTACCCCTCTTTGCTCTCCCCACTTCAAAAATAGTATGAGAACACAGTCTCATGAATACCCCTCTGTTCTCCCAGCCTTGACTCTCTCCTCTCTTCAATTCACCCGCCAGACTCTTCTAATGAGACTGAGTTCCCTCACACACAAACCAGGAACTACATCTGTAACTCCTTTTTGGGACACCGGTTTTATAACTCAGGAGGAGTAACGGGACGTTGCAATTCTTTGTTTTGATGAATGTTTTTCTTTTGAAAATGTGAATGAACTTAAGTTTGTATGGAAGTGATTTTGACAAAGAAGAATTTTGATAAAAGTTAGATTGATTTCTTTTGTGCTGTATGTTGTTTGAAAAGTGAAGAAAATGAAATAAGGTCTGCTCAACACTACGTGTGACCTGGTTAAGTTATTCCTTAGAATTGTCTTTACAATCGTAGTTCATGTTAGCGTGGGCTACACAGACGAAGTCGGCCTAAAATGCACCCGTAGTTATTAATACGGTCTTAATTCTATCTATTGTGTCTTAATTATATCTGGCAATTATAACAACGATAGTACCTTCAGGCCTTACATTAGGCAACGATATAGCCTGAAATTTTATCCCTTTTCTTTGTGTAAGTTTGAGAGTCTTGATATATCCTTTAAATTCATATAACTATCCAATCAATGGGAGGTCACTTTTGTTATTTTACATGTATGTATGTAAAATGTACCATATGTAATCAATAACTTTAACCGATTTTGATATTATGAGTATTACACAATAAATCATCTTTAATTTGAGTATTCAATGGTAAAATAAATGTGTTATATGTTCTGGTTAATCATTGCAAAAATTACATTTGTATTTGTAAGCTTGTAATTCAATACTGTGGGCAGATGTTAAACTTCTCTCTCTTGGAGTTTCTGTTCATAAAGTTTCTTTTGAAGGCTTTATTTATTTTTAATGACCTGAGGATCTGCAGCCTTTTCTCTTTGTACAATTTGTTTCTTTAAAGTTTGCTGTTCCAATTTCTTATTGTGGTGAAATTAAGTTTTCTCTCTCTCTTTTCATTCCATTTGGCTTTATTATTTTATTTGTATACATCTGCCGGTTATTCTTCATTTCCCCCATGTCTTCTTTTCAAATATTACATTTTCACAGTTTCATAAATTAGCAATTGTGCAAAATACATTAAAGTAGATTAAAACAGAGAACATCTCTTTCATTTGGTCTCTTTCTCTCTCGCTCGCTCTTTCACACACACACACACACACACACAGTCAGACCATGAGTCTCTGAAAGCTGAGCTGTGATAATAGAGGCATTCAGACATACTGAATGGGGGGTGAATGGGAGGAGAAAAGGGGTTGTAACTCGCTGTAATGTGCAGAGTTCAAGGCTGTTCTCAACCTTCCCCGACTCACGTGTGAGAGTGTGTGGAGTTGTGTGTGTGTGTGTGTGTGTGCGTTATCCTCATACATGCACACTGCCGCACATGTCAACTCTTTGTACTTGTGCAGCTTCGTGGTGATACAGAATAGGTCAGCCGCTCTCTCTCTCTCACTGCCGTGGTTTGTTTTGTATCTACGTTAGTTTCTGCTGCCCGTTGTCTTTGTCATGTAACTTCATACACACCACAAGAAAAGTGCGTGAGACACATTTAAGACACACACAGCATTGTGACAATAACAAAGTGAAACTAGACTGTACTGCCAGTAATCTTTGACATTGATTTCAGATGGACAGCGTTGAGCAAAATGGCCTTCCTCACTACAGGCAACCTTATCTCACTGTTGCCCTGGACGAAGCGCAGCTGGATGTCCTCGGGCAACGGGTAGAACAGCCGTCCCTGTCCTTGTTGGAGAGGGTGAAGGCACAATGTTGGTAAGTCAAAGGATGGGTTTAGTATTTTTGCCCTTCTGTGAGTCAGTTTGTGCCCTCAGCCATTTTTAAGGGCTAACAGATGTCTAAGGCACTTGATCTGAAGCTGTGTGTGACTGAGTGTGTGACTGTGTGTGCTCCTCCAGTTGTTCCGGTCCCAGGTTGAAGAGCTTGCTGCTTGGTTTTTTTCCTGTCCTGTCATGGCTGCCTCGCTACTCCATCAGAGAAAACGCTGTCGGGGACCTGGTGTCTGGCATCAGTGTTGGGATCATACAGCTGCCACAGGGTGAGGATGATGATCACGTTAAGAGCCTTAACAACTACAAGCTGCCAACAAGAACTTCAACTGTAACTCCATGTTGAAAGGGTGCAGTCGTACATGAAAGTGTATCTCTGGTCACATCGTGTGTTTAAACAATGAACAACTGCTGCGTTGTAGCCTACTTTTTATTCATCTTTTCACACTAACTTTATTGGCCCGTGTACCTTGGTAGGAAAGGAATGTTTCATGAGTGCGGAGACCCTCTAAAACTCCTAAAAACCTCTCTGACAAGAAAGTTGAGTTTTTTAATGACACAGGGATTTTCATAGCGTTTAGTAACACGCTCTAGCTGCTCATTCAAGCCACACTTTTCACCTCGGCCTCTCTTCTTCTCCCCCAGGTATGGCCAACGCCATGTTGGTGGGAGTTCCTCCAGCGTTTGGTCTCTACAGCTCTTTCTATCCTCTGCTCATCTACTTCATCTTCGGCACCTCCAGACACATCTCCATTGGTGACTGTCAACCTTTACTTTTCTGGAATAGGCATCTAAGACTCTAGCGTTAAGGGAGCTGAGTAGTTGTGTAACGGTTTGTGTGTCTGTTTATGTGTGACAGGTACTTTTGCCATCCTGGCCATCATGATTGGGTCTGTGACGGCCAAAGTGGAGTTGCTCAACAATGGTGTTGAAGAGAGTCAGATTGATGTGGAAGCAGCCAAAGTGAACGTGGCTGTACAACTCACCTTCCTCTGTGGCCTCATACAGGTACACACACACACACACACACACACACACAGTAGACAATACATGGACAAACAGACTGCACAGGCTCACAAAAAAAGAGAATTTCCCTGCAGACATCCACGAAAGTATCACATTTGTTTTTATTAGTTCATCTACAGTTGTGCATACACAACCTGCTGAGTTTCCCAAACTCTCACTCTTCTTCATCACAGGTCAACTTGAGGTATTAAAATAAACAAATCTGCCCCAAAGCTTCAAAACTGGAAAGAAGAAAAAAAAGGTCTCGCTGAGTCTGTTTAGTTTTTTGGTATTCTTTCCTCTCCGCACTGGGTTCCTGCCGTGGATTTAAATCCTCTCTGTGGAGGTGGGCAAAGATTTAGTCTCGGTGCCACCCATGCACTTCAAATCGATCAATATGTTTTCTGTAGCTAAAGTGGAGATTTATAGCAGAACATTTTCAGTGGTGGAAAACATAAATTGTCATTATTGTCTCTCTGCATTCTGAGTGTTGGTGTACGTGTGTGTGTGTGTGTGTGTGTGTGTGTTTCCCCTCAGCTCCTAATGTACCTGCTGCGTGGAGGTGGTGCGGGTCGCTGGCTGTCTCCACCTGTAATCAGAGGCTACACCACAGCAGCTGGTCTGCATGTGATGATCCTGCAGCTGCCACTGATGACTGGAATACCTGCACAGAGACACACCGGACTGCTGCCTTCAGCTTGGGTCAGTTGAAACATCCCAAGCTTCAACTTTTAAGCCACATGAGCTCCTGTAGTGCTGTTATGTGGCTGATCCCTGACCTCTGAAGTCCTCTCTGGATTTTCTCATATGGGTTTAGTCAGTATGCCTGTAAAGCTGAAACATGGTCCTGAGGATTTCTGTCATTATATCAGCTAAATGAAAAGTAAAGCGTGTTTGTGGACGCAGCTCTCGCTTTGGTTATACAAGGACCGGGTGACTCGTGGCAACAACCCGCTCGTAAGCCTTCTTTGAGTCCACGAAACACATGTTGACTGGATGAGCAAACTCCCATGACCCCTCCAACAGCCCCTGGCAGGGTAAAGAGCTGGTCCACTGTTCTCGGGGTTCCCCAAGAAGAGCTGGAAAATGTTGCTGAGGGAGAGGGATGTCTGGAACAGCCTGCTAAAAATAAGCAGAAAAAAAGAAGGATGGACGGAGCAAGAAGCATGAACTGTAGCGTTAGCCTCACAGTTACAAGCTTTATGCACACTGCAGGCCAGAAGGATGACTTGTGGTTGTTTCATTAGACTGGAGGTCATATCTCCTGGACCAATACTGGCAGACCCTAACCGTGTCTCCTCACCTTTTTAATGATTTCATTAATTGTCTTGGCGCGGTGTTGTCTTGGCAATAAAAGTGCCTCTCTGACTGCTGTGCGTCAGCGATAGCTTTGTATTTATTCTTGGCACGACGGAGGCCAAATTCATGGTTGGCATCAAACCCTTCCACGGATGCACCTTGTCACCTCTACACAGGCAGTATTTCAAGATGGGTTTGATTTGGCTTCTCAGCCGGTTTTCCTCCAGCTTCACTGGTCCATAACTTCCAGTCTGCACTGGAGCAGTTTACACCTTAAACAGAAATCACACCGTCTTCGCTATAAATAAAGCTGTGTTTCTGGTTTTTAAAGGTTTTAGTTTTTAAACTAAATGTTTGAATGTGTGTGTGTGTGTGTGTGTGTGTGTGTGTGTGTGTGTGTGTGTGTGTGTGTGTGTGTGTGTGTGTGTGTTCTCTCTTTCAGACATTAAATGATGTTTTCCACGGAGTGACCAGTGCGGTACCAGGAGCGCTGTCAGTCTCCGGGGTTTCCATGGTGATACTCATCGGAGGCAAATTGCTGAATGAGCGCTTTAAGAACAAGCTGCCCGTCGTCATACCATGGGAACTTATACTGGTGAGGGATACACACACACACACACACACACACACACACACACACTCAGTAGACTCATGTCTATAAGACGCACCCAGATGGACAGATGCCACAGTGATGAACTGATGAATGACTCACAGTTACATAAAAATCAGTTTATATCACCAAAACCACAAATCCCCTCATATAATAAATATCTGCACCTGTCCTATGATGAATCATCGTTCTGTCTTCTGATGGTGTTTTGTTTCATTTAATATCATATATGTGTGTGTATGTTTACATAAGCTGATAGGTAAGTGAGTGATTCAGTGTAGATTACTGTAGCTAAAAACATAATATAAATATAATTGTGCAAACTTTTGGCATGTTATTTAAAAAAGAAAAGTTAAAATAACTCTAAATTCCATAACTTTTACTTTGTCAGAAATTGTGTTTTTTATGGTAACCTCATGGTTAAAGTTTAAACCATGAACTTTAAAACAACATGAATCAATACAATCTTTAATCTATAATACTTATGTATTATTTATTTTGAGACAGCAGTTTAGAATACAAAATGTACCTCAGGGCAAAAGCAGGTTCATTTCCTCTGAGTATAAAGATTTGTTAAAAATTGGGTGCCGTAGTGAGATATGTAATGGTAGGTTGAGGTATTCTAAACAAAGACTTACACAAAACATTTTCCTGAAGGCTTCACGTCGTGATCTGTTGAGTTATAGTCCGTTATGGGAAACTGGCTTCAATCCAGGCAAAGGAAACGGCCCCGATACAGTGAAAACACTGTTGGGATGGGCGGTTAATGTTTCCCCTGCTCTGGATGATGAACGTCCTGGGGCCTTAGTGAACCAAATCTCAATTGTTCACTTTGAGAACCTTCTAAAAAGACAGTACGCACATGACAAGCGCTAAAACTGGAGAACGGCAAAGGGGTTAGTAATAGTCCAGCTGTACTGGCATCCATCACTTATGAAGACAAAGCTCAGCAAATACAGAACTTGGATCTGGACAGGGAGAAGCTGCCCAATGAGAGAGCACGATCTCCATCACTGCACCGCCACTGGGATCTGACAAACGTTCTACATCAGTGGACGAACCGTATCTGATTACGATAATGTGCGTGTTTGTGTACCTCCATGATTTGCAAAATACGTACTGATTGATTTGACATTTCGATGTTAAATATGGTATTTTGTTGTTTTCCAAACTGGACATTCTGTGCAGAAAATGTCGCGTTCATTGTTTCTCTCCCGCAGATTGTCCTGGGCACCATCCTGTCAGTGCAGATGGATCTGGTTAGACAGCACTCCGTCCAGGTGGTGGGACACATACCCAGTGGGTCAGTAGAACTGTGGCATTGTCTGTTTTTCCTTGTCATCCAATTTGCTATCTTATAAATATATTGTCTATGACTATTGTGTTGATTTTGATTTTGTTGAAGGCCTGTGAGCTTTCAGGAGATGTTTGACTGTAAATGTATTCATAACAGACTGTGATATATAGTACTGCTTTTAAGAGGAACAATTCAATTCAAAGTCTTTTACAAAGCATTGATCATTAACATGGTAACATGTATTTGACTTCTACGTGCACATACTGTCTTTGCTAATATGCTGTATGTATATTGGCACACCAATGTATTTGCTTGTTTCCATACAATTTACGGCTCAATGTCTCTTCATCTTTCTGACACTTTCACCTTCCTCTAACCTCCCATCCTTCACACTTCTGTTCTCATCGCACATAATGTTTAAGTTAGCTTTATTGCGTCATCCCTGATAGCTTTAAGAGAAAGAGAATTCATGGGGTGATTTACCTTTAACTGGTGGTCATAATTCTTTATATTACTGTATATTTCATTTCTTTTCTTTGAGGAATCAGTTAGTCATTCAATTGATCAAGCTGCCATCTCTTTCCCTCCTCCTCCTCCACCTCCTCCTCCTCCTCCTCCTCCTCCTCCTCCTCCTCCTCTTCACCTCTAGCCTGTCTTACCCAGTCCTTCCCTCTCTCTCTCAGGCCAGAGAGCTGTTCATTCCAGCTCTGTCAGTGGCTCTGGTCGGCTTCAGTTTCCTCTCAGCCATGGGCTCAGTGTTTGCACACAAGCATGGCTACCAAGTGGACAGCAGTCAGGTACATTCATGGCAGTTGCAACTCTCACGCATTTCAGCCAGGGACCACAGAGAGATCAAGCTTTTGTCGTCGGGTCTGCATGTTAGAAGATTGCAAAAACGGGATAACAGTGGGTATTATGCACACATGCATAATTATGAAGATTCCGATAATGTGTAGAGTAGATGAGAGAAGCTGTTTAAAGTTGAGGTCGCTTTTTTTCAAACAGTAAGAACAAGTCTTCCGACATCTGCATCTGTTTTAATATAAAGAATGAATATTTTGTGCACCTCCTATATTCACCAAAAATGTGCACTAGTGAGCGCTAGGCTAATTAGCATATTTAAATCAATTTCCAAAAACATGTAATTACATTAATGTAAGTTATCAACTGGGGAAGTTTCATGGTATCTGTTAGTTAAATATTATCACCCTTACCCCAAGATGTTATTTGAGGTCTTGGACATATCCAGCAGGCCAACCAGTTCCCCCTGAGTAAACTCCAGCAGGATCCCTGAGCTGGGCTGCAGCCTCGCTGCGTACTTTTCAAATTGCTGCTCTCTGTCTCGGCCTCAGGACCTGCTGGCTCTGGGTCTGTGTAACGCCGTAGGAGGAATGTTCCACTGCTTCGCTGTCAGCTGCTCCTTCTCTCGCAGTATGATCCAGGATAGCACTGGTGTCAAAACACAGGTATGTAATCTATTCCAAAAGGGAAGGGAAGCAACATTAGCTAATCTGTTAATACAGTGCATTATATAACTTTGTCCTCTTCGTTATTGACTGCTTCCCTTTCCTTACTGTCCTTCTGTTGTGTCTTAATCTCATGTGTTAGATGGCCGGATTGGTATCAGCTCTGTTGATTCTAACCATCCTGTTGAAGATCGGTCATCTCTTTGAACAGCTGCCAAAGGTAAAATGCACGCGAGATCACAAACGTTATTTATGTTCATTATATATGTTGTTAAGGAGGTTCGCCAGAAGTTTCTGCTGACGGTTCTCCAGCCAGCTTGGCTCGCCATGAACCACCACAGAATGATGACGTAATGATAGAGAATACCGGTGAAGATGTTTTAAGAAATGCCAAGTCATACTCCACCTGGACGAGACTCACTGTCGGTATGATTCACTCGTCTTAGTTCAGTAATGCCTTGCTGTGTGTTCCAGGCGGTGTTGGCAGTGATCATCGTGGTGAACCTGCAAGGGTTAATGGCTCAGTTCAAAGACTTGTGTGTGCTCTGGAAGTCTGACAGATTAGACCTGGTGGGCTACACACACACACACATACACACACTACACAAAGCTCAAAGCATAGACCCATGGTTACAGATCTGATCCTGGTCCTCTCTCCTCCCTCCTCTCCTTCAGCTGGTGTGGGTAGCCACGCTGATTTCCACGCTGGTCTTTAACCTGGACCTGGGTCTGGCTGTGGCGGTCATCTTCTCTCTACTCACGCTCATCTACAGGACGCAACAGTCAGTTCATATCATTTTACAGGCGCTACATGGGGCATTTTACATCAATGTAACATCATTACTGTACATTTACTCAGAGATTATCAGGGTAGCATAGGAGGACGGGGGGTTTTCACCAGCCGTGACAGCGATGCTGGTTATTGTTTTCAACAGGGGAGTCTGTGTGTGAGTCATCATGACCAAATGTTGTCCTGGAGACACCTACTGTAGCGGGAACTACCCACCACAGTGGGTGTCTGTCTGTCTGTCTGTCTGCGGACGGATTTTCTCACCGCAATAGCATCACAGCCGTACAACATGCAGTCACAAAACTGAAGGCCGAGTTTGAAGATGGGTGTAGATGGGCGCCTGTGTTAGAGGGGTAGGAAGCGGGGAATAGACAAAGAATGAGAATGGTGTTTTCATCTTAAAAACCTTTCCTCCTCTCCCAGGCAGATGTGCACTCTCATTAATATTCCCCTGTCTATTACTTTCATCTTGTCCACGTCTTTCAGCTCCTCCACTGTTGTTTTGGGTCGTATTCCTCATACAGACTGTTACAGAGATGTGGGACTCTACACTGAGGTAAGATCAATCCGTCTCACAGGTCTCACGAGAATACGTTTTCAAAAAAAACGTTTGGTTAAAGTTTGGTAACCAGGAAAGCTAAAGAAAACACTCTGACTCCCACCTCTGTATTCCCACCATGTTTCTATCTGCCTGACTTGTGCCATTACTGTTCTGTTATAGTTTAGTTGAAGAACGTGGTGTTGGAGCTTTTAAAATGCTTTAAAAACTGTTGTAAACATTCAGAAGATGACATTTAGGAGATGACATTGATCATCTGGCAGCAGCTGTTTGTACCCAGACCAAACAAATCAATTACAAGCAGGAACTCACTCGCTCAATATCTCAACTCTCCTCTGACTGTCCTCGTTTTACCCAAAATATTATTTGGAGGTTTTGTTTTCCTCCACCAGCCATAACACATTTTTTGTTTAAAAATCTGCACGTGGGCACTGGGGTAGAAGTAGATGGAGGTGAGCTGACTAACATACGTTTTAATCGAGGAATACAATAAAACAAATCCAAAACATCCGATTCTCTACTTGAATCCATCGTCGTAGATGGTATTTAATACAAATCCTCAGATAAAAGCAGTTAGTTGGTTCTATTTGAATCTGCTCCCACACTATGGACTTCTATTGTTTCCTTTCTCTGCAGCCCAGTCACAGAAACCATTTACCAAACTTTTTTTCTTAATAATATAAGTTATTATAGGTCAATTAGAGGCAGCCACTTTTAACACTGAAGAAAAGTAATGCAGCGAAAAAGACCTATGTCTGTAGTTGTGTCTAATTTAACAATAACTATAATTTAATAATGTAATCGTTGATTATTGGGCAGCAGGTCATTACACACCTTCAGTGTGCCAAGGCATGACTCATGGCGCTTTCCAGATAGGAAGATGAATCACACTAACCTTACATGACACCCGATGATCTTAGCTGATTGCAGGCTGTGGACTAGCATATCTAAAATGCCATCAGTGTGAAACACAGTCACTAATGAATTCTCCACAGTCTGTCCCGTAGCTGCTCATGAAACGCACCCCTATTCCAAATGGATCACAGCATCCGCAATGCAAATGCACATCAACACAGCAAGCATTTGATGGGTACTAATGTGCAGGATGTAGATCAATGCCAATCTGAATAAATAAGCAATTGAAAAGAATACATTTATCCTAAAGTTTATACTAAAAATAGGTTTGGAAATGATTTGAGTTGGTATTTCTGTAGCAGGCCATTAAACTGCGGTGTCCCCCGACATGTAAACGAAGAACCAAGCCAACCAAATTCTTCAGTGAAGGTCAGTCTTTTATCGACTTAATGAACAACTGTCACGCAGCCAAAACACAGTAGAAATACATCCCTGTCTGAAAACCACCATCTGCCACACATCAAAAACACCAAACTGTCACCAAAGGCAATCTGTTTGTGCTCCGAGCGTCAGTGAATTCCTGTCAACTCCTCGCTCTCTGTTCCCTCCGCTTGATTCTCTCCTCAATCTGTTTCACTGCTGGCTGCTGCAGCACTTCCCTCTGTGTACTTTGTCAAGTATCTGTCGTGCATTAGTGATGGTGTATGCACTGACTTTCTTTGTAGAAGTCCCCCCCCCCCCCCCCCCCATATTAATTAATTCTGCATTTATTCTTTCTTTATTATTGTCTTTCATCTCGCACTTTAGAGCCAGACAAGTTAAAGTAAACAGAAGATCTGTTGTATCTCCGAACTAGATATTCATTAAACTGGTTTATTGTTTGGTCCGAGAACTTTTTGCACTAATTAATGCACAGTACTGGTTGTTGTAAGTCCTGGCCTTCTTTCCAGGGTGTCACTATTGTGCCAAGTTATAAAATGGAGCTTCTGCACAATGTTAAATGCATTGACTGCATGTGTGTCTTTGTTGTGCGTTTTTTTTAACAGGCAAAGCCAGTTCCCGGGGTGACTATACTCTCCTATTCCAGTCCTATTTACTTTGCCAACTCTGAACTGGTCTTCACACAGATTAAACAGGTGCCAACAAACACACACACACACACACACCCACACACACACACACACCCACACACACACAGGATGGAATAGTTATGACTGGGGAGAAAGAAGAGAGCGAAACAAGAGCCGATTTTGAGTGACAGAATCAATCAATATGTTCAATGCCAGCACCTACGCTAGGAAATGTAGGAAACACACTGCTGTGTGTTTCTGACTAACCTTGTGTAACTTTTCCTCACCACATCCAGACAGTGAGTCGTGGTCAGAAGGAGAACCCAGCTGGAGTCCACACCTCTTCTTCTTCCTCCTCCTCAGGCCGGACATCGACACACACTCATTGCTTGGTTCTGGATCTCAGCTCAGTCACCTTCATGGACTCTGTGGCCATGTCGGCACTTTGCAAGGTGAGAGAAGAGAACTGGAGTGACGTGTTTGAACTCGTATTCAGTTTCATTTTTGCTCCGTCAATCAAACAGTGTGGGTGATGCTACTGATGCATCTGTACCTGGAACCTTTACTTTGATTTCTGCAGGCGGTGCTCTTTTCTTTGTCTGAGACCGTCTGTCGCTTGTCGAGCTTCACTTCACTTCAGTTTGCGTTCTCATACCGGGAGTTTAACGCACATAATCTCTGATGCAACAAATGATCTTTCCTAGAACAGACCTACTATAGAAGCCCTTTCTACTAGTGAAAAAGATGAAACGTTATGTGTGATGAAGATTTTTAAAACCTGAAAAACAAAACAATGAAACACGCTAGTTGCTATTTTTAGCCTTGACTCAATTTTGCAGTTTGATTTGATCTGATGGGAACATCAGCTTCGGTTTTCTGCTCATCAAAGACATTCACGAGTATTATTTAAGGCCAGACTAGACGACCTGTAAGTGCACGTGAGATAATGAAAATATGAGACACACTCTCTTGGTTGCATACACACACACACACACACACACACACACACACACACACTTCTAACAGCTTTTGACTCGTAAATAGAAGAGTCATACAAATAGAGTTTGTTATCTCGTCCTCCTCTTTGACCTTAATGATAAAAGAAGAAGTAAATTCATTCATTAGACTCATGGAGTCAACATGTGCTTGAATATAACTGCAAAAAAAAAAAATGGTGTGTGTGTGTGTGTGTGTGTGTGTGTGTGTGTGTGTGTGTGTGTGTGTGTGTGTGTGTGTGTGTGTGTGTGTGTGTGTGTGTGTGTGTGTGTGTGTGTGTGTGTGTGTGTGTGTGTGTGTGTGTGTGTGTGTGAGATTCACTAGGTTGCAGAAGACTTGGAAGTTCAAGGTGTCGGCGTGTTTCTGGCAGCGTGCCCAGGTCAGCTTCATGTTTCATACTCATGTTTAAATCTCTGATAGCATGACTCATCTATGTCTCTTCTCCCTTGAAGCTGTTTATTCCTTTCTGAACTCTGACAGTAAGTAGTTTTTATTATGTCACACCAAACACAAGCGATCAGACAGGTTGAACGTACCCAAACGGTCTGCGCGGTGTGCATGAAATAAATACCTGAAACGTTCAAACCAAAGCATTAAGTGTGCGATCTTGATGCCCTCTCTGTGTCAACAGAGAGAATTTTATCTCAGCTCCAGACTCAGAGTTGTAGAACAGACAGCGTGTCCACTTCCTGTCTCTTACCGTCGGTCCATCATGCTGTCCAGCGCTGCCTCAGCACGCTGCCAAGGCCTCTGGAGGTACACAATGTCTCGCTTCCAAGTTCATCTGTAGACATAATGAGAAAAAAACACAACTATTTAAACCGAGAGTTTTTAGAGTTTCAAAAGATAGCACTTGAGTCAGGGTCAGCTTGCAGCTGAAGATTTAAGACTTAAGTTAGAAAATGAAAATAAGTTGGGTGGCGTTGTGTTTTTCCAGGATGAAGAATCTGCGGTTCTGCTGCATTGATTTTGATTTGACTTTTAAACTGTTATTAGAGTGCCATGCAACAATCCGTGGAGTACTCCCTTAATGCTTTTACACGACATCTCACTGAATATAAAGTGAACAATAGCGTTTCAAGAAATATTAATTGTTTCTTTGTTCATATCTCTTCTCAGGAAATCAACCCAGATGCAAGTGAATGTTGAACCTACAGGACTGCTCGCTTTTACAGGACAGTTCAGTCATCCCAGTGCATCAACAGGGCCGGAAAAAACATCCAGGGGTGACAGTTAAGGCTTTAAGATGGCCGACGGAACAATCACCGCAACATTTTGTTTCGAAAGAAATACATCAACACCTTTCCACTGTGTATATGCATACACTTCTCACACATTCCCAGACAATAAATGTAACTGTTCCACAATTTGCACCATTTTTGACCTCTTCTGTCATGAAGTATTTGAGATTTGATAAAGATTGCCCAGCTTCCAATAAAACATCATTAGCAGAGGATGGTTTCAGTCCATCACCCTCTGGGCTTTAGGTGCAGCTTTCTTCCACTGCACCACGCTGCTGTCCAAAGGCCCTTTTCACAGCAGCCATTTTGTCGTAGCAAGGTAAACAATTATGTAATTGAATTAATTACGCTCCCATTCTATTTAGTATTCCATTCAACATGCTTTACACCAGGGCCTCGGCCGACCAAATCAGAACAGCGCTAGATATTACAAGACAAATATTCCAAATGAACTCATCGGCCACAACAGTAACTGATAAATCTGTGTTGTGCAGTTACTTTGTAGAGATATATTAACCTTGCATCTGAAACAGTTAATGTGTTGCTCAGCCTCCGGAAGGACAGACAGTTACACAATAACACAAATAAATCTCCACTCGTATAGTTACATACCGAAGACGGGAGTTGGCTTTTCATAATTGAGTCATCTCTGTCTGTCCTGTTTCTCTGCTGAACTCTGTGTGTTGGATTAAGTGACAGTGACATTGTTGGTGTACTGTAGGTGACACAGACAGACATGTGAACGAAAATATGTCCCTCCCTTCCCTCTGTGTATTTCTAACTATTTGTAATCAGAATGTACAGTTTTCATATATAAGACACATCATGAGCTCAAGACGGCAGTTTGCAGACGAATATCTATGAACTATGTTTTAGGCTTTTTAGGCTGCACTTCTTAACAGAATGTGCCAGTCATTCTCAGGCAGGGCAGGTGTATGAGAGTGAATGTGCCGAAAAACGAGTGATCAAGAAATATATTTAAAAACGTGTACTGGCAAAAAGAAAGGAATAAAAACATGTTGGATGTTGCGTTAGACTGTGTAAGATCAGATTTAAACAGGAAGTATTGGCGATGTGAACAAAAACAGCACAGTCATCCACAGTTCACTTCTGGATTTAGTCAGACGTGAACTCTGTTGCACTGTAGACACTCCCAACTGTGATGTCGGCAAAATCAAGATGTGAAGTTACTCTTTAACGACGGACAAACTGTCCTGATTACGGCATCAAAACATTTTCTTGTACAGACAGTTGTGAACCGTTCATTGAGCGACAAGAAAAACACACAGCCTCCCCCATTCTATCATTTTCGTAAAGTGTGTTATGTCATTTTTATTTTCTATAATTACTGGTTTTACACGTTCAGGCTAAGTGTGGCGCTCGACCCTCAAAAGTGAATCAAGACATGCAATGAAACCCGCAGTGAAAGGTTGTTTTTCATTAATAGGAAAAGATCAGTTCACGTTAATGTGTAAGTCAAAGGAATGCACCGCTCAAATGCGAGGAAAAACACTTAGCAGAGGATGGTTTCGATCCATCGACCTCTGGGTTATGGGCCCAGCACGCTTCCGCTGCGCCACTCTGCTGGCGAGCAAACGTATAGATTCAAATATATAAATACCTGAGTACAAGTGGTGTAGCCTTAGGTCTATTGTGGAGATGAGCCAGGTTATATTCTATAGCGTAAATTTACAAATGTCCCCTAACAAGCCGACCAGGCTGTTGGAGAGAGAGAGAGAGAGAGAGAGAGAGAGAGAGAGAGAGAGAGAGAGAGAGAGAGAGAGAGAGAGACTGAGACTGTGTGTGTGTGTGTGTGTGTGTGTGTGTGTGCGTGCGTGCGTGCGCGCGCGCTGTTACAGAGGCTCATTTAAGGTTAACGTGAGGTTTGAGAGTGAAAAAACATGTTTCTAATGTTTGCTTTCAAAAAGGTGAAACTGAGCGGAGCTGGCAGGGAGGTCAGGGAGAGAAGACTACTAAACTGGCTGTTGAGAGGGAACATGTGGTCAGGGCGTTTTCGATTATTCTGGTGAGTTACCTAAACGTTACTTAAAGTTTGCTGGTACATTGATATGTCTCAAACACTCTGACTTCTGAAAAGAGCCAAATCAAAGGAAACTTAACTAATGAGGATTCCACTTCCGGGTTTGACATTAACCATGGCTCGTGGCCACATAAAGTGACCGTGGCCAGCAAATATCCCCTGTAGGTGGGCCGCCTGTGGCCACCAAGTTTATGAGATTACCTGTCCAAATAAGGGCTAATTAAAAAATCAAAAAACACAATGCGATCTTTAACCAATGCAACGTTACAGTTCCACAGACATCACAATCAATTTGCTGCTTTTAGTTCAAGATTGTTATTGCTGGCTAAAATTAAATATCCTTTTTATGTAATGTATTATACAATACAAATACACAAATACAATGTATTATTTACTTAATCTTAATTTGTTATTCATAAATCTTTTTTTGGTTGAACATGTATTGTTTTTAACAATACGCTGTCAGCAGTAGATGGTTTCAAGCCACTGACTTATGGGTTTCGTATCTTGGGGTTTTCACAAAGGTGTGACTAAACAATGAAAACATAAATGTCTGTTGATCGAGCTATAAAACACATTTGTCTTTACAAAAGCATATTGTTCGTCCCGCTAAGTTAACCGGTATCTGTTTGTCCAAAGATTAAGCCCTCCCATTCATTCTAGTGTGATCATGATTAGAACCCTGACAGAGCTGAAATGGCTGACTAATCTAATCACAATCATGATAAGACATATGACATAAAACACACAGACATGTCAAAGACCACTGAGTATACCACTGTATATTCTACACTTTTGTCTGCATTCATCATTTGTTTAGTTTCCTGTATGTATTTATAGCATGCTGTATTCCTGTAAGGTCAATTCACGTTTAAAAGATGTGACAATCATTACAAAAACAGTGACCTCACTCTGTAAATGTTCAAACATGCGGGTCATCTCTAATTTCTGCCACTTTTGTTACCACCCCGACAGTACAGCTGCACATTAGAACTTTGCCCTCTCCCTCGACAACAATATCAAATACCTCGGTTTCCCTTCAATGTCTCAAGGAACAGCAGAGGAGCCACAGCATGACCGTCTCACCCGCAGACAACTGAGGGAGAGAGGAGACAAAGAGGAAGTTATCTATCTACCTATTTTGTCAGAGAATCCTCTCCTGCCGTGGATTTCGAAAACAAAACCGTACCTTCATCTGTTGGCTGCAACAAAAAGCAATCACGACTTGTCGTTTTGGTACTTTTATCTGGTGGAAAACTCTAAACCAGATTCAATTTGAAGCCCGGGGACCACTTCACACAGAGAGGATTAATTCCTCATGAAGAGGGATGTGCCGTCTTTTTTAATTTAGATGGAAGATTTTCATTACAACCTTGACCAGCAATAGACTTGGACTTGGATCTATTTCCTCTGAACTGGAAAAAAACGGATAAAAGACATCAGCATAGAACACTCAACAGTATATCACTCCTCTGTAAACCGACATTGAACTCGCACGCTTCATCTCAGGGCTTCAGAAGGTTCTGGGCTTTTTGTAAAAGACATCTTTTCAATATAATAAAAGATTTTTCTAATACGGCCGGAACACAAGGTAATTATTATCCAATGTGTTACAGCTGTTTATGTGCGAAAACAAGAATTAAATTAAGATCTTATAGATGTAGTAATATGTTACACTTTTTTAAAATTTATTTTTAGGTCTTTTACAAAAAAATAAAAAAAATTCATTAATTTCAAAATGGAAACACTGTTGAAATTACAATGGCAGCATTTGGGCAATAATGTTTGAAAAATACAAGGAATAGATTTTCTGCCGAAATGCATTTGCGAGAAGAGAAGTTAGCTTTCTGTTGATGTTACAGCCCGTTGAAGCCATGGCCGAGAGGAGACGGATGGGCTACAGCGTGCACAGGGAGATCCTGGACGAAGAAGCAGTGGATGAGATGGCAAAAAAGTCAGACTCAAAGCCATCTCTGTCTGAGAAGATCAAAAAGTCAATGAGGTAAAGATCCCCACGTCTGATCGTGCATCTCAACTGATTTTTCTCTACATAATCAGACATTTCCTGTCTAGTTTATTCAGGCACAAAGCATACAGCAATTACTCTCTGAATAAATTCTTACTGTGGTCTACTTGAATATCTTAGTTCAAGTTAGAACATCTGGCCCACGATTACACAAACTAAATCAAAAGAACAATTTCCGCTCAGTCTGTCATACGACAATAACTCCTGCTTTATCTACTGATTATCTTCTTAGAACAGCCGTAGAGGGGTGTGCAAACGTTTGGCCAAAGTACCTTTTATAAAGTCAACAAATGTTGAAATATATAGAGAGATAAAACAGAGCTACACAAACGTCTGAGGAAAAGTCTGAGGCTTAGAAAAAAACTCAGCGAGTCACGTCTATCCAAATTAAGAATACTGTTGAGTGAGTCCCCTGATGATCACAGGACCTTCTCTTTCTCTTGTCTGTCTCTCTGACACACACACTCAGGTGTTCTGGTCCCAGGTTGAAGAGCTGCCTGCTGGGTAGCGTTCCTGTTGTGTCATGGCTGCCTCGTTACTCCATCAGAGAAAACGCCCTGGGTGACCTGATTTCTGGAATCAGTGTGGGGATCATGCAGCTTCCGCAGGGTGAGGATGGAGGTTTAGAAGATCAGTTCAGGCCATCAGATCGTATATCGACAGCTGAATGGATGATTGACGATTGTTTTTTCCCCACGCCAATATCAAAAACAATTTTAACCAACCACCATCAGAGCTAAGACGTCATAAGAATGTTGTTATGAGTGCATATAGAGATGTTTCTGGTGGAGCGGTACATCCGCCCGCTGAGCCCCGTTAATCAGCACGAGTGACTTTCTAAATCCTTAATTACAAACCAGCTTGCCGTCTCTTTTCCATTGAACTGACACTCTTCATCTCTGTTCTCCACGTGTCAGCTCAACAAAACTCTGTGAGAGTAGTTCATGTTATGGATATGATTGAGATTCTAAAGATAAGGTAGTAACATTAACACACAGACTTTAAATAGAGGAGACATTGCTATTAAATTGATTTTTTTAAATGTTAAAGTATTTAAAATATAATGTTCACAATGTTTATTCATGTAATTTAACTGTAGAAGTTATAAAGGAAGAGATGTTGTAATTTGTTTATTTTAAATGGTAATCTGCAGGTTTTGCATGACTCAATATCTTCCTTGCTTTTAGCTGTTTTCTAATTGTTACTGTATTGTTGGAAATCATATCCTCTGCTATCACTACAGGTATGGCCTATGCCCTGCTGGCCTCTGTTCCTGCAGTCTTTGGACTTTACTCCTCCTTCTATCCGGTCCTCCTCTACTTCATCTTTGGCACTTCCAAGCACATCTCAATCGGTTTGTACTTGCTGTGTCTGCACACTAGTCATTTTGACAAGGGGGGATTAATTCATTGTGTGGATAGTATGAAAAAAGTAATATAGCAGGAGCTAAAAACCTGATGACTTCAATCGGATGTGAACTGGTTCTGGAAGTGCTCTCCCCATTCTGCAGTCCCAAAAACGTTTGTGTCATGGCCACCAGTTTTAATTATTTCAACTTTTGTCCTGAGACATCATGTTTTGTTGTTTGGCGTGGCGGACTTGTCTAAATACGACAATATTCCTGAACCTCTGCCACCAATGCCATGGAGAAGAAGCCAGTTATTAAAGGCCTGGATTAGAGCGGCAGCAAATTCAAAACAATTTTCACGTTGAATTTGTGAACAAAACAGCGCCAAACTTATATTCATCTTCTTCAAATTCATCAATTTTCACAAAAGTAAACAGATTTAACATTTCAACATCTCAACCTTTGGCTTCCACACACTGTTACCGGTGCATGTAACAGCATTTTTAAACTTCCTTATTGGAGGTGTCTTTGTTGAAATGTACCTTGGGAGTCATTAACTTTCTCCCCAAAGTTTTTATGTACACAGGCTTTTACCTTACCAGTGAAATAATGAAGAGTAAAATAACCCAAATAGTTACAAATGTTACCACTTTGGGCTTTAGTACCAAGGTGGCGTTGAGAAAGATGTCTCTCAGAATATCCGATATGATGTTTAATGTCCAACAAAAATATGTGTTGATGTCTCTGTCTCCCTTCTTTAGGAACATTTGCCGTGTTGAGTGTGATGGTAGGAGGGGTGACTGAGCGATTAGCTCCAGACTCCGACTTTATGACATGGGACAATGTGACCAACACCAGTGTAGTCGACATCATCCCCCGGGATGCAGAGAGGGTCAGAGTGGCTGCAGCCGTCACCTTCTTGTCTGGATTATTTCAGGTGAATTAGAGTTACTGGAAGTCAAATATTTGGGAGTAATCCTCCCATTGGGTATGGCACAGAATGCTGTCATCACTATCAATAGGCACATGCTGCTATAGCAAGAAATACGCCAATGAATGAAATAAAATACGTTACAACTGGATATTATTAGCTATGACAGCATGGCTGCTGTGTCCCTGTTTGTTCTCCCCTCTTGTTAATGCGAAGCTCCATGTTTCTTTCCATATGTACGCAGATTCTGCTCGGTCTAGTCCAGTTTGGTTTCGTTGTGACCTACCTGTCTGAGCCGCTGGTCCGAGGTTACACCACAGGCGCTGCCATCCACGTCATCGTGTCCCAGCTCAAATACACCTTTGGCATCAGCCCTGTGAGATACAGTGGACCCTTGTCATTGATATATGTGAGGAAAACACCCAGTCATCAACACCTGCTGGCTTCTACATGTTTTTTTTAATCTATTTTAAAGAGTAATGCTGAAAGTCATAATTATTTCCCAAGCATATTTGAATTTTGGACTGTCCTGAGTGATTTCTACAAGTCAGAGAATTTAACTTCTCCGGCCCGCTGACGGTCTTGTTGTACTACTTCTCTCACTCATGCTTCCTCCTATAAGCATTTAAGCAACAATGATATTATTTCTTCCATTGCAGACTGTGTTGGAGATATGCTACCTCCTTCCGAAGACAAACATCGGTACTCTTGTGGTCAGTATCGTCGCTATAATCGGCCTCATCCTCGTTAAGGAGCTCAACTCATACTTGAGTAAAAAACTACCTGTTCCTATACCCGTGGAGCTGCTTGGTGTGAGTATACAGTGGTATATGCGCTTGTAATATACTCTATGGAATGTTAATTCCTTAGAAAGAGACACACCACAACACTTAAACCCACTAATACATCTCTTATTATCTGTTTCTCCAGGTTGTAATTGCTACAGTCATCTCCTGGCAAGTTAACTTGGCGGACAGATATGGAGTGGATGTGGTGGGACTGATTCCCTCGGGGTGAGAAACTCACACACACACACACACACACACACACACCAATCATACAGGAATGTGCGTTTACACATGTGAAGAGTGAAAGTGTTTGTAATGGGCGATGTATTCCACTTTGTCCATGACTACCAGCCTCCAGCCGCCCGTTCTCCCAACTGCCTCTCTGTTTGGTCAGGTGATCGGGGATGCCTTCGCTCTGGCGGTGGTTGGCTACGGCATCGCCATCTCACTGGGACGAATCTTTGCCCTAAAATATGGATACAAGGTGGACAGCAACCAGGTGGGGAGGTGATGGAGGGAATCCAGGATGAACTGCTCTTTTAAAGTTGATATAAATAGATAGATATATAATAGTCTGAGTTTCCTTGTTTCAGGAACTAATCGCGCTGGGTCTGAGTAACTCCATTGGAGGAATCTTCCAGTGTTTCGCCATCAGCTGCTCCATGTCTCGCACCATGGTTCAGGAGAGCACAGGCGGGAAGACTCAGGTTGGTATGAGTGGACATTATCCTGCTGAACTGGCCTTGAGTGATACATCGTTAGCGTGCCTTTATCTCTGTGCAGAGAGCATTTAGTATGATGTTGTGGAATATTTCTATGCAGATGCGGGATAAGAGTTGTTTAAATAAACAGAGTCTGATGAATACTCAAAGTAGTAAGAGTCAATTTATTAGCTTGCGCAAGCGGAGAACAGTTTCACAGATACGTATTGCAGAGTCTGTGGAAGTGACTTCAAAGAACAGTTGCACGTACAGAATATTTATACACTTAGAGACCATGTCCAGCGCGTTTCGCTGCATCTAGGTACCTTCCATCTCAAAGGTGTTACCGAGGTGTTGTTTCTACAAGGCGCTGGTTCCGCTTTTGCCTTCTGCAAACTGTCATGTTTCTGATGAGTCATGTTTCTTAGAAAGGACAAGTCATGGTGAGTTCATGTTAGGTGAACGAAAGCACACGAACATTGTCTTTACACTGTTATACGGGCCTAGCTGATTACATTGTTTGTTTAAACGTTATACGCACATCAGCATATATTTTACCATTACAATGATTCTAGAAATCAGTGAGCAAAGAAGGTTTAGTTTGAGACTACTACATTTTACAAAATGAACGGGATAGTTGGATTTTAAAGGGTCATTTCACAAAGTAAGTCCTATATTTTCACACTTTCCCCTCCTAGTATCAATGCAGAAAACCCCCCAAATCAAAACAATCTACATGGCTAAACCACTAAACCACATTTACAAATGTGATGTATTTTTTTAGCTTACCCTTGAATGGTGAGTGGACTGCATATTTTACTGCATATTTAAAATATCTACTGTATGAATGTTAATACTGATGTCGTATCTTATGTTGTGCTATAACAAAGTGGCAGTACTTTCCCTAAAAAAACGAATTCATTATCAACACACCTGTCATGAAAAGAAAATGTAACGCATCAGACATCTGTTGCGCTGCTTTTATGATCAACGTAATGTAGCCTTCTATTAGCCCACTACCCAGTACTCTTCCTGCTACTGATGCACCACTATAAAGTCAAATGTATACTTGTATGTATACTTTATACTTCTGTACTTAACTGTGCTTCTTATTTAGTTTATATGATATTTGTGGCTTCTCGTGTGATTATTCCAAACAGCTGAACACCATTTTAGCACCATTTAGAAAAATGCTTATTGGTTTTGATGCCTTGTTTTAACTTAACCAGGCTGTTTCATGAGGTAATTATTCAGATCAGTATTTTCATCCCAACGCTTCACTCTGCCCATAGTGACTAAACTGGGCCATCTTAAAGGTTAAACGATGTGTAAAAAACGGTCATAATTAACGTCACTCTGAAGTGGCGTCATTAAAAAACACTTAGGCAATCGATTTTCGCTCACATCGTTGAAGTCCACCTACACAAACAGATTGGCTGAGAGGCTAAACCGATTTAGTCTGACAACACCATCAGTCAGCTCGGGCCCATTACAGAGGAGAGGAGAGGCTTTAACTGACGGTGCCTTGACTCCTCTCATAATCATGTACCAATTCTCTTTAATAATCACTTCATCATTCATCTTTTCCTCTTCTTTTTCTTTCACTCTCTTCCTCTGATCTCTCTCTCTCTCTCTCTCTCCTGATTTTCATTCATCATGCCTCTATCTTCTCTCTCTCTCTTCACTGCAGGTTGCTGGTGCTCTATCAGCAATAGTTATCCTTTTCATCACGCTCTGGATTGGAACTCTCTTTGAAGATTTGCCGAAGGTACTGTGTGTGTGTGTGTGTGTGTGTGTGTGTGTGTGTGTGTGTGTGTGTGTGTGTGTGTGTGTGTGTGTGTGTGTGTGTGTGTGTGTGTGTGTGTGTGTGTGTGTGTGTGTGTGTGTGTGTGTGTTTGAAAACCTTCACATCTGTGCACAAGCATAAGCACACACTGTGAATGTTTTTTGTTAAATTGTGAACCACCCTCCTCAAAATATAGACAACAACTGAGATTGTGTTGCTGTAAGGCCAACAACAGATACTACTTCAGCTTCATACTAAAGCATCTGGCTACTTTTTAAAAAAAAAAATGATTAAAACATTGAAAGCAATGAATCAGAGGCTGTAAAGCAAAGTAATGATATGAATATTGTGACTGTAAACACTGCCATTCAGGTCTGACCACTCTTTGCAGCCTATTTAACGAGAGCACATAACACTTTCACATCCAGCATGAGAGGTTTATCTCAAACTAACTAACTCATCTTCATGTTTTTGGCCTCAAAACTGGAGCTCTCCATATAAACTATATTATACTTGAATCGCTTTGCAGGCAGTGCTGGCCGCCATCATCTTTGTCAACCTCCATGGCATGATGAAGCAATTCATGGATATCCCTGTACTGTGGAGGAGCAACAAAATAGACATGGTGAGTGTACTAAAAACTATAGGTAAGGAAATCTTTAATGTTTTGGAAACAGGATGTACTGCACTGACATATCCATTTATTTTTCTATACAGATTAAATATTATTTTAAATCCCAGATCTTCACAAGCTATTTGTGACATAAAGATAAACAGATAAACAGTGAATTCTTCATGAAAACTTCTCCAGCACAAGAAACTCCTAAAACTGATGCTCATTTCCTGTCAGCCTCTCCTATTCTCAGAGACTATTGCTCACAGCCAGTTGTAGTGGGACTCGATAGTGTTAGCATGATAGCTAAATATTAGCATGTTACTAGTGATGTGATGTGACTCTCTCTAGCCTAACTGTGTGCATGTAAACTGCTAGAAAGCTAAACTTTGCATAACTCACTTTCCTTACATAACTCACTATACTAAAGCTGCTGGTTAAATTTTGTACTGAAATTTTCATTTAATGACTGAAAAGCAACACAGCTACCTCTTAAGGGTGCCCAAAAGTGACACAGTAAATGAAAAAATAAATAAGTACGACAGATTAAAATGACCAAGTTACTATCAGCCTTTGCTGTAATTTGACATAAAGGTAAAATATCATTCTGACCCACAAAGTTAGCTCGTTAACATGCTATGTCAACAGGCTAATGCTATGTTAACATGCTACTGCTAACATGCTAAACTTTACATGTTGAATGTTAAGAAAAACTAATTAAAAAGGCGCTATACACTGTTTGTTTGGTTTGTCATGTTTCACTTGTGCAGAAATATGTAACACGATAAAAATAGCTAATTTAGGCTAGCGTGAGAGCAAAGCTAGCAACAGGGATAGACATCTTGAAACCCATGGAAATAATGCGTGAACACTTCAAAAGTTGAAAAAATGGAATGTTTTCCCATTCTGCCGACCGTGCGAAGGCAGTATAAGTCCATATAGCTGATGAAATAAACCTGAGGCTGACTCATATGCTTAAACTGATTAGGCCACTTTGAGGATTTAAGTAACGGCCTTCCCTGTGGTGCCACAATCAAGTCAAACTTCACATTTCCAGCATCTAACAATAGCAAAGTTGCAACACTTTTACCCCTGCTTCATTTAATGGTCGCTCGACTTATTGTCTTGCTTTACCACCATCACTCTCTTTCTCTATCTCCAGGTGATCTGGGTGGTCACTTTCATCCTCACCTTGCTATTAAACCCTGACCTGGGACTGGCTGCTGCCATCGGTTTCTCCATGCTCACCGTCATCTTCAGGACACAGCTGTAGGAATACAGTGCCACTCACACCCCTAATTATACACTACTATACACACACAGTGTGGAAATTAAACCATCAATCACCACACCAAACAATGAATTCAGTCCTTCTCTTGCAGACCATATCCAAACACAAAGTATGACAAATTGTTAATGCCGTTCTATGTTTTGTGTGTATTTCAGACCTAAATACTCCATATTAGGGCAGGTCCCAGACACTGACATTTACAGGCCACTGGAGGACTACGATCAGGTATGGCACATTCAATTTAAATAACTTGAAATCGGGTACTGGTCTAGAGATGAATGGAATAATAAATGCAAATGTGACTAATGTCAGTAGCCTAAAACACCGTCTGTGATGTCTTTGAAATGAGCAGTTTATAAAGCACACCTCAGGTTCTTGTCCCTGACATTATAGCCAACAGTTAAATATATGTTATGTACACATGCTCCACTTTACCATAATTATACTGTGTATATATATATATATTATTATTATACAATAATTATTGGTGTAACCCTAGTGAATTGGTGTATAACTTTGTGTTCTAGTATTGTGTACAAAGTAAGATTTGTGAAAGCCAAAATATATATTTTAAAGCCAGATAAACAACTATTGGATGGTTTGCTCTACATTTGGTACACCCATTCATGTCCCTCTCAAGATGAACTGTAATAACTTTGTGAACGTAACACGCTACACCACGATGGTGAATACATTAAACATAATACCTGCTAAACATCAGTACGTTAGCACCGACATCGTGACCATGCCAGCATGCTGACGTTAGCATTTAGCTCAAAGCCTGTTTAATTGATGAACTCACTAACTGAGCGATTGGTTTCAGCTGAAGCGGGTGCCAGGTATTCTGATCTTCCGTTCCTCTGCCACCCTCTACTTCGCCAATGCTGAGATGTACCAAGAAGCACTTGGAGAGAAGGTGAGGACAAACACACACCCTTAACCTACCTTTAACCTTACCCGGCCCCTAAAGCCAGGTCTTAATCCTTAACAGCTCTTTAAAGAAGTGCAGACTTATGAAATGTCCTCACACTAAAGGTCTAAAAGTAAAATTAGTCCTCACAAAGATAGTGCCCGCATCAGAAAACAAACACAAGAATATTAATGCACATTGATATATTAATGTGGACCCCCCAAGAAACAGTATCAGACATACAAACACCATAATGGAAACACAAGCCCCAATTTATATGAACATACAGATAAACACACCATAGCTACACACACACACACACACACACAAAGAGAAAAAGAAACAACCACCTCCAGCAACAATCCCTTTTGTCACAATTTCCGTGCAATTAACTCCTCTCTTGCAAACATTATTTCTGACACACTAATAACTGACCCGCCATTTCACCAATTCACACATCACGACCGTGACAGACATTGTTCGAAATGTCATCCCACCATTTTCTCCTCTCCTTTCTTCCGATAAACTTTTGTTTGAACCCCCCTCCTCCTCCTCCTCCTCCTCCTTCTCCTCTGTCACGTCTCTTTGGGGGGAAATGGGAAGACGGATTGAGGGAAGGTAGAAAAATAGATGACAAAAGATGGAGGGAGGGTGAGAGGCAGAGCTTGAATACGGGAGGGAGATAATGGAGCGGCTCATTCATTAAAATGTCAGCATGTCAAAGCCACAGGGTCGCTCTTTTCTTGCTTATCTTTGATGCACAAATAATCTTTCATAGAGCTGTTGTTGACTGGCAGAGGCTGCGTGTCTGTTTACAAGGTGAGAAATTGCCACCAGATGAATTATGGTAATTTTCCATCTGGATGATAAGAGCTTTTATACTCGACCGGTCACTGTGGCGTGCAGACAACTCAAATTTGGGGATCACTTTCCAAGAAATCGTGAAAGTTGCTGGGGAAATATGGGATCACTTACTGGCTGTGCTCACCGGTAGCGATTAAGCTGATGGGTTGCACTTATGTAAGGGGAGACTAATGCTGTAATTGCACGAACCAGTAATGTCATGCAGCAAGAAAGGTTTTTAGAAGTAACTCATATAGTGTTTTTGCACGAGTTATCGTTCCGATCATCCTATTATAATGTCTTGATGAGTTCAAATGTCCTAGAAACTCCTAAGCTGTGCTTTTGAGATGCTAATAGCTATCAATTTTGTTTTTGGAGAAGTAGGAAGACACGAATGGCTGCTATCGAATTCTGATCCACTTTGCAATTGCCAGGGAGACATTGTATTCGTGGGATTAAAATCACAAAAACACTGCCGTCCAGAGCAGAAGGCTTAGACTCTCAAAGATCTCTTTCTTGAGAAACTTATTTTTCGAGCAAGAAAATGCATAATATCTAATTTGAGTCAAGAGTTTCAGAGTACTACACATGGAAAGACTTAGTGCCAAAATAAAAGGAAATGAGAACAGCTTCATAAATGTGTGACAGCCACTGATAAACCACGTACCCAATGATCTAAGTGACTTAATTCAACGACTGGAAAGCTCCAGAGTTTCTTCTACATTTCAAGTCTTGAATGATTTGCATGTAAACAATAGTGCGGTAGGAACAGTGTGTACGTGTGCGTTAAATGTATCTTTCTATGAATAATGTGTGTGTTTGACTCTAAAGGCATCATTTCAACCCCCACCCCTCTTATTTCATTTATTTTGCAGTTCTCCTTCATTCTATTTTATTTCACTTGGTATTTGTTTTATTTACTCACAGGTATGCCCATCTGTTCACTATATTAGCAGGCGCAGCCCTGTAACACAATGATTATGATGCTGAGTGATGCCCTTGGTATTTGCTGATCCCAATGTGAAAACAGGTTTTCTCTTGTCACACAGGATAGGTTCACAATTGTTCAAGTCTGTCTTAAAACAATACCCGGCTTCCCAATGTACTCTGATACAGGTTTTACTAACTGTACTCCAGTTCACACTGGCCCTTAAAAGAACCATGAAGAGTTTTCAATGCAGGTGATTGGGAACAAAGTCCACAGCCCTCTTTTTATTAAGATTACAGTTAATATGAGGCTTCAGCTGTGGGAGTAAGACAAATCTTAAGTCACATCAAGATTGTTTTAAGACGGACTTGAAAAATTGTGAACTAATCCTTCAAATTCACACTGACTGATTTTACTCTGGCAGCTAAAACTATATGCCGCTGTGCTATTGACTGAATTGTTCTTGGCCTGTTATGCATACAGTACAGTATTTTTGTTAGAGCTATACGTCGTTGTAATTGCATTTTTGTGGATCAGTCACAGGTCTGATTACGTGCCAATTTAACCCAAAATATACAGAATAAGCCTGACCAAGTTTCCATGCCTAACAGCATTGCAAAAATGCCATATTTCTTTTATTATTTGGCCTAAATTAGGATTACAAATTGTTAGAAAATATAAATTATCAGCATTTAAGTTAAAAAACAAACAGATTTGAGGCCTACCATTTTGTTTCATGCTTTAGGACAACTTAGAGTCTGAAAAGGTTTGATTCACTCGTGTTCTTTAGTTGTGGAACGCAAGAACACAAACTTCAACAGTTAATTTCATGTTAACTTTATAAAAACACCCTCAAGCGAAAGAACCAAGCTTCCTGAGAAAGTAAGACTTTGTGTCTCATACAGTTGTATAGACAAGCAAGACCTTCTCCGCGGGTTTATGTTGTTTTGTTTTTTTTGAGGAATTTGATAACCTGGACTGACTTCTGTTTTTTTCTTAAGATAAAAGAGAGTCACAGAAGAATAGAAGAAGTAGTGGTTCATCGCAGTCATGGTGGATTCCTCAGGAGGAAGCAAGATTTGACGTGAGCTTCACCGTTACCATCTGTGGTTGTCTTTTTGTTTCTTTTAGTCTGGCATTGACATTACCAAACTCCTGTCAGCAAAGAAGAAACTAGAGGCCAAAAGGAAGAGGCACGAGAAGAAAAATGCCAAGGAAGCTGCCAAGAGGAACGCAGTGGACATGGTGAGGACGACCAGAGACATAGTTACTGTAAATGATGCAATTAGAATCGTCTTTTTAAACAAAAGTATTTTTGTTAGTCAAACAGAAATATAAGAAAATAAATATTCAAACATTTCTGACCCTAAACCGTGACGTTCATTTTAATTCCTGGTAATGCGATGACCTTTGATCGCAGTTCAACGTCTAAAAGCGTAACATTTGAATGTCATGTCTCCTCCTTTACAGGAGGGGGGGCCAGAGAAGGAAGCGCAGAGGGAGATTGCCATCATTGAGATGGACGCTGAGCCCGACCCCTCACTCCCCAGAGCCATCATCCTCGACCTCAGCCCAGTCAACTTCCTGGATACTGTGGGAGTGAAGACGCTACGCAGCGTACGTATATGACATTTACACCTGTACATACACATGTGCAAAGACAGGAGGGGACATATTCAATCAAAGTCAAAGTAACTTGCACACATTAGGAATTCTACCTCTTGTATATGTGCATTAGTTTCTACAAGTTTTGTTGCTCTACAAATCTAAATGTTGTGTATCTTAATATTTCGACAACATTAACCGGTTACTATAAAGAATTTCTACATTTGTGTCATAAATTTGATATAAATTGCTCTTTTAAAGAAAAAAGCTGGCAGACAGTTCATTGCTATTAATGAAACCAATCCCCAGAATTAGATTTAAAAAAAAGAACTGGCTTCAGGATAATAAGGCAAATACAAGATTATTGATTCTGATCCTTTTATTTTTGTTGTCTATATTTCTTCTTGTTTAACCAACTCTTGTAACTTTCCTTTTCTCATCTCTTGGTGCAACAACTAGAGCTTTCCTCCATACATCTATCACTTTTGTTATCATTTAGCTCCTCTGACATTCAATTTCTGTAAATTGAATTGTCGGACTAATGAAATGATCCCCGTCTGACCTTAGCTCGGTGCGTCTGTGTTCTGTTTCAGATCCGGAGGGACTATGGGGAAGTTTGTATAGAGGTGGTTCTCGCTGGCTGCTTGAGTAAGTCCCTCTACATCACTAGAAAATAATCAAATAGATTTTTCTTTTTTTAATGAAATTAATAAGAAACGTTAACAAATCTCTTGGAGACCATCGCCAGAGCGGCTATGCTACTGTTTACAGCTGTCCGTATGACTGGCGAGGTGTAGTTTGTACAGGAAGGGCTTAAAACATGATATTTGATTTCTTCAATTTTGGTTGTTGTAAAGTTTGTAAAACTTTATTCCGAGTGGCATTCAAACACTTTTAAATATAACTTGCCTTAAGCAGTAGGAAACTTTGAGATCTTCTGTGGTAGACTGACAGTTTGTCAGCTAAATGTTTTCTTTGTCCCACATACTGTAACTCACACGTGATGTATTTTTACATTCCAGCCCGCTTAGCCACACACAGTTTAAATTCATTCAACAACACAATATGTTGTTTTAGCCTTTTGCTAATGTTGTGTAACATTTCTGTGACGGAAGTAGTTCAGCCAGTAGCTGGTATGTTTTCCAGGAAACACTATTCCGGGTTTGCTATGTCTGGTTTGATATCCAATATTGGGTCATGAGAAGGTTATAGTGAGTCCTAAGAACAGCTAAAAGAGAAAATACTGATATCTGGCGGGAACGGTTTTGTTTTTACTATAATAAAGCTCCTTCTCTTTTTGGTTATTATTACATAGAAGCCCACACATCTATCTCACAACCACAGTGCTCGTGTCCAGTTTATTTCAGAGGATCAGCAGCTCTAATTAGCCTGTACTAGGTCGATAGCCTGTAATGAGAAGAATAGTTCAATTTTGAGTGTTTGGGCTAGCAAAGGGAACTGCAAAGAATATTTACACAGCCAGGAATGACAACTCACCCTTCTCTCTCTCTTTCCAGCTGGTGTGGTGGACAACCTGCAGACTGGAGGTTTCTTTAGCGAAAAAGTGACAAAGTCCTGTCTCTTCTCCACCATCCATGACGCTGTTCTGCACTGTCAGTCGGCCAGAACACACAGTCAAGATAAGGTGATGTACTGTGAGCATACACACATGCCCTCAAACAGACACGTCGTCACACACCACGACATAGAGTACTGAAGCGTGCACGTTTTGCAGCATTATCCAATAGTAATTGAGGCGGGTGTATTGTATTTGTTATATAAAGCTTGACAGAATTTTATTGTGTACATTTGATGCGGTTAGTTTGGGTTTCACGTTGCATAGCTTCACACCAGGTGATATTTTTACTTGTACTTTTGGTTCGGAATAAACTGAACGGTTCCAAACAAGGTAGGTGTGAAAGGACCCTTGAACTCTTTATTTGTTATTTTTGTTTTTCTTACTGCTGTGCTCCTTGAAACTCATAGTTGACTTTAATTGTTAAAACCACTCTTAAAACGGCATTCGTTTCATTTTTTCCTCCGTGGGCAGCGTAACAAGATGGACACACAACGCTGACGTGATATCATCTTATACAGTTGATGTGACGAATGTGTTAGCAAACAGGTGGCTTTATACATATTCGGTGTCATTCATATAGAGGTGTAATGAATGCTGTTTGGTGCTGGACAGGAAGCGTCCAGTTGGTTTTTTAAAGCTTTTTCAATGAAAACCGCTGCCTGCTGAAGAAAGGAGAGCAGTAAAACTGATGCAAAACAGTAAAGCAGGGGTCGGCATGTAGGTTTGGCCTCTGGCCAATTTTTTCCTAAACCATTAGATGTTATGCCGGAACATAATCAATGACTAATTTAAGAAAATGAGAATTTGCGCTGCATTCAGGGACCCAATAGTAGTTATAATCTGGTGTCTTTATTTACCAACTTGCTTGCAATAGTCCTCCTCTTCCCCTCTCTCTGTCTCTCTTAAACACACACACACACACCAGTGCCGCGGTGCTCCTGGTCTCTGTAACTGTCTCAGTCTTCAGTCCAAAAGTAATTTATTGAAAGGAGATAAATTTACGAAACAATATATTCTGCTTCAATCTATTTGTTGGCGCTGAGCCTTTCAAAAACAACATTTGCACAGTTGTCAGAAGAAGAAATTAGTATAGAATAGGTTTAAATGGAAGTTGTCTCTGCAACATACAGTATCTTATGGGTCACACGATATTTGGCTATTTAATATGCTGTTAATGCATTTATTTATTTGCCATATTTCCCAAAAGACATTTTTTCCGTTGATATTTTCATCTGCTTATCATCACAATATGCTATTGTTGCGTGCGGTCTAGTTCCGCCAACCACTGCAGCAAACTAATGTCGGCAGTAAAACCAAAACTTTTGAGTTGTTCTCAATGCTTCAAAGCTCTATAGAGCCGACAGGAAGTGCAGTCAGGTGATACTTCTCTGTGGGTTTGTCAGTATGAGCGACCCCTTTGCTTTTATACATTGTCATTTGATCTACTGTTACAGTCATATGCAAATATTGATCAGAGCAGCTTAGAGCATCTATGTTCACAGTCGTGGTCATTCGATTGTTTGAGGTGCTTAATGTAATAATGATTCAGCCAGGCTTCAATTTATCACATTCATAAACATCCCATTTCTAATTATTCCGACTCAGAACCTGGTAAAAAGGTCAAATTCACCCAGCAGCCTGGAGTGTGGGAATGTGTTCAGCTCTTAATATCTTAATGGACAATGATTAAAATGTTCATTCTGGATTGGTGCATTGATCCTTACTCTGCAGCGTGACCTGCACTGCAAATTCATTGCACACAGTGAGATGGTTGGGGGTCGGGTGGAAATGGTATCACATAATTACAGTAAAGTACAACATTATATTATATTTTGATGTGTTTTAATGCGCTTTGATACAAATCCCTCGTTATTTTTTTCATACACAGCTAGACACAAAAATACCTAAACAGCGTTTCGGTTTTCTGATGTGCATCAGAAATGCTGCAGATTCCAGCACACTCCCTCAATCTCCTTAACACATGGGTGGGCGATGTGTGTGTATGTGTGTCTGTCTTAATCTCATTTCTGCACCTGTGCTTGCATGGATGTCTGCATATTGTTTTGCGCATGTGGTTTTGTTTCTGCCTGTTCTGTTTTAGTATTTAGTTGGGTGCGTGACTTTATGTTTCTGCCTCCATAAGACAAATCTAACAGAGAACAAAGACGTGGCACTGATCCATGAAATACAGTTTACAGGAGCTACCGCTCTTCATGGGAGAGTTAGGGAGCACACACACACACACACACACACACAGTCACTGGCACACACACAAAGGGATACAAAAATACTGAGGATGTAAGCGAGTGGATGGTAAGATGAGCATGAGGTTGGTTTAAGAGAGCTGTGCAAAAAACAAGAACACACAGTAACATGCATGCTGGCATGTGCAAATTAATGAATACTTGCATACGTGCACATGCATATGAATGTGTTACACAAGGACATGGTTTGTACATGAGGGAAGCAAGCGGTTAGTTTGGAAATCCATCTGGCCCATAGTTTATCTCTCGCTCACTGAATTTCACAGAAGCATTTCAGCATATCAGCAAGCAAGTAGAGCCTTACATTCGCCCCCGAGGCCCAGCAGAACTACAATATAGAACATTTGACATAATGGAGTGAATGCAAGGATCCACACGGTGCAAAGTGAAGACGTCCCATTGAAAATAGTTTGACTCGGAACCATTATCTCTGAGATTGCGGCCTGCTGAGCCAAAGTTTGAGGCGGCGTGTTTACAGTCCCGTTCTGTTCCTCCTCATCAACCGCCACTGAGACGTTCACGCCGCTGGAGAGAGAAAAGACAAATCTGGAACATGTTTTGAAAATCTTCCCTCCACCGTCCCACTTGGTGTCTCTCTTCTTCTCGCCGTTCTCTGTTTTGATCTCATCTGTACTTCTGTTTCACAGGTGATCACAGCGACACATTTGTGAGTCCCGAGAACAGTGACGGAGGATATTATGAAGAAGTGACAGACACTTGTCTGTATGAGGAGTGCATCCTGTGAGCTTCGGATTTCTGGGACCGCCTGTGTCACAATCGCAGACACTCAAACCTGCAGACACACACTCTTTGTAGCAAATACAATACATGAAGGCAAAATACACAGAATGCATGTAAATGAGAACACACTCGGAGTTATACAATGATATGCCTTGCTGGAGGAGTGTACAGATCAAAGCCATGGACAAATGACACAAAACATACACACGTGCAGTTAAAGCACATTAATACAGACTGATATTTTTCTGCAATGTATTTTCACAAAAATTGAAGTTATTAGATTGCCTTTAATCAGTATCAAACACATAATAAAGACCTGCATGGTTGGTTTATTTATGGGAATCTAAAAATCTGCCAATGTCAATGTACTAACAAAGGAAAATAAATATAATTTGACTGAATCAAAAGCGTCTCATTGAATGGGAATGTTCATTTCCTTTCCAAACACAGACAGTGTTGATTTGAATATTCCAAATGAAGACATTTTGATTTAATGACGCAACGACAGGAAATCTCAAAATACCTCTTGAAAAGATCTGGACTGATGACACTGATGCCTCAAAAATAGATGCAGGGTGTTCTCCTTTCCTGTCTCACTGGGACCGGCTGCTTCCTTCACACTCAGACTCCGGTCTACACCTTGTTTATCTACGGACTTGCTCAGTGAGTTTGTTTATACTGTATAAGGAGTTGTTCTGAGGCATTTTCAAGTTCTTCTGCCAGATGTTGCAGATGCTCAGTGAAGTAGCTCAAGCACAGAGCATAGCAGTAAGGGCAGTGGAAACCAAACCCATAACCACTCCAGATGTCGTCATATTGTAGCATATAAGCAGATACAATCATTTTTTTTTCAGCTGCCTTGACCCTGAGTCACTCATGAAACTGCACATTTACTGATACAACGCACCATGTGTTGATCAGGGGGTTTAAAGTACCGCATGAAAAAGGGAACGAAAATGTAACTTTCATGTTCACTGTTTGCTTCATTTTGTTCTGTAAGCAGTGAAGAGATTATTTCCACCACATCAGTCCGCTGTCAACTAAAACCAGGTTCAATGACTCATTGCTTATTGGAACAGGAACACTCTGAATCATATGTAGTCATAATAAAACACCCATTTTACAGTAATGGCTATTATTTAAAATGCCTTGCCTTGACTGCCATGGATTGACTTACTTAGTCCACAAAGTGAGACGAAAAGAACAAAATGATTAAAAAATGATTAGACTTAAAGCTGCACTAATCAACATGTTTATAATCATAACGTATTGCGTCTTTGGATCATTAGCCTTGTTTCAGTTCATTGCTCTGATCAGCCTCATTCGCAGCTGTAATCGACCGTAGAAGCTCTGAGGGACCAGAGCTAAACGGAGTTAAAAGAGTGAATGTTGGACATTTGTCAGGTGGCCAGAGGCACGACCCCGGCTGAGTGCTAATGTCGCTCTGTGTTTGTTGGACGTGCTAATATATAGGCAACTGTTTGCTAACAAGCTTGCTTCAACTTAAAAGTGCCGTGTAGAGTGTGAACAAACAGACGTTGTGTTTACATTCAGTGTTAATCACCAAAAAAAACATTGTGTTTAGTTCTTACAAACTCCATAAAAAATGTGTTTAGAAAAAATGATTTACTTCAATGTTGACTGGCTTGCAATATCCGTCTTATTCCCTAACTTTATAAGGTCATAAAAGGGCAATCTTATATTAAGCTTGTTCTGTTATGGAAGCTGCTATAAGTACCCAGGTGTCAGAAGCCAACCATGCTATTTGCACCCGAGCAGAATAGCCAGTGAAGCTATTAACACCGGGGTCTAGCATGGCAGAGACAAGCACCCAGGTGTCTGTAGCCAACAATTTGCACCCGACCTTGGCACACATTAGATACTATATATGGAGACAGCCTACTGTATAGGCTGTGTATATTTTTCCTCTACCTAACCAAGTAGTTGTTCCAGTTCACAAAACCGACATATTAATCATTGTATGGGTGGTTTGTAATAGAGTGGGCTCAGTTCATTCCTATGAAAGTTGCTCAGTGGTACATGAAGCAAAACAATGTTTGATTTCCATGAATACAATTCAGTGATCTTTTGCATTCATGGGCACATATAGCAAGCGCACTAGCGTTTCCTTTAACCCAAAGTTCCAGCCCTTGCTCCAGCCTCCTTCTAATGATGTTTCGTACTGGGAAGTTGATTTACCTCCAAAAAAAAGAAAAGATCCACTGAGTAAAGAGGGACGCCTCTTTCCCAATGTAAGTCTATGGGCCCAATGGCATCATGTGACGGACACGTAGGTTGTAATTCCACTGTTTGGCCACTATGTATCATTTGCTTCAAAGAATAGCAGTTATTCTTTAGCCTTGGAATGAGTCCTAAAACCCAGAAATGAGTTGCCATTTTTGCACTTTAGGTTCTCTCATCTCAAAGTCAGTGTTTCTTTTGTGAATTGGTTGCTAACATCAAGTGGCTAAATTATACTAATAAACATCATCACACCTCTGCCTTCAGCTTAGTTGCAGCGATGTGATGTCATGTGACCTTGTTATAGTTTATTTATAGCTCAATGTTAGCTTTTTACTTCTGGCAATTGGATTTAAGCTCCAACAATCATGAAATTGATCTTTAAAATCCCTCTTTAAAGAAGCATCACTCTATGGCAAACAATGTCCACCAAATACCTACAAGTTGGACCACAGATCGTTTTGGAAGACAATGAAAAAACGACCTTTCTTTTCTCTCATCAGGTGGAAGCTTCACAATCAGCTAAATAAAGACAGATCTTCTTAACACATGAATATCATGGTTCCGGTATACTTCAAAATGTGAACCACGTGGACTTAAATATGTTTTTTTAAATGAGGATAAACAGAAAGGGTGAGAGGAAGAGCTGTATCTCCGCCTCTGGGGAAAATGTGTGCGTGTGAGTGTGCGCGTGTGTGTGTGTGTGTTTTTGAGAGAGAGAGAGAGAGAGAGAGAGAGAGAGAGAGATGGGTGTGTGTGAATACTTCTTTAGTTTCAACCCAAACGTCGCTGACTGCATTCTTCTCTTGGCGGGTGGCGCAAGCGGAGTATCCGAGAGAGAGGGAGCGAGCGAGAGAGAAAGAGAGAGACATAGCCTGCAGGGAGAAAGAGAGAAGAGAAGAGAAGAGAGTCCGAGAAGAAGCTGAAACTTCACTGCAGACGCTCCTGCTCAGGTTGGTTTCATCTCTATGATATTCTTTTAACACTACTGTGATATTTCTGTATGGGGACTTAACAGTGCGTCTGCGGGACTCCGTTTTGACCTTATTATGGACACTCCAGTGCATTTAATCTCCAGCATCACCATAATAATCCTTTACGCGTTGCTTTAAACCAAAGCAACTTCTTAGTTTTGCCCTGATGTTCGCACGTGCTGCATCTTCTCTCCCCACTCATCTTTTTTTTAAATAAAACCCGCAGACCATATTTGCGTTAAAGCGCGTGTATATTCCACTAGCCCACTATTGGCGCACTGACATCGATATCAAACCAGATGAATCGATTCTGTGCAAGGCTATAATGTTTATTACAGACACTTGCATGACAAACGCTTGCTTTTCCTGGGAGCATGCAGGGGATTCGATCACCCTGCTGACCAGTAGTTGCAGAGTCTTTCCCATGTGCATGAATGTGGAATTGGATGGTTGCAGCAGAGATGAAAACAAAAGGGGGGGTTTTGCGCACACGTCATGAGAGCAGTTACAAATAATGATCTGCTCGCGCGTATAGTTATGTTTAGTGTGAACGTTTATTTCCACGCGTGATGCACACTTCTCGTGTGTCTTGTTGTGATCCTGTCAAAGGCAGGTGAAATGATTTATCCACGCCGAAAAGCACAAATGTTGCCTGTTATTGAGGATAAAAAAAATAATACCCGCATTTTCAAGCAAGACGCATGGATGAAATCATTCTATATTGCTCAGTAACAGGCATTGTTCACTCGTGTTTTTATTCAACAATTGTCACTGGCTTCAGGTTGTCAGGTCACTAGACCTGAAAGACGACACCCGATCACCTCAGGAAATGGCTTCACACCAGGGCTATTTGTCACCTTCGGCGGTGTACCGGGCAGTATGTCCTCTTCATTGTAATGGTGGCACATGCCATTAACATGACGTGGATCCAGTATATCCAGCTGGACCTGAAGCCAGGGAAGCCTCGTGTGTGTGTGTGTGTGTGTGTGTGTGTGTGGGTGTGTGGGTGTGTGTGTGTGTGTGTGTGTGTGTGAATGCCAGACAGGGAGAGGGGGAGTGTGCTTCACGTGTGTGTGTGTGTGTGTGTACGTGCAGCTTTTCATGGACTGAAGGTAGAAACACTTTAATTTTCAGTTTAACAATATTGATTTAGTGATGTTAATAAATCTAAATCTAAAAATGATTCTCATATGATTCTCATATTATTATTATAAATTTTATTTTTCTATCCTTACAGTATAGTAATGCAGTTGTTGTAGTATGTGCAAACCAGTTGTTGCTTTGTACACATTGGTTGCATCATTTGGCAATACTACACTGCACTTTTAAGTGCATTATTACACTCATGGTCAGGGAGTGTGTGAGAGAGAGAGAGAGAGAGAGAGAGAGAGAGAGAGAGAGAGAGAGAGAGAGAGAGAGAGCGAGAGAGAGAGAAGGGAGAGAAGGGAGAGAGAGAAGGGAGAGAGGGGGGAGAGACTGGGGGCCTGTGAAAAGCAGAGCATATGGTCTCGTGACGTAACGCCGGTCGTTGCGGACGTTCTGACAACACTGCCTGTGTGTGTGTGCGCGTGTGTTTGTGTGCGCGCGCGCGCTGCTCAGGATTACTCCCGACGTATCCTAACCCAACAAACCGTCTCATCTCTGATGCATGCCGCGAAACACGCGCCACAATAAGCAATGAACGCCGTGACCGCCGCCACCTGCCTGCTCGTCGCCGGCATCAGCTGCTATCTGTACGGCAGCGATGTCTTGTTATCGCTGCTCCGTGTCTCTCTTGCAGACCCCTCCATGCCCGAGCCGGGAGCTGCTCCGCTGCGGAGCCCGCAGGGAGTACCCTACGCCGACCTGCCGCACATCGTCAACGCCGACGGACTGCACCTGTTCTGCCGCTACTGGGAGCCCGCCGCCCCGCCAAGGTCAGTGGAGAACGGAGCAGGAAAACTAGTGTTTACTGCATCATCCCTTACGTGTATGTGTTTAGTAGGCTGCGTGCGAGATGGAGTTTAAACCACAAGAAGTGTCTTCATTTTATGTGTTTAAAACGTATCATCCTGAGTTGTGAGGAAAGTGCTTCTACTCACATGGTGTCTTTCAGCCCTGCAGTCACATGAGCACTTCAACTTCCTGCATGTTAATCTTTAGTGTGTGTGTGCAATCCAGGAGTGGCTGTTTAAAAGTGCACAGCCCGGTATTCTCTTCCCCTTCCTGGTCAGTGCAAATGTATGTCTTGGCAGTGTCTGACCACCAACAACAACAACAGCTGTATGAATCCATACTCATCAGTTAATTTCTTTTGTATGGAGGTTAGGCCTTCATCCACCCACAACCAGGAGTCGTATCCGCTCTGTGGCTGGTCAAACACTCGCCAATCAGCACTCCTCAACTTCCATAGACCGTCTCCGTAAAGTCAACACCTGTAAATGTGTTGTTTTCAACATTTACGCGTTATTTTAGAGTAGCACTGGCAGAAAAGAAGCCTACTTTGATGAGCTGTAATCCAGTAACTCAACAGTAGTAAATATGCATGCAGGCATTTGGCCCAGGTCCATGTTTATAAAATCCTCACATCTTTATTCTTGGTCTAGTGAAAGTCCTGGGCCGACCCCCTTATGTATGTAATGAGTTTACTGCAGATATATGCAACACAAAACATCCCTCGGTCAAAATGAGACAACAACATGACATCAGTAAGACAAAATGAGTGGAAATATAATCAACCTGTTGTCAATCTGGACAGTTGAGTCTCATTCTGTGACCCAAGCTCGTTAAAAAGACATTATAATTATGTTAATCTCCTCATAGTGGGGACTGCCAGATGCACCATACTGGGTCATGACCCCATTTTAAGAAAATAAGGAACTGTGTTACCGGTTCAACCCACTAAACAAGTAAGTGGGTAAGCTAATAAGTCAAACAGACATGTCCTGTAGTTGCAGATCCTCTTTATACTTTACTACAGTGGGAAGGACAACAGAATGCACTAAGTTACTCCTGTCAGCTCAGTTGCACTTTGTGTGTATGGCTCACTTATCACGAAATCAGTCCAGCACACGAGGAAACGGATGAACAACAGTGCGGTCTGTGGTCTCCCCCATCGCTTTATTTTGAAAAACAACAACTTTGAAAAACAACAAGCACGGGGAAAATGCTGGCTATCAAATGACAACATCTGTCTCCCCATACCCATAAACCCTTGTGTTTCCAGGTTGCTGCTTGTAGTTGATTCGAATGGTATTCTCAACCTTAATGAACAGCGTTATAGTTCATTTGCAAAAGGCCTGAGATGCTGACTCATAGGGCATTCTGGTGTCTGAAAGAGTGTTAATCGCAACGTTGTCTCTTAGTCAAAAAGACATCAAACGATACAACAAGATGATTAATGGATCCAGTTTATGAAAAACAGACTTGGTGCTAGTGTCTGCCGTTGGAGGCCCCCTTTGCTATGAACTCTCTCGGCCGTGGCCGGGACACCAAACAGAATACAGATGTCACACTTAGTCTCGCCTACAAATAACACAGTTGCATGCAGCATAGAAGGAAAGGGAAGTGACAGAGACACCCTCAAAACATCTGTCAAGTCAAGACATTACTGATCTACTCACACACACACACACACACACAAGGCTCAGACATCTCAGTAGAGCAGTGACTCATTAACTGACACTTGTGTCCGTGCCTCCGCTGCATAATTGCTCCATAAACCGTGGCTCATAGTTTACAACAGCATGTGTGTTTATTCTGCACTCTGGCAGCTCTATAATGTAAATGTACATGATTCTGCTCAGGCAGTGGGACAAACATGACCTTATAACTACCCACAATGCCTCTGAGGCCATGCTGAGGTCCCTTACTCATCCCCACACTTCCCCATGAACAGAAAATCTACTACCTGCTCATGTATTTCGAGCTGCTCAACAAAGAGTCTCGGAAATGAATAACCAATTCTAAAAACGTGTCCGACTCCAGCTGCCAAAAGCATCAATAAACCAGAAATGACAAATTTGATTGGCATACCATAACAGCTTTACTGTCCCTCTGCAAATCATGTTGTTTTGGAAGTAAAAAGCCGAATCACTGCAGGCTTAAAATAGCCGCCGATCCCTCTGTGTTGTAGGCTGTTTCGGAGCCAAGGCTTTGGATGGCTTATGTAACAGCGTTCTCACTGGAGGCCGGCTAGCGACCATGCTAGCGATGCATGCAGTCATGTTACAGGGAGGCATGCAAAGACTACATGAAACGTTGTGCGGCAGTCGTGATGTGTTTTGTCGGTCGACCAACGTGTGCTTTTGATAGCTGATAATAGCAGATATTCCGTGGTCGTTTTATGTGCGCTGTACTCAAATAAAAAATGCTTTAGAAGTTGCATCGAGACTCTCACAGGGCACTTCAATTCTTCACTGAAGCCCAGAGTAATTATATAATTTTAGCTGAGCTAGCAGCTCCTAGAAGCGGTGTGTGGTAGGCTTACTGTTTTACAAGCTGACAAAACAGAAGCGGTTCAGTAAAGTCACACTCCCACCATTACCCCAAACTGATTTATCGGTCTGAATATGCTGTCGTCAGTGTTTGTCGGAGTATAATAGTTTGTAGCTCTGAGGGGAAATCAGCCTCTCCTGAACGCGCTTAATCTCTCAAAATCAAAGTTACACACAGAGTGTCATCAGAGAGTGAAACTGCTGAGCAAACGTCACAAACTGAGACTCTCCAGCCTGCTGTCTGTCGTACAGCCTACACTTAACCGTGAGAGAGATGCTCTGATACGCTACCTTCTGCGCTCCGATGTTTCGCAAACAAAAACCAGTTCTCTTTGGTCTGGATGGATGCGGCCTCCAGACTCACAGCGACCCACTCACTGCAGCACTCAGATTAGTAATTTAACACAACGTGACACAGCGTGTCGGAGCCCAATTTATGAAATCTCTGTAGCTGCAGCTCCGCCAGAAGCTTATAGCATTATATCAATTTAAGTAAATAAAAACTGGCTACGACCATCGGCATGACTGGGAAATAGAATTTCGAACTTCTTCGTATACACTGTGGATGTTTTTCAAACGCACGCTACATCTAGACCATGCTATAAATGATGGAAGGATGGATACATAGTTTGATATCAGCCACAGTAGCAGCTGGTGCAGTGATAAACTTTGACGATCAAAGGGATCTCCAGATAAGGGAATCTGCTGTTTGACAGTTTATTCAAACGGCAGCCAGACGAATCAAACTCATTATAAAATGTTTCGTAGTGACGCATGATTTTTTTTTTATTGAGATTATGCATAACAATGCTATATACTGTGACTTCTGATGATATCTTTTTGTAGGCAGCAAGACATCTGGTTCATGAGAACTCAAAAACAAACCAAAACAGGGCTCATCATAGTCAACACAATTTAAGCTGTGATGTGATTTGCTGCAACCATGAGGACCGGCAGCAGCCAGCTTGAGAGTGCCAGGGCTACACTTATTGACTCAAGTAACTGAACTGAGCTATTTATTGAGCAAAAAAAGGGCGGAAGTTGTTTGATATTAAATCTCACACCAAATGGAAGGGGAAACACTCATGCCTCGGAGAAAGTTGATGACTTTGGTTTATCGTTACGTTACACGTTGGCAACAAATGTTGGAGCAAAATATGTGGAGAGATTATAAGAGGAGCTCGTTTTTATTTTTTTTGTGCTCTTCTCAGGATTTTAGCATCAATCTGGCCGTCGGTCAGCCACCCGGGTCTATTTCAGAAAACATGTCTTTTTAATAGTTTAACTATCATATGAATTTGGGAATCAATAAATCTGTTGCTGGTGGACCAAAAGTTTCCAAACATGCGATGGTGGTCACTTTGCAAATATGTCTTTTGATTACCATACAGCTCAACATATAGCTAGTAGCTCAATGAGAGAACTTTGCAGTAACAGCAGCTGAATGCAGCTGGTGCATTAAAAAAACACATCACTCTTTGCTCTTCAGTAGCACTTACAAACAAAAGTCTTTTTCGGGTGAATATTGATTGGTTGTGAAAGGTTGTATATGTCCTTTAAGGACAGTAATGATTTCAACAGAGGGCGGTACGTGAACTTAGCCTCTGACATACATTGAGTGTGAAGCATAACCTTCCTGATATGATTTTTGTTGTTACACTCACTATCTGTGCAGTTCATGTCTTAAATCTGTTTCCTTTCATCTCACTTCCAAAGTTGTGTTGTTTAGACTTAAATGCTTAAATTGGGAAATTATTCGTAAGAATACTTGTTTTTAATTGTTGTGCACGTGCAGAATACCTATCAGAAGTCAATTCACATACAAAATGAAGCCTTAAAGTTATCCCATGTGTATATGAGCATGAAACTGTAGGCAGGGAAAGAATCTACGTCTATTCACTGGTAAACTCTCTGGAAGAAAGGACAAACCTTTCTGCTGTTGGCTTTTTCATGTCCACCATGTTGCCAACACGCTGTGTGTTCTGTAGGAATTACATGACCAATGGATAATTGAGCAGTCTCAAAGATGCAGCAATGAAACCTCCAAAAAATATGCAATTTGAAATATTTCTTGTTGGGATGAGAATGAGATAGGTGTCAAAGGTCAATAGCTCCTGAAGAGCCCATTCACGACGAGAACCAGGAAGTAGGTGAAAGGTGGAGGGGAGGGGCATCAGCAATGATTGACAGATCTTCCAAGAGACGTTCAACTGGGGCTTTGAACCCTCATGGAGACCAGCATACTGGCCGTACAAGCACTGCACACCTATTTTTTCCGCAGTACAATCATACGATTGACAGTCACGCTCACACACACGCAGTTTGTGTAAACGGGTCAAGCTGTTATTGACGTTATCGCCGATGGTGTCTCGATGATTTTCCTCTTTGTGTTTGTCAGACCATTTCATTTCCCTGCTGCTCGCTGCTTCTGTTACGCTCGTCAGTGGAGGACACTTTACAAAGATAAAAGCTCTTTAATGGTTCCCTTCATGTTTGCGCTTGGGGGCACATATGAAGCAGTGTGTTAAATATTAGGGCCACTTGTACTCCCATGAAATTCACCGAGTAAGTACCAGCTGTGAAAAGGAAGCAGAGCAAAAATGTTTCATCCCACTGTTGCTGTTATTCACAACGACTTAGTGATTTCATTAATACCGTAATAGTCGGTGAGAATTATTGCATCAGTTACATTACAAGCAACAGCCATGACGTTGAAATAAGCTGAGACATGACTTGTACAAATGTGTAAATAATGATCAAAGTGCTCTTTATAGTTATTAGGATTTCCATAAATTACATTTTTATATATTAAATGTGAAAGTGGAAACACGCAAAGCTGCAAAAAGGGAAAATGTAGTGACAAAATGATATTATCAGCGGTAGTGTTTTTATTTTATTGAGGCAGTGTTGGTGCATAATAAGAAAAAGGTGAATTCATAAGACAATTCCATTCAGAAAAAAAGAAAAAGAAAATTCTGTTTCTGTCTATCCACATAAGAAAGTGTGCTGTGAGTGTGTGACGATAGCAAGTTGAAGGAACACACAGTTCTTCTTTTGTTCATTTGCAGTATCAGTTAGCTTCAAATCTCCACAAAGCAGCAGTTTGAACCTACGAGGGAGATTTCAAGACCTACTTTGCACGTGCATCTCCTCCACGAGGACACCACTTCCCTTTCCTCTTACTCTGACATTTAGTTTCCTGTCAAACCTTCCACATTAAGGTAATGACTGCATGTTACGACAGTGACTGTTGAGTCTTTTATTTTGCACCACTCCACTGTTATAAGATCTGCAAGTTTTATTCTTTACTTTTACTGGCCAGCAGCTTTAAAGGTCATGTTCCCGGGCCACAAAACACCTTATTAAAAAAAAAAAAAAAGCCCCTTTATAAATTCATGCATTCATCTTTTACTGCCTTCAGGAGATCGATCCTAAGTGTTAGCTGAGATCTTTGTGGTTCCCATATGCTCTTGGCCCAATTCTGCACTTTTCAATAATGTCTCTTTGGTTCACTGGCGTAAACTTTCCTTCTGTGGATGCCTGCTGTCTGCCTGCCTCCATTTCTCTCCATCACACAGCAATTCCCTCTGTCTCTCTCTGCTGCGCAGTACACGCACACACACACACACACACACACACTCCTATACAATCTTTTTTTTTTTCCATACCGGTTTGTCACACTTCATTCCTCTCATAGCCTCCTTGTCATTTTCCACTTGTCACGTTGCTGTTTCTGTCAAATCCATTTTGGTTTTCTCCGAGTGCATCAAATCTCACTGTCACCTGGGAGTTCACGGTCTCTCACAATGTCTGAAGGTGTCTTAAACAATATAGAAAGTTCCTAAAATTCAGCAGAGTACAGCTACAATGCAACTGCTACCCGCGGGGCTACTTGGTGAATTACTGTAACTGACATGCTAACGCTAGGCAGACTCTAAAATGTGGTCATTTTACATGCTGCTGTGACCTGGCCTATAATTAAATACAATCTGTTTATAGCACAGTCACTGCACCTGGAATACTCTGCAGTCAGTTTAAATTTGGCAGGCTGGTCATGCGGTTTCTTTACTTTAGAGTTATAATCTTAAAAAGTTACTAAATTTGGTTTTTCAAAAGCTGCTAATGACGTCATGTTTCACTCTGTCTCACGTGTATCTTCTCGTTCTATCTTTGGTCCGCTCTTCTTTTTCTTTCCTTTAATCTTTGCCTCTATATTTCTATACACACTCTATAACTGCACGTCTGCACTTAACAGCACTGATGTGGTGACCCCCCCCCCCCCCCCCACACACACACACACACACACACACACACACAGCATGTACATCACTTCCTTTGGGCAGCTCTTCAAAGAAAGCTCAGAAATGTGTGGTTCTCCCACAGTCACACTGAGATTAGAGTAAAGAGACACACACCAACACACACCAACACACACACACCATTAAGTTCTGAGCAGTCTAAGTCTATTAATCGTATTAACATGCCAATGTTCGGTCGTTCTGTCTCGTCCTCTGGATCCTGTCCAGTCTGGACACGTGGACGCTAAAACCTTCAGCGTTAATTTAACTAGACAGTATGTTTATATAAGAGCACAACAGCAAAAGTTAATTGTACAAATATACAGTACATAGTGTTGAACGATTGCCCCAGAGACATGTCACAATCAAAAGTCAAATATGACACCTTTTACGTTATTCTACCTGTGTCCTGCCCAATCAAGTGCAGCAAAACAGGAGTCTGGATGGTACAAGTCTTTTACCAGCAGACATTTAGACTTGTCCCGCAGGAAAACGATGGCTTTGTTCTATTCAAGAAAGCCGCAGTGAGCCAGCATGCACAATACCAGGAGCCTGAAAGTGAAGCATCTAAATGGAATGCAGCCTTCCTTCCTTTTATTACTTACACCTGTGCTTTTCCTGCTTTCACGCGTCACAATGTCAAAAGGTTATCGTTCTGCCCGTGCACGCTAACACAGTCCTGATGCTGCTGCGTTCCCTTCGTGTCGACCTCAGTCAATGTTCATGACAATTTATGATGCAGATTACTGGACTTGTGCCACTTGTAGCTCTCTCAGAGGTGCCCGGCCCACAGAGATGAAATAGCCACGTTTCAGATGCCAATATGATTTTTGAAAGTGAAGAAAACATAAAGCTAAAATAGAGTAAGTCAGTGACAGACAATAACATAATAACTGTCCAGCAGACAATAGCAGACATTTCCCATTACCCTCCCAAATCTTTGCATCGTGGCTCCATATTACAAAGTAAATGAAAGAACGTGGACATAATTATAATACTTATTAAGTGTAGTTTACTCCCTGAAAGAGTAGTTATCTACTGTTGAGCAATGAGCTCACAAAGTACCAAATATGTTTAGTTGGAGTACCCACTACAGCCACTAGGGGGACGTCAGACATACTTTCCATTTTATTTTTCCGTTATAAAATTATTATTATTACAGTTAGTAGGTCGCCTTGCAGGAATAGAACAGAATGAACTCAACAGTGCTGAATGTTTATTGGTGGGCTATGATTTATGAGCGGTGAGCGCAACCAGAAGTTTTCTTCTTATAGAAAAAACAATCAACAAGCTATGTATAAACAATACATTTAGATATATGAAAGACATGAATTATGTAGGGGTTATGTTGTGGAAAATAATGGAAAAGTCATAGAATTTCATACCAGGGCGACAGTAGAAACATTGCACGGCTTTGGTCCTTCCACCTTCTAAATGTGAGCCTCTGTGAGCATCAGAAGCATGCCTAAAATGCCTAAAATGCCTAAAATGCCTAAAATGCTTCTTGCTTTTCGTGTAAAACTCAAAGTCGAAGGTGCAGAATGTGGCATTCGGGCACAGTTGGAAGGTTTGTGAGCTCCTAAATGATCTTGGAGTTGCCAAACAGCGTTGCATTAAAGGGATTAGGGTCCTGGCTTTGTTTTGGGTCTGTGGTTGTTTCGAGGAGCCAGAGGGAGGACTAAACTCTCTCTCTCACTCTCTCTCTGAGTGTTTTAATAAGGCTGGTTATCAGCCATGTTGTTCCAGCAACTGAAACTGGTGTGGGAGACAAGTGGGTCTCCAGTTCCCATGAGAGAGAGAGAGAGAGAGAGAGAGAGAGAGAGAGAGAGAGAGAGAGAGAGAGAGAGAGAGAGAGAGAGAGAGAGAGAGAGAGAGAGAGAGAGAGAGAGAGAAAACAAAGGGATAATGAGAAAGAAAACTGGAAGAGTAAAGTATTTTTAGCTCCTTTTTGTTTTTGTACTACGGAGCATTTTTATAGACTGAACAATCGCTTGATTGACAATTTCAACAATTGAAATAACCAATAGTTGCAGACCTTAATAACAAACGTCCCTGTACAATATACGGGTGAAGATACTTTAAAGGAGTTGGTTGGGATATGTGTCCGTCATTGAACGTTTCCCTGTCCCGCCCCCACTTAATTGTCATTGGTCAATGCTAGTTTGCCTTCAGAAGGAAGTTTGCATTAGCCTCATAATACCAGGGGCCATATTCACAAAACACCAGAAGTCTAAAAGAAGCTCCTTAAATTAAGCGGCATGTTAGCCCTGATTTGTGTATAAGGCTGTGAGTTACTAACACAGCTCACAATCCTTCAAATGATGCAGGTAATTTACCTGAGCAGTAATTAAAGGACATGTAGGTGTTGTAAAGTATAATTCTACAACAGCGCGGCCTACTTCAAGCCTAAAATTTAGACATTTAACACTTTCGAAGCTGCCATGTTGATTAGTCTTTTTACAGGTCCGTCATTAGTCTTTAAACAGCCCTAGTGTGCAGTGCATTAGTCCACCCCATGGCTTCAGGTTGATGGAGTTTGAGTAAAGTAGTATAACGCCAAAGTCTCACAGCCTATTGAAGTAACACTTCGTCCCGAGCGAATGCTTCTTGAGCCTTGCCAGACCACTTTAAGCAAAGTGGAAATAGTGGGCTGTCTCTGCACGGCTGAGCCGACATACTGACGATGACTGAATAATGTCAGTTGTCTGCAGATGCCTGTATATGAGTGAACGCAGAGGCCTCTTGAGATAAGGGCAATTATCTGGGCAATTAAATCCTTCAAAACGATGCCGACTGTTCGCTGTCACCAGACGTTTTGCCTTTCATCCAGTTTGTATTTCCTCTTTCTGGCAACTCGGGAAGAAAAACTGAGAAGAGAAGGAGAAAAGATGGCGAACAAAGGGAGGGAAATGAAGTAAGAGAGGTTATCAGGCAGACAAAACAAGGTATTAAGGGAATAACAAATGTCACATTGCAGTGCGCACTGTGTTCCCCGTACAGTCGCCATAACAATGAACCCAGATTAGCCCCATTAATCCCCTGCTGGCCCTCGGCATTTGTGTTACAGAACATTGTTCCTCTACAAAGACACTCATTCACACACACACACTCGCATGCAAAAGCGCACACGCATACAGTACATGTATACACACACTTGCTCCGAGCCAACAAGTGCAGAGGAAGTCTGCGCCCGAGGCGATGGCTTTGTCCAAAAGGAGGGAAAGAGCCGCGAGTGAAATCAGAGCGATTTGCTAATGAGATACTCTTATTCTGCTCTTCTACCCGCCTCGCACTCTCACTCACTTTCTCCCTTTTTCACTCGCTTCCCTTTTTTCCTCTGTCGCTGAATACATTTGGGCTAATTGTCTGCTGCTGATTGAAGCTCTCGCAAGGCTTCTCAGCTGCGCTGCTGTTCAGAGAAAGAACACTGCAGCGTTTCAGTGCGGCTCTGCTGCTTAATATGCGCTGATAGAAGAAGTCAAACCTGAAAAAAAACCCACCTGGTCTCACAGCCGGTGCATTCATTAGCGAAAGGTCTCTCTTTCTGAGGAAACATGACGTTAAACCAGAATATGCTTTTACATGATATCTTCTCTACCCCGACGTGAGAGATGAAATTAACAGGGGATTATCCTGTAGGCGTTTACGTGATGATCGGAACATGTTTTTGGTTGTAGCTTTATGTTTTGGGGCATGTGTGGCAAAGACCGTTGAGGTACCTCAAAGGACAGGTAGACAAAGACCGTGTTGTCCTACTAGACATCTAGTGTTGCTTAGATGTCATGATTAATTGATTTTTTTCCCCAATATTACACATCATGCATTTGCATATTGGAAATAATAAAACACCTCCCCAATTGGTATAAGGCACAAAGAAAGCAGTAAATACTAATACTCTACCTCAATAAAACACTACTAGACTTTTTATTCCCGCACACAGAATGCGTATAGCTTTGAGTGGCATTTACGTCATCTCTTATTTAGTTGTATTGATCATTTTTAAGAGGTTTTTTTTTTATGTGTTTCCTACCTCTTTAGACTGTGGTTTGTACTGCTACAACATGTGAGTTGTGTCTTTCCTTTCTAGCAATCATGATTGCAATTAAAATCCTTATCATAGTATCGACTAAAGAAGCAGGATGAAAACGTCCTGTAACGAGGTCGTCGTGTAAACATTTCTGATATTGACGAACCTGGAGGAGGACACAATATATGACATTCTAAATATGAAATGATGTTAAAAAGAACTGATTTCCTTTTTTTTGCAGCAACAAATTGTGAACACATCGCTGACGTTTCGACACCTTTTAGGATAAACGACCTTGTTCAGTTGCTTATTTTCACTTCCAGCAGATACAGAGAAACATTGTCATTCATTGGAGTGATCTTTAAGTCCTCCATTCACTCTCCTACAGCTCTGCTTCTGCTCTCTCCTGAAGGAAATATTTTGCTCTTAATGCTCCATTATGTTCCCCCGCTAGTCGCTGACTGTGTCTGCCTGCTGTTTGGTGCCGAGCAGGTAGTGTACAATAAGTCTGGAGAGCTTTTTCTCCGAGAAAAGATGAAAACAATGAGAGCAGCGAGTCTCAATAAAAACAGTGAAGTTGAGGTCCGGACAGCAGTGCAGAGCAGATACTCGCTATTAATTCTCTGTGGGTTCATCACTACGAGCGACACCTTTCACGTTGTTTTGTTATTTGATACATCATCATAAAATGATTTGATAGCCACTTAAATGATCCACATCTGTTTCTTGATCCTGCTGAAACTCCCAAAACCTCTTTGAAAGCCAGCTTTGTTTTGTTTCGGGCAAAACAAAACAAGTCTGCCTCGGAGGTAAAGCGACTGTTAATTGAATTTTAATTGAAACATCTGCCAGCGTGTAAAAATACAAAAACAATATGTCTCCATGAGCATGAAACAAAACAGATACTCCACATCAGAAAAACCCCCAAAAAGAATTCTTAATTAAACCATTTAATGTATTTAACAAATGAAATTCCAGGGCAGTTTACTGCTGTAAATATAACTTCCTCATCAACTACATGGTTCTGCCTCAAACCAGCTGGAAACCTTGAGGATATCTGAAGTGTTGATGGTTTTTTTTTGTTTTTTTTATACTTGGTTGGAAACTGAGCCGCTGAAGTTTCTGTTCCGAAGAAGCATTTGCATACAGGCTTTCCCTGAACGGGAAATAATTAATGGATGCTCTCATGAAAAGCAGGAATGTCTAAGCTGTTTTTTTTGTGTTTTGCTGGACTCCCTCAGTGTTTGTTTTGAGTCAGGAAGGAAGGGCTGTGTTGAGGCAGATAGACGGACAGATGGACGATAGCTGCTATCTCTGAAAACATTCGCATCTCTTTTTTTTCTATCATCTCTGTCTCTTCGCACATGTAGTTAAAAAGCAATGCTGTTCAGCGATCAATTGGTATTTTACCTGAGAAAAACAGTGAGGAGGATAATCACTGCGTCAGATTGTTTGTGTGTCTTCCTTCCATCTGCGTTTGTGCCCTGAACTCGTTCATCCATCTCACAGCCCCCCCCCCCTCCAGCCTCTTATAATAAAGCCTTGTACTGTTGGATAGAAATCTTCAAGGTTTACCTCAACCGTAACATTCGGATAACTCGAGGACGGAAATGCAAACATAGGTTTGTGTGTGTGTCTCTGTGAACACATGACTTAACTCTCTCCTCTCCTCCTCTCAGGGCTCTGGTGTTGATTGTCCACGGGGCCGGGGAGCACTGTGGGCCGTACGATGAGATCGCACAGAAGCTGAAGGAACTGTCGCTGCTGGTGTTTGCACACGACCACGGTGAGCCACAAACACACACATCACGTTACATTAATACGGTCACACCTAAAGTCATGGGTGCCCTTGTGTTCATTAGTAGTTCAAACACAGAATAGCTTACGCATCGGTTCAAAGAAAGCCCATCATCCCCCTCTCGGCCTGATTCCGGCCCTTATGTATTGTTGAGTGAACGAAGCCTGTTGGGGAAAATGAATGAGGCTCGTTGGTACATTGTTCTATGTTGGTACATCGAGGAAAACTTCATAAATGCTGTGGTGGTTTGAAGTGTGACTGAAACTTCTGGCTCTGTTCATGTTCAAGTGAGTCCTCAGCACTGGACAGACTGGCAGCTCAGACAACAGTCACACAGTTAACTGGTGTTTCAGCTTTTAGCTGATTCTCAAGGCTGGAAATGACAAAACCGAACATTAAGTTGTAACAGTTAATATTACAAAAACACAACTGAAGGGTTCTAATCAGTACAGCTGTTGGTGTTTTTATGATGGGTTGAAATCTGTTCAGCCACACTAGCAGCATCTCTGTCTGGAGGTCCACAAATATTGGATGGAGCAGAAATATGGAGCAGAAATTCATGATCCCCAGAGAATGAATCTCAATGACTTTTAAATATCACACGGTTGATATTTTGGGTTTTGAGTGTCTATACAACTTTGGATAGATGATATTTGGTAAAGACATTCATGTCCCCCATCAGGATGAATTGTAATAACTTCTCATCTAGTGTCATCATCACGTTAATACCAAAATACTTTGCTTTATATCTAAAAAACATTCAGCCTCCGCTGTGCTTTTAATCAGATAATGTGTGCTAACATGTTAACCTAAGTTGGTGAACGTTGTAGCGCAGCTGCTAAACATCAGCATGATAATTTGGTCTTCGTGAGCATGTTAGCACGACGATGATAGCGTTCATTTCAAAGGACTCCTGTGGCTAAGCACAGTGCCACTGAGCCATTACCATGGCTGTTGACACTTCGGCACAACTTGTTATCCGGAATAATGTCCTTGTTCAGTTTCTCAGGTTGCACGGGGCATGTTTTTCTATGGATACAACTCTTCCCCAACTAAATGTTAACTTCGAACAGAAAATGTGAAATGGGTTCGAAAAGAAAGATTTAATAGAAACAGAAAAATACAGAAAAATGCCTAAAAGTTTTAGCTTGACAGGAAGTAGTAATTAGGTATTAGCAATCTCTTCTCTCATACATTCCTCCAACTAGGTGCTCTTAGGCGAGGCTGTGTGGCGTTGCTGGTCTTAGATACAGCAGGAATGTGTGAGCGTGTGTGACTGTGCAGCAGAGAGAGAGAGAGCAGCATGTGTGTTCAGCAAACTCATCTCCAGATGAGCAGGAGAGGCCGAGAGAGAGAGAGAGAGACGGTGAGAAGGCAAAGGCATAACGTCCCGGCTGTAAATGTAGAAATATTTGCAGAGGTAGACGTCTCAATGAAGAGCTGCAGAGATGATAAAGAAAAAAACAGTGATGAGGATGACTGAAGCTGCTCACAGAGGAGCAGTTTGTTCAGTGGCTCGCAGTAAAATGTCACACTGTTAAATGGAAAATACTGAACTGGAACAAGTCCCTGTAGACACTAGATTTCCATCTATCTATCTCACACACACACACACACACGCGCACACACACCGCCTCGGGCAGCCCCTGGTAGAATTCAGCAGTTGAGATCTTTCACATATTCTTCCTCTTTCACAATTTCCTCTGTCTCGCATGTCGTTCTGTCTAATTATAGGACTTTTAGGTGTTTTTCCCTCACAGCCTGCACAGACTGGAGGTTTGTTCCATCTGTCACACACTGCAGCTATTTACCAGATGACAACCTCCAAATATGGCATGGTGGCTGCATGGTTAATTCACTCAGAATGTAACAGCAACATGCCACACTGACAGCTGAGACACATGAAACATTGAGGCTTTTTGTAGAACGTGGATGCGATGATGGATGCATATCACTTGACTCATATTACACCAACACTGACATTTCACGTCGAAGCCGGGGTGAAATATTCACCATGGAGTGTTTGTTTGGTGATGCTCAAATCATGTTTGTCCTCCCATTACGTCATTAGACAATAATGCAATTGTGACAGTTAATTAGATCGGTGTTTCTGCATCCATCAGTCCGTGCAAAGACCGGATTGGAGAAGCTACTTCAAGAGGCCATTATCTGGAAAAAAAATAATAATAGTTTTTTGTTTGATTGAGTTTATTTTAGACATAAAAAAAGGTAAAAGAGATGACATTGCACATGCCATAAAAGCACTAAACACATCCCTAATTTCACATCCATAAAAAACTAATTGTTTGTCAGCATGCCATACAAACACATCACACAGACTCTGAAGTGCGTCAGGTGCAGCTTTTGACCCAAGCCTTTGTTCAATATCAGACATGTTTTGTATTCTTACAGCGGTGTTTCAGTCTATTATGGTTCATTATCTGTTTAGACTCCTCTTGTGGGTGGTCACAATACATTAATAAACACTGATATCTGCTTACAGCTACATTATAGTGTGTTAGAAAGCATTTCTACAACATTTACATACTGCTAAATAGAGTGCATATTTCTCTTAATATCTCTTTATATAATTATTGAAGTCACCTTTGTTATATTTTAAAGACAAAATAATCAGTCAATCAAAAAAGTAATCAAGAGATTTACCAATATTGACAATAATAATTAGTTGTTGCCCAAATTCTTTAAACCATGTAATTCTGCATCAACACCTGTGGTCACACCTGTGTCCTAAAATCAATGGTGCACTTTTTTTATAATGTTATTAGCTGTAAACAGCACGCACAATTGATGTTAAGATGAGTTAACTGGACTGGCTTTGTGTTATAATCAACTCTTAAATTAATTCACTTATTACTAAGAAAATCAGACAAAACATTTGTTGCGGTTCTTACTCGTGCAGCAAGTGGACGTCAGTGTTTATATGTCTGTGTGTGTGTATGTGTGTGTGTGTGTGTGTGTGTGTGTCCGTTGTCTGAAGTGTGCTCATGTGTGAATCTCCGTGTGTGTCGAGTGTATCAGAAGATGTGCCCTCCGTAGAGTGTGAGGTCATTGATCTCATGTGGGAGGGGGATGCGGTGTGCATCGAACTGGAGTTTGCAGCGCTCTGTCACTCTCTGCTGCCGTGATTGGACGTTGATTTCCACGCTGTGATGATCGCTTCTCTCTCGACGAGGGGGAAACAAGAACATGTCGCGCGAAGACATCTTCGTATATACGGCGCACATACGCAGTATTTATAAAATACACACACACACACACTTGAGATTGCAGAGCGAGAGCGAGAAGGTGTGAGCTGCACACGTTGTGAATGTTTAGGTGCTCAGTGATGATATTGGTTCAATGGTTGCCATGGCAACCCGCCTCACCTCTCAACCACTGCTGCAGAAAGCTCGAGGAGGCGACACGCAATCTATGTATGCATAGACATACATATTCATATTCTTTTTCTCCCTCCTCGCCGTCTGTCAGTCAAATGTTCTCTCCCCACTGTCTTTGTCTCCTCTCACCTCCTCCACCTCCTGCCTTCCCTCTTTTCATTTCACTTTCCTCACTCTTCTTCTCCTTCTTCCTCTCGTCACCCTGTTCTCTTCCTTTCCCCCTTTTCTTTGTCCCTTTCTTCTTCTTCTTCTTCTTCTCACCCTAACCCAGGGGTACATGCAGCGTCCTTTATTTTCATCGTTCCTTGCTCCATGCTTGACCCAGACGACGTTCCGGTCCGCCATCATGAAGGTCCTCTTTTATTGGAAATCTGTCCGTGATTGGACGCTGCAGCTGATCGCACAGCTCTGATACTACCTTGCAGTTTTATACTGGAGTGGACCAACAGACAACACACAATAGTTCATCGGTTTAATTGACAAAAGAACCATCGAAGGATCCTTAGAATGGTTCCTCCTCATGATTCTCCTCATGATCCGTTATTTCCCGTTTTAGTCTATATTGTGAATCATAGAGTCAGAAAGATGAAGAGAGTCTGTTGTCTTTCAGTAACAAACACAGACACATAAATTGTCACAAGTGAGGCTGAAATTCCTTGTTCGTCGGGTAGAAATACAGATGTTTAGGGTAAGATATATTTACTCATAGCCTGGATCACTGAATAATGAATTTACACGCAGAATATCAGTAAGTGCAGATGCAAATCATCAAAGGTGTTGCTGCCACTAGAAACGGTTCATGTTGCATTCAGTGTCGCTCTTTCTTTGTCACCTGCTCCCTCCTTTCCTCCCCTTTCTCACTTCTGTTCACATCCCTTTCCTCTCTTCTACTCTGTCCCTCCTCATCCTCCCTGCTGTCTCTCCCTCCATCCGCCATCCGCCCTTATATTCCTAGTTTATTGTTTCAGCCACTTTCCTCCCTCTTTTCCCTACACAGTTGGCCACGGTCAGAGCGAAGGAGACAGGATGAACGTCAAAGACTTCCAGGTTTACATCAGAGACTCCCTGCAGCACGTTGACCTGATGAAGTCCCGCCACCCAGACCTGCCCGTCTTCATCGTGGGTCACTCCATGGTAGGACACTCTCCATGTAGCATTATGCTGTTAATTACAGATTCAACTGGGGGTCATTCTGTGGACAGTGACACTCTCACCGCCGTTGAGGTTTGTCTCTCTGTTTAGTTTGGTGTGAAATTACATAATATTGTTTGAGAGCACCTGGTACAGTGTGCTCTGTACACACACACGCACACACACACACACACACACACACAGAGGGACAACTGCATGAAGTTGATGTGCAAGCCTTGATCAAGCACAGGAAAGAAAAATACTGAGATCAGTGTTTACTGTGAAAACGTGACATTCAAATAAAAAGAAAAGGAACACGCTCTTCTATCAGTATGAAGGGTATTTATGTCCCAAAATAGTCCGCCATAAAAAAACACAGAACATGGTATTCTGATTGAAATCTGACAGAATAACAGGGTGTTTTAATATTACAGGCACTTTCAAGAAAGTACTGTATAAAATGAGAGACACCATGCTTTCATTTATATTTTATTTGGTTTGGTTTGGTCCGAGCGCTAGATACATTATGTATGATGAAGTAATTCCACCATCCACCTGCAGGAAAACAGTTCAGGGACGGTTTGCCACGTTGGCTCAGTAAACTTACCTTTCACACAGTGACACAGATTGTGCACAGCCCGCAGCAGCTGCTGCTGCTGCTGCTGCTGGTGACTGTAAACCTCCAACAGGGCAGGTAACAGGTTCAGTGACCGGCTCAAGGGCAATGTGGGTCTATATGTTGACAGAAATCCAGAGGATGTCCATGTAATGTAATGGTAAACTGACCTTCTGTGTCCGTGGCAGTTTTCACCTTTATCATCAATTCCAGGCTCCAGTGAGTATTGAGACGTGGTCAATACAGCAGTAGGTGTCCTAATAGTTTCTATGTATAACATATTTCTTCAGTAAGGATAACGTAGGATTAATTGTTTTATTTTTCAATGAATCCATTGATTATTTAGTTTAGTCATATATTTTGGGAGCTGCACCTATTTGCTTTCTGAGTTACATAAGGAGCTCATATCTAAGCTGCAGCTAGCAGCTGGTTGGCTTAGCTTAGCATAAAGACTGGACACAGCTAGCCTAGCTCTGTCCAACAATAACACGATCCACCTACCAGCACCTCTAAAGCACATGTTGATGATTTAGAAGTGCTGGTGGGCAGATTGTGTTACCTTCACACAGAGGAAGGTAGAGCTGTTTGCTCCAGTTTCCAGTGCTAAGCTAAGCTAACAGGCTGTTAAACATTTGCTGAAAAAGATTTCCCACAGCCCAGATAATGACTAGGTATTAGTAGGAATTGGTAGTGTGCTGCGTACTGTTTTATCATAGAACATGCAAAAAAGTTGCAAATACAAAAACAAGTTTATTTATTATTAATATCCACATTTCTTTGGTCTTCCGTTCGACTGAGTTCAATTTAGGGAGTTAAAACTGTGTTAAATGCGATGCAGACAGCAGCAAAAAAAACAACTTAAATGTGGCTGCATGAAATCTACCCGAATTCTCATTGAGAAGAAATGACATAATGCCTGGACACAAAATGCATCAAGGCCGGCCAGGAAACTATTTTTAACCATTCAGTTTCTCGCAGAGCGGCCTTCAACATCACGCCCTCTCACTGTTTTGCTCAGTGACCCACTAACTCTTACTGCAGCTGACAGAACACAAATGTTATTGATGAGTGATAATTTGTACTAATTTGTCTCAGATGAGCAAGCCGCTCAGATTCAGTATTCATACAGAACACACACATGTTTCCATGCGTGCAGCTTTGTCTGGAGTGTAATATCTCGTGTTGGACCGACACAGGACAGGACACAAGAGCGTCTTTGAACAGAGTGCGGTCAGCACCACCTTTGTTAGTCAGAAACATTTCAGGCCCAACACACACACAGTACAGTTTTTAGTCTTTTTGCTCACAGCTGGCAGACTCTTTTCATGCAGGGAACACAGAGGATAAATGCAAATTCATTACAGAACTGGTCTGTAATGAGACGCATGGAGCCTTGTTATCTCACAGCTCAGCAGTGATTCAGTGGGCTTGTATTGAATGGTATTTTTTACAGAAGATATGACGAGCTTCCAACATCTATATTGTTGGAAAAAATATTGAAATGTTCGAGACATTGAGCTTTTAACGTTAGTTAGTCAGTAACCCTATCTATGAAGGCATAATTTATAAAGGTTTCTATGTTATGTGTCTTTATAAATACTTTATAAATGCTTTAGCTCAGTAGCAAGTAATTCATGAGAACAACCTTTGGGTTTGAGGATCAATGCCTCTTCATGGTGTACTGTATGTCCTCCCTTAGCATAACACCAGCTTTGTCTTTATACAGTTGCTAGCTCTTGTTATTTATCTGGAAGACCACCTGCATGGGCTGTTACATCAAAAGAGCTGCAGAGCATTTCCAAGCCAGGGTTGAATATACAAGGAAGCGTCTGTCTTCTGGGAAGGACTGTTGTTGAACTTCAATGCTGTAGTGGAAGAACCCTTTAATAATGACCTGCTAACACTTATAGTTGCAGACCTGATGGCTTATAAAGTGAGAAATGGATTACATTCCGTTAATGACTTATGAGAGAGTGAGAAAACCATTTGATTTTTGATTTTTTCATCACACTGTCAACAGCTTCTCTTTATAATGAGGTCATATTAAACGCCATCAGTTGGGCTTTCAGATGTTTCAAACAGCACTCTGTTACCGAGTCTATTTGTGCAACCCTTTTATGGCTTGTGCTTTACCGTGCTGCAGTACTGTATTTAGATAAAGACTGACGCTGCATTCAAAACAACCTGAGGTCGTAGGAGCACGGACGCAAATAGTGTTGTGTAAATTAAACTGTGGGATCCCAGATGGAGGCTTAGAGTGTGTTTACACATCAGAGTCTGTAAATATTAATGCAGAGCCGACCGAAGTCACGGTAGCACCTCCCTCCTTTCTTCCTTCTGCCCTCTTCTTTTTCTCATCCCCTCCTCCCTCTTTTCTCTCTGTTGTTTCCTTCCTTCTGTCCATCCCTCCATCTGCGTCAGTTTATCAGATGTTTGTGCGGTGCTGTCATGGAAGCCAGTGCACCGGTACCATCCCCCGCTTTCATTTCCTGTCTTCTCTTTCCTCCACAGTACTTCCTTTAATTTGTTTTTGCTTTAATTTAATGTTCTCATTTCCTTTCTTCGTCCTTTTTTTTTAAACTCCTGTTTCATTTTTATCCTTCCTGCCCTTCCTTTTTCTTGGCGTTTCTTTATGTTCACCTCCTCTCATTTTACTCTCCTTCACTTGGAAACAAATAAAATCCTTGACTTTGGGAAACCCAACCCAAATCCCATATTGTGTTGCTATGTTTTCACAGGCCTCATTTCCCAGCTTCCCAGTGTCGTGACGCTTTCATCCTGTTTCTGTTAGCGTGTTCCTCTGCTTGTATAGATCTTTGTTTAACAGGACCAGGATGACGCAGAAACCTCAAGATCATGGGAACACCCTGTAGATTCTACAGTATGTGCAGACGCGCCGCTCCAAAGATAACATCCTGAGGAGACTGTGGAGCAGTTAGCAGAGCCCAACAGTGTAGATTTAGTGAAGAACGATGTCCAACTCCTCACAAATCACCTGCACTGCTGCACCGAGTTGTTTTTGATTCAAAAAGTTTGTTGAATATTTCACACTGAGCAGTCATAAGCTAGATTCCTGACAAATGGTCATGAGTGGTGTAAGATTCAAGTTTCTTTAGCATTTTGTTATCTTTAGCCGGGCTAACAGCCGGCTAATGTCGGCCTCTTTGTCGGCCCACCGCTTTGGTCCAGAGTGAAATATCTCAACACCTACAGACATCCGTAGTACCCGAGGGAGGAATCCTAATGAATGACTGTGGTGATCCTCTAAACCTGCCAGCAGGTCAGAGTTTTCACGATTGTAGTGAAGTATCTCAACAACCACAAATCAGGATTGGCACACATTCTGTACACATGTTCATTGTACTCAGTCAATGTGTCCTAATAACTTTGATGAGCCTTTGGCTTTTCCTCTAGTGCCATAATCAGGTCAAAAAATACTGACTGATTCAATACTAATGCTACAAATGACCACGCGACTGCATTGTGGTGTTGTTGGCAGGACATATTCTACGAGCCGTTGTCACACCATTGTGGACGTTTTGAGGGATGGGTTTAGGTAATTAAGATCATTTTGAGTAATTTAACAGGAAACGACCTCCCTAGCATGACTGTAAACTCTTGGTCTTATTAAAAAAACTTTAATAAGTCAAAAAAAGGTAAAATAAAAGCAATAATTTTCTCCCTGATGTAAGTGATTAATTACAGTGTATGCATTTGAAAGCTTGCAAGCTCATTGCAAATGAGTTAATTAGTTAATTTCTCAGAGAATCCTCACAAAACATCTAAACATGGATTAAAACTGACAAAGTAAATTACAGTTACAAATGTGTAGAATCTGGGTCCGATCGACCAGACTGACTATTTCACAGCTTTTTTTAGGATCTTATTTGTTTAAGCAGTGAGTCGAGAACTGGAGCATTGTTGGTGTTGTATCAGCTCATGGGAATTCTGACAAATGCTTTCAGCTCTGGCTCATTCTCACTCTTCCTCATCTTTCTTCCTCTCCATTAGTATTTCTGGCTGAAGCTCCTTTCTCCTACTTCCTTAGTGCCAGAGTTTTATGTAATGCTTTGTTGCTGTTCAGGGCCTTTTACGGTCTTTTTGTTCAGCTCGTTAACCCTCCATCACTCATTCAGTTTCTCCTTACGCTAAACCATATTTCACTTTTTTCTTTCATATCGTGCCATTCTTTTGTCGCTTTGTCCTGTTTATCATTGTTTACTTTTTACTGAATAGCTTGAGCTTGTTTAATTGGAGAGAGTTGAATCCAAATCACTGGACTTTTTATTGAGCAAAACTGCTGTTTTTCAAACAGGCTTCTTCACTTCTAAATGTCGTGGGGAAACTGACAACGTTGGCCTTTGCGATGTGAGTATGCTGGCTGTATATTCCACATATTGTCAGTATATTAGCCTCCTCAGAGAATCTTTGACAGTTCCAGCCCACCCGCTGTCAGCAGACCGACAGACAATACAAGTATTCATCCTCTCAACCAAAGTTCAGAGAGAGAACGTGTAAGAAGGCCTCCAATCATCTTCTTAAAGGGCTTCTCTGTCTCTCTAGCTCAGTCTCCCTCCCTCCTCATCCCTATTCAAACATATCTCTCGCTATCATTGGAGCCAATTGGACAAAATGTACAGTATGTGGTTGTGTGTAAGGGCATGGCCTAGAATGGCCTCTTTTTTACCGTGCTGTATATTCAAACAGTATCAGATGAACGGATCAACCAGTTTGGGCTGCTTAAATCATCCAGGAGAAATTGTTTGTGTGTGTGTGTGTGTAAACTAGAAAAAAAAAAGGTATGGAGCTAGCCAGCCTCTTCTTTGGACTTGTGTGTCGTTTGTGTGGGTATATGCAGTGAGTGTGCGCTTGTGTGCTTTAGAAAGTGAGATTTTCTGGTGGGAAATGTTTTGTCTTTTGGTGCCTCTTTCGTGAAGTGAGCCTGTCATTGGCCCCGGCCCTGATGAATATTCATACAAGTGACAAAGAACGCTTGCATAAACAAAGTTGAAGCCAATTAGTCCCCAGAGAGCGAGAGCGAGAGTGAGAGACACAGAATCCCTGTGCCCATGTGTGTGTCTGTCTGTGTGCACCCTCACAGACACTTGCACTTGTTGCGTTCAAGAAGAGAAACCCCGACAAAGTGAACCATGACGAATTGATTTGAACCTCGGCCGCCACGGAGCCGTTAATTATCACGGGCCCTACGTCACAGGATTTAAATCACAATCTCTATTGTCAGCATGGGTGCCAAGGTGTGGCCTCGAGCTGCCGTTCGCCTCAGCTTCACAGTGCTCGCTGTGCCCCGAGAGCCGTGGGTTAACATTTGCGCTTCTCTCCCCGTCTGTGTAGAGCAACGGCAACAAAAGAGCAGGGTCGAAATTCACGCCCGTCTGAACAAAAGACGGATTGTTTTATGTCGGTCTTGACCTCCTGAGGAGTTTTCCCACTGCTCCCCCCCCCCCCCGCGTCAGAGCCTCACGCCTACTTCGCTCAGACTCTCCCTGTCTCGTGTTACAGGCCGAAGACGGAGCGCATATCATCTTCCCCTCATTGAAACACGCTCGTTCTTCTATTTATAACTCCTCAAGTTGCTTTCATTTGCTTTTATCTCGAGAAACTGCGCCTCTTGATTTTGTTTCTATCTCCGTCCTCAGTTTGTCTGACTGGAATGCTTTTATTCTTCGTCAGTGGCAGCTTCTAAATATATAAAATATATATTAATATCCATAAGATATATGAAATAACATTATCAATATCAACTTTGTTTTAGTATTGAACTATTTAAAAATGAACATGCTGCCTGCAACACTGTTTTTACATAATAACCAATCACAGTGCTGAGATCAGGTCACATGACTGTGACACAGCTTGTGACATGGATCCACTGAAAGGAAATCTCCATGATGGAGTACTTTCTAGACGTGTGGATGACTTCTGTTTATTAAAACCAGCCAACATAACCAAGTTGTCAGCATCATGTTCTTCACACACACTGTATGTATAGATTGCATTGATTACTTGAAACACACAGGTTTTTGTATTGATTTGTATAAATTAACTGCGACAAGAGTCATGAGTGATTTTCTGTTGTTGTGTGTGTGTATTGATGACGTGGTGTGTTTTGTAGCGCTGCCTCTTTGAGAGCTCAGCCTTGTTGTCGATGTATGTGTTCACTGCTGCACCTCACCTCTGACTCATGCCTCCTGCGTTGAAGATCATCACACCTTTAAAAATAATGCATTCAAATTGACTGAAAAACAAGTTTCTCCCATTCAAAAATATCTCAGCAATTTAATTCCCAGTTAATTTACAGGATATACATTCTGTGCTTTTTTTCCTACTCAGGGCGGTGCGATCTCCATCCTGACGGCCTGTGAGAGGCCCGGTGACTTTGCTGGAGTGGTTCTGATAGCTCCGATGGTCCAGATGAACCCAGACTCGGCCACGCCGTTCAAGGTACCACACAATCGCTCGTCCACTCTTCTATCCTCTTCACCTTTGCGCTCTCGTTTCCTCTGCTCTTTCCTTCATAATTGAGTCACTTTATTCAGTCAAGTACTCAGTTTACCCAGGAGTCTCTTTCGCCTTGCTCCACTCAGCACTGCTGTGGGAGATTACTATCATAGAATATATATATATTTTTTTTTTAGTGTAAGTGCCACTTGAGCAGCAGTAGTTTACTCTCTTTCTGAATCTCACAGATAGAAGTGTGTCCAAGTGTCACGGCCAAAGACAATCTGCATGGAAGGAGAAGAGAGCTTTTATTTTGCATGCAAACGGGTGGATTATACACTGCATACTCAAAATGTTCATCGCTGTATGTCTTTGTAACACGAGTCAGATGGCGAGAAAAATAATAATAGCGAGGGATAGAAACATCCACCAGGGAGGTGTTGATGTGTGAGAATAAACTGGAACGCTCTGTGTGTTTTGTTTTTCGCTGTTTGCAGGTTTTTATGGCGAAGGTCCTAAACCACATGCTGCCGAGCCTCACTCTTGGCGCCATCGATTCCAAATGGATCTCACGGGACAAGAAGCAGGTGAGAGACACATGTTGGTGTGCGTCTGGGCGGGAGGGCGGTCATTGAAATATCAGGGAAGGGCGCCGCGGAACATTATTTAACCAGGTCTCAAGGGGGAGAATTGCATGTGTGTGATGTCATGCACCAACTCCATTTTACAGTCTCAGGAGGAAAGACCAACCTGCAATACATAATGAGAATTCTTTTCAAAAGTGTGTGTGTGTGTGTGTGTGTGTGTGTGTGTGTGTGTGTGTGTGTGTGTGTGTGTGTGTGTGTGTGTGTGTAATACCTTGAGTGGGTTGCATTGTTATTTGTAATTATAAAAACAGGTCCATGTACTGTGTCACCTACAGGACAACGCTTGTGTGCACTGTATTTGGCTGCGTGTGTATTTCGAATGAAACCACAGAGGAGACAAAAACACACATGCCGGCAGCTATGGCAAGCTGTACTTATTACTGATATTTGAAAAAGTAATTTCGCCGAGTCAAAACTCTAATCTTAGATATCTCTAAATACATTTTGACAAGTAAGATTCAAACTACTTTTGCCATTAATGTGTGTGGGGTTGCTTATTACCGACGCCTACAGTTCAGTTGCAGATATCTGCAACTGAACTGTGACTAGTTTTAATTCCAGTTCTTTAAATCAATTCAAGATATCTACATTGTCCTTTTTTCGATAGAATTTAGAATTCTAGCGAGTCAAAAATGATGTTGTCGATATCTCAAACTGGAATTAGGTATAGTAATAATTTATTTGTAGACAATTGTATTTTATTCTGCAGAGTCAAAATGTATTTACATATACCTTGAAATAAAGTTTGAACGAGCCAAAATGATGTTTCAGATATCTGTAGTTATGTCGGGATCAGCAGCAATCGTTCGTTGTAGGTCCTCGAGTATGCCTGGAGACAATAAATATGCTGTAAATCTTATAAAAGAACTCTCGAGTGAACGATACTCTTGTTCGTCACACATTCCTCGATGATAAGCTCTTTCTATTTTATGGCCTTTTTTTCTAACTATCTTCTCCAAAACAGCAACCGCCATTTTTTTCGGCTGACACTGTTCAAGTGCTTTGCTGGGCCAATATCCAATGGGAAGCTTGCATGGGCAGCGTCATGCACAACAATTCCGTCAAAAAGACGTCTGCAACTATTATTTAGAGCAGTCAAAACAGAGCTACAGATATCTGCCATGTCACTTAGGGTGTGTATCACTGCGGTTTACAGATATCTCTTACTGTTGTTTTGACTCGTCAGGATGAGTTATAGATATCTTAAACACAAATTCTGACTGGTCAAAGCGTAATTACGACTAGTCAAAATGACGTCGACATATGTAATGTTAATTCCTTATGGTTAAACTTGGGCCATATCCTGCTATGATTATATTTCCCACAGTATCTATTTTTACATCCTTTCATGTGTGTCCGGGTACAAGCTTCGTCGCTGACTTCTCTGAGCTTCTGAACAGGCCGTGTTGTGTCACGTCTCAGCTTACAGTCATTCATTATTTAAAGCAGCAGCGCATGTGGCCTGTGAGAAGCTGCTTCTGTTAGAGTGGGCCATCAGCTGTGTTTGCATGTGAGATGAATAGAAATGTGTGTGTGTGTGTGACATGTGACATTTATGGACCGTATGGAAGTATTCATGTTTGATGTAAGAAAAACAGGGTGTGCCGTCTGCTCCTCAACTGTGATTTAAACTAATGTAGCATGTTACATTTACTTTCTGTGAGTCTTATTTGTATTTCCATTAAAGCCCCCCATCCATTTATTTATAATCCTTACTCCAATTTGCCAACATTCATGGTTTTTCCCAGGACTCTTCTTACTTTCATGGCTCTGTTTTTTCCCATAGAGGCACTTATTCTCCCGATATTTGGATTAAACCGCAAAGTTTATAGTGCTTGTTCGATATAGATGCTTAAGCGTAATAAACTTGAGCATTGTCCACTTTGCCCCATGACCCTTTGTTGTCTGTCTCTCTCTTTCCTGCCAGGTGGAGTCGTATGTCGCCGATGAGCTGAACTTCCACGGTGGCATGCGGGTGTCGTTCGCCATGCAGCTGATGGGGGCGGCGGCGCGCATCGAGAAGGAGATCCCGTCCATCAGCTGGCCCTTCCTGCTCCTGCATGGCGACGAAGACAAGCTCTGCGACATCAGAGGCTCCAAGATGATGTACGAGAACGCTCCGGCCTCAGACAAGAAAATCAAGGTGAGGATGGGTTGCTTTCAGACAATGGTATGGAAATGATTTAGAAAAATGTGTTTTTTTATTTCAAATTATTCTTTTCAGTGGGACTGCCTGTTAAAATACTGTCAAAGAAAATGAAATAATCACATTGACACAAACTTGTATCCAGCACAACATTTTTTTTGTGGTGTTCTCCAAATGACTTCGATTTCAAACAAGCCCTCTCTCTTGACTCTCTCGCTCCTCCTGTTCAGGTCTTCGAGGGAGGCTACCACTGCCTTCACCACGACCTCCCAGAGGTGGCCGAGTCCGTGCTGAAGGAGGTGAGCAGCTGGATCACAGAGCGCCTCCCCGCTACGACATCACCACAACCGCAAGGCTCCTAGAATCGGGACTTTGACAAACCGGTCAGCGCTCCAAGGGAACTGCTAACCTCATTCCAAGAGGCCTGCTCTCTTTCCAGTCAGGCAAAACAACACTACTACTACTACTACACTCTCTGGCCTGGGTAATACATTCGGGCATAAAGACTTTATTTTCTCTGTATAAAAAGCGTAATGACTTCATCCTCTGAGCACAAACTGTACAAAACTAAATATATCAACCTCAAACCGAGTTACTCTGATTTAAATTGGATGATGGGGTCAGAAAGCACTTCTTATTGTAGGTCAGTTTCCATGTGATCATCTCCATTGGACCTCACTGGGGTGCAGCTCAAGTTAATTAAAATGTAAGCTACAGTGTGCTGGGGTTCAAAGTGCAATAATGAAGTTTTCCTCCACATTTATACACACAAGTGGGATCGTTTTAAGAAGTAATGACAAACCTGATATTGTAAATTTTTTTAATCTGCACCGGCACATTTCCTCTTTGCTCATCCACCCTGAGGAGACAGGTCAGAGGTCAGGATCAGCAGGGGGGCAGCCCCTCTGGAGCCGCTGTCGGTTAGCAATAGCTCTACTGTCAGCAGTGTATGAGTAACACACAACATCAGTGGATACAAAACAGATTTGATCGAGACAGTTTTGATAGTGTCTTTTGACACTTATATAGTAACTTATAAACTTATTCTGTAAGCACATGTGACTGTGTATATATAACAAATCCTCTCTTCTCCTGACTGCTGCATCTCCCGATTCTTTGGCGCGGATGTATTACATTACTTCCCCACCACCTCCATTCATTGACTGAGTTACCAATGGACACAACGACTCTCCATGGAAAGTACTATCGTTCTTTCAGTGAGCCTTAATAGTGTATATGGACATGACGAGGATGTAGATTAATAAGGTACAGCTGCTCTATCTCTCTCTGCAAGTGGGAATTAGAGGAAGAGTGCAAAGTTCAAAAGCCCCCCCCCCTCTCTGACCTTTGACCTTTAAGGTCACAGTTGATTTCACTGTTAGGGTCATTCTCCGCGGCTATAACTTCATTAAGCTCAGACTGCAGACTAGGACCCAGCTGGAAAACGAAGGGGACCCATTGCTCTGTTACTGTGGACAAAAGAGTAGATCTCCTCTGTTCAACAGCATCTGTCATGTGGTAGACACTTTTATCCAAATCACCTTGAAGTAACATGGATATATGCAGGGTTTTTTTTATTGCATGGGTGGATAGTGGGAATCCAACTCAGAACAATGCCGTAGTCATCGTTTTTTTTGGGAGGACAGGATGTTCTCTACAATAGATTCCAGACGAGGAGGAACAGAAAGTGATTTGACTGAGAACAGTCAGACTCACCGGATGTAGACTGTAGGTATAAGCCTGCTGTTGGCTGCGTATGTTGGCTGCGACCTTTCTTTATTGCTGACAGCGTTAGTTCTGTCTATGGCGAGACTACTGATAATTATAGTGCTGGCTTCAAAAACACAATTTTTTTTTTTAATCCAAGTAATTAAAAAGATAGACTTTATGCCTTCTAGCTAGTAACAGGAATAGTGTGCTGTAGGTTTCCTCTAAATCCCATCTACAGTTCGAGTGGTCAAGCTAATATTTCCCCTTCTACTTTCTATGTTCCCAAAGTATGAACCTGTCACTTCAGGACTTAAATATAGTTCTTCAACAAAACCATAGCAATAATGTCGTCGCAGTAGCCTATATTTTTGGTAGCCATTAATTATACGATAGACAGACACACACTGAGCTCACCATTTTATATTGTCAGGTAGACGGTAATTAGCAGGCTTTGCATCAAGCATAAGAAAGTTCCAGCCGCGCGAGTCAAGCGTTTTAAAGTTCGTCCACCCCCGACACCGAACACGGAAAGGGATCAAATGTTCTGTGGCCGTTCAAACAACAGATAACAAGTGTCTGTTTGTTGACTTCAGACCTCATGTCCTAAAAAACATCTCGTGTGCAGTTCTTGGAAAGAGACTCGACTGTTCCACTCTGGCTTTTTTAGGAGTGTTTTTTTTTTTTCTTTATCAGTTCAAAGGGCCTCATGGAGAGAGTGTAGGGGGACATGGTGTAACCACGGTGATTACTACAAGACTGATGGAATGAGATGAATTTTTGGCTTCATGCCTCGCTCTGTCTCTTTTTATTTTTATTTTTATTTTTTATTACCTCCCTCCCTCTCTCCCTATCTCACTTCCTATCTCACCCTGTGTCACCCAGCTTTTTTTTTTTACTGTGGTGAGCAGCGCTCTTTGTTTTGTCCATCACAGAGCCCCTTGTTCTACTGCTTATTCGAACATCTTCTGTCAGCCACCCACACTGTCCCTAGTGGTCAGTCTTTTGGCCGGAGAGCTGCCACTCGTTTAGCAGGGAACACATTGCTTGACCTGCCACTGACCCTGCTCGGCTTAATGCTGTATCAAACTCGCTAAATTCCTTCAGGGACGCAAAGACTTGACGTTTCTGAGTCTGTATGCGAGTGTGATATAAAATTGCGCGCCCGCTGTCATGCCGTGCTGACACTTTCCAGCATAGAGGGGCCAGGGTTTGATCCCGTGGCTAGACGGCTCTTCAGTGTGAAATTTGCATGTTGTCAGCGTGGGTTTTTTCCGGGCTCTCTGGTTTCCTCCCTCAGTCCAAAGGCAGAGTTCAAAGGGACTCATGCAGAGAGAGTAGGGAGTGTCTCTATGTGCCAGTTCTGCGATAGTTTGGTGACCTGTCCAAGGTGCACCCTGCCTTCACCCAATGTCCGCTGAATATTGCGACCCTGGCGTTGAGGATGTAAGTGCACCAGGCCAGATATCAGGTTACCTTGGGTGCAGACATAGATTGAGATGTAACGTGTTCGTCGGTCCCAGTGGGAGTCCGACCGTTAACCTCAACCTCATATCACATCACTTCAAACACAATCTACTCCTGACTGAGCTGCAGCCGGCACAGCACACACAAAAGGCTGCACAGTCCCAGTGGTATTCAGGCTGCACAATGGACTCCGACGCGTATGCAGTCAATTTAAAAAAGCCCTACCTGTCAGACTACACGAGTGCTTATTACTGCTATCGTTAGCTATGGGGGTGGTGAGAGACGGAGATGGAGCGAGAGGAGAAGAGAGAGAAGCTGTCAGTAACCATGGCAGTAAAATCATCCAGTGAAAAATGTGTATTTGCTAATGGTGCAGGGTGTGAAGCAGACGTTGCTGGTCTTTCAGAGCTGGTTGTCCATTTTGCTGCTCCGAGGATTCCCTTTTGTGTGAGCGTGGAGATAAGAGAGCAAACAACTACCGTCATCAGCTTGCAGTGAATAACAAGAGCTGCTACACACTCACTGAATTCAAATCAGGCTGGTCTGCTGTTTGTACTGAAAACACACTATTTGCATTTTTGCAAAGAATGACTTCTTTGCAATATTAAGGCCAAAATGTTTGTGTATTTTTGCCCCCATCTATCCCCCGCCTTGATTCAAAAGTGGTGTACAAAGCACTATAAGTGAAATTAAAAGAGGGATCCACCACTTTTTTTTACTTTTCAATTCACTCCTATTCATTCCTTAAAGGTGTGTGATCCCTGACACAACCCTCACATTGTGCAAAGGCATTTACTGTCAGCCTCCCCTGGTCATGCCAATGTCCTTTTCTACTGGTGTGTGGACTTGTACAAGCATGAGGTGTATGCAGGTTTGCCATACTGAGAGATAGCCATGTACAGAAGTATTGCTCTGTTAATATGTAATAATCCAATCGACTGTTAATATCGTTTTTATTTAGGACAGAAGTTAATGTTAAGGGGGAAACTAATCTGGCTGCAGCTTTTCTGACAAAACGAAATTCAGCTGGCCTGCAGGTTGGTGAATGGGGTCTGTGTTTTTTATTTGTATCTCGACTTTATGACTGTTTCTAAGAAAAGAGCTGTTATATATGATGGAGGACTGAGGGGCACAAGCCAGTCTTTCTCTAATTTGATGAGATTAAGGTGCACTGGAAATATTCAGTGCAGAGTTTGCACGAATGAAGTCTAGCGTCAGTGCTCGAGTGGACAGCAAGACTTGAAGAGGTCTTCTCCAAAATGCTGTAAATGCATGAACATGTTATACAGATGATCCAAGTTGTTGTCATCGTTTCCTCCCCTGGGAACTTAAGTTACACACTAGTCTTTAAAAATCTTTCATTTGAAAATGCAGATGCCATTTGAAAATGGTTGATATTGCATTTTGGAGCAAAAACCTCATTCAAATCTTGCTGATTTGATCAACAATGCTGATTGATTTGATTTACTTCTAGAGGTCAGACTGCTTGATTACTGAACGTAACTGTAATACACTGTACAATAGAATAGTATCTCTAACAATACTAGATGGAAGTACAAAAAACAAGCCCCTGATGTATTTTACAAATTCTTTATTTATCTTCTCTAGAGTATTTATAGGATTTAATTTTATGTATAGGCTACTATATATTGATTACGCATCATGACAAGGCACTTTTTATACCATAAACCAGTCCTATCCTGTAATTTTTACTGTTGACGCTCAGTTACATGAAGCTCCATAATACTTTTTGAGATGGAAACTGGTTCAAGGTTGTATGTATGTACAGCAGTCCCAAAAATGTATGACAATGTTTCTGATATGATTTTGCATAGAGAGTATTTTACTACTGTGTGTTGAAGTGTCTTTGTGCTGTGTGTCACACAACTATCAATGTTTAAACCATCTGATTTCAAAATGTTTCGTAACAAGATCTTAACAACAGCGTGTGATTTCTACAGGTTTGGGAAAATGTACTTTTTTCCCCAAATTTGCTTTTCAGGAACTTCACTTTCTCTTTAATCTTAAGGTATCTCCTCTTAAAACAAACTTTAAATGGTATGCACATGAGTGAGAAACTTAATGTAGCTCTCTGCATTCGTAACATCTTGTGTTACATCTTAGATTAAAGACAATTTGGTCAAAACACGTTCGAGGACTAAATTGCAGGTATCAGGTTTTCTTCCAACAGCAGCATGTTTCAGCGTTCCACACAATTAAAAGATTTTTATGGGAATACGTATCGTACGTCTATTTTTGGACTGTGGTCTCGTGTTGTTTGTGCCTTATTACTGTGACCATTGTGTGTTTTGATATGGATAAACTGCACAGGGCTGCGTTAAGCAGATGAGTGTCTCTGTTACTCTGCTTTTCTGGTTGTCACATCTGTTTCTGTTTCAGTAATTGTGTCTGTCTGCTTATAGTCTTCCTGTCTCTCTCTTTCTATTTACCGGTGTGTCTGTCTGAATTTATGTCCAATCTGTTTCTGAGTCTTTCAGCACAGGCTGAGATACAGCTCATAAACCCCAGCCCCAACACTTTACATTAAAGAGGAGGCTTTTGCCCTCCACGGGATGCTGAAATGATGAACGTGTAACATTTTTTCCCCCTATTGGTTTCCAATTGAAAACAGGAAGTTCTGTCCATAACATGACATGTGTGCTGTACTAAAAGCACTAAAATAGTCACAGTTGGCTCCTGTATATGTGGCAGAACTGGAGACAAACTTTAACACGGTTTGTTATTACTTGTACTGTGCAGTTACTCTGCACTTTTGTCGGGTGTCGTAATATTCATGAACCAAAAATTCTGGCCATAGTTACTGGTAAAGATCTATATTTCAATTGTCTGTGAGGAGGCTGTAACAGAAAACTAAGATACAATTAAAAAACATGAGGACAATGACGTGTGAATTGTTGTCAGGATAAGCAATGTTCATCATCCCATCAAAACATACAGAATAAATGTGATGAGAAAATAGTTCTACATTTTTTTCATTATGTTATGGGAAACAATGTTAATCAAACCTGAATATGATCATGCATTGACATAAAGTATGAAGTCAATTGGACATCGTTGACCACATAACGTTACGTTGAAGCATCACAGTCCTGCGTCTTTCTTGTACATTGATGCATTGCTTGTTTTAACAGTGTACTAAACATTGGATGACACTATTTGAAAAGACCTGAGCTAATACTCAAGTATCAACTGTATATTTTTGTATATCAAGGTTTTTATGCCACTAATGCCATACTCCACTATCTGCACAGGCAGGTAGGCGTGCACGCACACACACACACACACACACCTCTCTACAACATCTAACTACGAGGACAACTGGTAATAAGTCTCGTGACCTTTTTGAGTTATCCCTGATGTTCTTTTCATTGAGCATGTACATTGGTGTTGCAACCATGTAAGTGTCTTTTTAAAATAAATTGTCAAATAAACAAAACAAAACTAAGAAACTCAACTTTTGTGTTCTACATCTCTAAGGCCAGTATAACATTTAATTTAACTCAGACTTTTTAATATTGTCAATTTAATATTGTCAGAATCCTACACTTTTCACTGATGTGTCGTAGTCCCTTCATAATAAGTAGAGTATCAGCATTAGACAATTTTAGTAAGTGTGACAACATATTGTATATAAAATATAATAATCAAAGTACTTCTGAATCACTGAACTACTTGGATATTCTATGATGTCCACACTCTCTTACAGAATAAACTTTATGACTGTTTAACTGTGCAGTCTGACTGGAATACTTTTACAGCTTCTCTTCATAATGGGTTCAGTGAGAAGGCAAATGTTTTTATTTAACTTCATAGTTCAGTTTATTAATAAATCATATTTGGACACTTTATAAGAAGGAAAGCATCAGGTGGGAGAAACTTTTTTTTCTCGTTTTATGTTATTATTGTGTTTTCACCCTAATTCCAAGAAAATATCTCAATTATTCAAAGAGGTAACTATTATTACTGGCATACTTTTTGGGACCAATCATTGGATGTAGACTATCTAGTGAAGGATTTAACCTCCCGCTGCAAGTAACGTGAAGATTGAAACGTTCATTTCCATGATGAAATGCATGCAGCAGAGTGAAGTTGAATGTGACACGGGTCAGTATACCTGACAAACTGGTTTATGTGGTGTTTTGTGGGCAAACTCAAGTACGATGCAGGACAACGCTGCTCATATGGTTCAAATAGTGCCAGCAGTTGACTTGGTTCTTCGGGAGATTCAAAGCACACATCAGCCAGTAGGTGGCGGTATTGCATCACATAACTCATTGAAGACAGCCTCAGTTGTATGAATGTAGAGTTTGAGCTGTGTTTCCAGATTGGTGCCCACATAAGCGAGGCATGAATGAGCGAAGGCTGAAGATTTTAAATTACAATGATTTATATGTTATGTTTTATTTGGTTTTTCAGACTTTTCAATCTCAGGGCATGAATTTGCACTGACCTTACTCTTGTACAAACACCGAGGTCGTAATGTAATAAAATCGTACTACATTAGCCCTAATTTTGATAACACACTTTAAATCAAACACATGCTACACTATATCTTTTGTGGTGTTTTCCTACAACACTGATTCTCAGTTTAAACAGTCAAAACCTTTGGTTATTGTCTCCAGGAATTAGACAGTAGTCCTAACCCTATAGGTTCCCAGGAAACCCACATCACAGCAAGCAATTGGTACAGTCGCCTACTCATCATCCCTCTTGAGAAATCTCTCTTCTCCCATCCTCCTCCCCCTCCAACATTCTCATGACACTTAACAACGACTTAAGTGAAAACTGGCTGTATGTCAGCAGTCCAAGGTGGTGATGTTTGGAGAGGAAACATACTAAAAACACACAGGATATACAAACATCCACAAACACACAAACTATCTTTTTTTCACTTTATCTCAGTCTCCTTTGCTTTTTTCTCTGCCCCATTTCCCCCCCCCCCCCCCCCCCCCCCCCCTCTCTGTCTCTCTGAAGATGTAGGCTAGCAGCTCTCCTTGAGACATTTTTGGAATTTGCTGGAACCGCATTAGCAGCGACTCCCACAGGATGGCACTTCTAGGAAAACCAAGGTCCAGAGTCCCGACTGTATGTGTGAATATTCATCTGTCACTTTCAAAATAGGTTGCACTGCCACTGGTTCATGTTCCTGTGGGTATAGTGGGGAATTCTTCAACTGAAAAATGCCCCAATGGGGGATACATGAGTCTTATTCACATACAGCGGTAATTAGGGGAAAACAGTAAAGGTTCACAAGCTAATTGATTTCAGCAGTGTAATACAACCTCCATCATCTCCCTGTGGGACTGAGACATGTCATATTAATGATGTGATATGTTTTGAGGAGTTTGATCTGTTTTTTGCAAAATAATACAGTTTGGAATTGGTTGCAAACTCTGTGAAAACATAAACAATACATCTTTTAAGAATGTGTTATTTCCAAAGTTTATTCTCCCAGCAGAGGGAGCCTGGAGATCTGGAAACAGAGACCTAAGCCAATCAGAAAGTGGTTCGAGGAATTAAATCCGGGCTTGCTGTGGCCATGGCAACGGCTTTACCTCTGTGACAGCTAAGGAATGGAAATGGGAGAGAGGAGATGCTACATGCTCTGTGGTGGTGCTTAGGAAGCCTCTCAGAATAGGTATACCTGTAGATCCACCATCAGCAACCCTGCTCCACTTCGCCTGTGTCTCAGTTCTGCAGGGGAAAACTGACTGTAGACCAAACAAATAAGTAAGGGCAGCAGATGGAAGGGGAGACAAGAATCCTCATTAGTAATGCACTGAAGCGGTGTACAAAAATAGACAAAACAATCCTGGATTGATTGATTTATTCAAATAAATGCAATTTAGAGGGTTACATGAAGATGTGTTATATGCATTCAGAGGATAAAAGCAAAGTGTGCTGTCTTATCCGAACAGACCTACAAAGAGCCTTGGAAGGCTTGGAAGGAGGAAAAGGTTGAGAGATGAATGGCAGTTAGACTAGGGAATTAGTGAGGGATGAGGGCAAGGAAAGGAACTAGGACAGAAGAGAATCTGTGAGGACTTGTTTTACACCTAATACAAGAGAGGGTTTAGACCTTTCAATAGAGACATTATGTTGCAGACTTGCAACTGTACACAGCTGTCTGATCTATATGTTTTGAAACACACTTCAGAAGCAACATTTGTGTTGAATTGATGGTTCCTCAGATTAAAGTGCAACAAAGTTGAGCATTTTCTCTATATAGGACTGTTTTCTTGGAAGATAAATTAAAAGTAAAACACATCTTCTCACAGCCTGCACAGATCCAGACACGTTGGCTATTTTTTATGATCTAATATTAATAGAAGTCTCTACCAAAATGTCAAGCCATTTGTGTGGGTGTGGTCCAATGCTGAGTGTATAAATATGATTCTGCCCTGAATCCCGCCTATAGTTAGGTGATTATATCCAATTGGCTGGGGTATTCTAAACTTGTATTATCATTGGTCGGGCTTTCTGTCAATCAATGTCAAACGCTTTCGGCTCTCTCGGTAACCACGCCTCCTCGCGCTTGCTGGAGTCAGAGGTTCATTCGTGCGTGAAGAGCTGTGGAGTGGCTCACCGGGAGGGAGGAAACGTGTGTTTTGTTCATTTTTGCAGGCTTCTCCTGTTGCAATAAGCCGCCACACTGCTGGAATAACGTTAGAAAATAGTTTTCGTCGGCAGTTCGGGTTGTACTTAACGGCGGTGTGGCGCTACGCAGCAAACGCTGAGCTTAGGATTGGTCACCTGTCTACAGCAGCTGACTTGTTACTCCAAGTGAGTGGTGTCATTACGGCAGTTGGCGAAGGAAAACGGGCAGTTGCTAACAAGTAGTTAGCAACTCAGCCGGTTAGCCTGTCAGCTAGGCTGCTCTCCGTACCGCCACATCAAGTCCCACCCTCACCGAGTGCGTGGACGTCGTAAGAAGAGGCTGCAGCGGTGAAGTCGAGTGCTTTCTCCTCTCAACTTAGCCAGCATCGCTTTGCAGCTAGCTGGCAAAGCTAAAATATCTAACCGTTAAGCTAGGCGACGCCAACGTAACATTGCTGGCTTTACCTTTGGACAAGTGTCTTCTGTGGAGGGATCCGGTCGCTACGCTGGCAAAGAGACTGGCTAAAAAGAAGAGACGAAATAAGAGAAAACAAGGAAGACACCAAGAAGGAGGGGACTGGCTAGTTTAGCCGGGGAGACAGAATCTCACGTAAGTGACACGGTAACGTTACGTTAGCTCACTAAACGGATTACCGGTTCCGTACAACTTGCTGTGCTTGCATGGCCCCGGTTATCCAGCCAGCCTCTTATCTGTGGCTTAGCTCCTTCAGCCAGTGCGCCATGATACAGCGTCAGCTAACGGTTAAGGCTCCCTTGAAGGTGGCACACTAGCTAGCAAGAGAGCTAACACTCGATGGGTTTAAAGTGAGACTGCGCTTGAACAGCAGCTACTCCACGTTGGCTGCGGTCATTACTTGTTGGATAGGTAAGTCTAGTTAAGTATATCTGTGGATGGAACAGCGTAGTAAACCAGTTGTCATGAATATTAGCTAATTAGCTGCTTTGCTAGCCGGTTCCAGCTGGCCACCAACCCCACGTTTACGCTTCACTTTCAGTAGTTAATGTTACCGAAACCCAGCGAATGCCTCTGGTTATCTGTCCCAAATGCCAAATGCTAAGCTCATATCTGTTCGCTGCAGCTGTGTGAACCGTGTGTTCAACCCTAGATAAAGTGGCCGCTCAGTGACAATGTCACAGCCACCCTTCATGCACGTCATTAACGCTACACTACCTGTAGTGGTGGTGTAGTATCTGTTAAGTTGTCAAACTTGATGGGTTTTTTTCTTCAGTTACTCAGGCTGTGCCAGTGCATTCCAGTTGCCATGCAGAGCTGTCATTATCCACATTACATTCACAGGGCACACAGGTCTCTGGCATAAAAGTCAAAGTCTGCCCATTCATGAAGCACTCCTTAATGACATCACAGCCCAGTACTGAAACACAGGTATGACTCTTAACCAAAACAAATTCTTACTCGTTTTCCCTCCTTCTGTAGATAGATAGCAAACGCCGCCACCGCGCCACACACAGCCATGAGTATTGAGATACCGGTGGGGTTGACAGAACTGCTGCAGGGCTACACCGTGGAGGTGCTGCGACAAAGGCCGTCAGACCTGGTGGATTTTGCAGTACAGTACTTCACCCGTTTGCGGGACACCAGAAGCCAGGATGGGGCCAGTGCCGGCGTCAAGCTGGGGAAAGGAGTGGTGTTCGATGGGGAGCCGATGCAAACGGAGTCCAACGGAGATGACGATGACGACGATGATTCTGACTTTGAGCGTAAGTGGATGTTTTGTTGTTGTGATTGTCACTTGTTGCGTTGGAGAGTGGCAGAGAGAAAGTAAAGGTGAGGCTTGAGGCCTTGTCACTGATGTAGTCAGAATCTATCGCATCCCCTCCTGAGGGATGGATTTCTGAGTGTGTGAGACCTGCCATAATTACTGATACTTGAACCCAGAACATCTCACTGAGCAGAGAGCCCTCATCTGCCACCCATCTAATTTAGGTCTCCTCCATTCTCGTCATCCATCTGGCTGATCTAAAATAGTACATTATGTCTGACCGTTGATTATTTGAACCACAAAGCTTCAACACCTTAAAAGATCTCATTTATTAAATATAGCTTTCCCTTCAAATCATTGCAGAAACTGTGAAATAATTAAACTTTTGCATTGCAAATTCTCAAGTTCAAATTATGCCTGGACTACACAGACCTTCCTGAAGGCTTTACACACTTGTCTTTTCACTGAAGGTGAATTGATACATACTGCCATAAAACTGAAATAGGCCCACATGTAGCCTACAACTTCACAATCAAAGTAGAGTTTCAATTAAATTAAGTAGATGCACATATTTCCAAGAAAAGTCTTTTCTTAGCAGCAATGTACACCTTTAAATGTAAGAGTTCATGAACTGTGTATCCTTTGCACCTCTAAATATCAAGGTCCCACACAGTGCGTTACTTTCAGCAGAAGTGATGCCATGTCTCTTTCCCATCACTCCCCTGTGTGTGTGTGTGTTAGTGTGTGTCAGTGTGTGTGTCAGACTGGCAGAAGATGTAAGCTGCTCCATAGCGCAGCTCTCCTCTGTGCTGCTGAGAGCAGCGTGGCCTAGATCACATCCGTGTGCTGTGGAGCCAAGGGCTGTTACCTTGTGAATGGAGGTTCTGTTTTCTCAATGAGTTCATCGGTTGTAATGCTTTGTTGTGATCAGCTGCGAGGATCTGTGAACCTATCGTAGGTGTATCTAATCCAATTCACTGATGTGCAAGTAGCTAATGACGGTCAAAGCATTGGACATACTTCCTGCATTCCGCGGACAGCTGCCGACTTGTACCGGTCGCGCATGCTGTTCCGTTCATACTACAAATGAGGGTCAGCGTCGGTCTGGCCTTCCACGCATGCGTATTTCTTGATCCACACTCCATTCCAGTTCGTAGCGGTAATAGACCATACTAGTGTTTACCTGGAGTTCAACGCCATTTGGCTGCCTTTGTATTCCTTTATAGACGGATTGTATAAATGTTGGTAACGGTGGATCTTTGCACAACAAGCATCCACTTTGTTATCATCTTCTCTTTGGCAAAACCAGCTCGAGGTACATGTGCCACCACCTGGACTGTGGAACGAACCAGCAAGCTCGCTGTTGGCGTGCCCGCTGTGCGTACAGGGTGCACGGTCCTAAATGTTCGGCTGCACACAGACGTCCACATAGGGTTCGCGCAGACTCTGTGGATGTAGTCGGATGAGGACATTTACGTCACGCAGACCAAAGCGGAACCTAGCAGACACGCAGACACGGAAAGTATGAATTGGCATTAAAGACTTGTGTGTGGAAATCCATATGATTATGGCTGGCATGGTTTCTCTCCTGCTAGTGTAGATACTAAAGCACTGGTGGAGTGTAACACCCAGGTGCTAAGTGAAGTAAAAAAGGAATCCTTCAGATTTATTGTTTTTCTGTCTAAACTTTATCTCTAGTCCTAGTCTGTTGCATTAATAGGTTAACCATATTTGTCATGCCCCATTGGCCAACCTTGCAGATTGGTACACAAGCTGGCTCGGGGGGGTAAAAGGGGGGATTACAGTTTCTGTTTCTGTGCGCACACAAGTGGGGTTTGGCCGCTGTCTAACAGCTGTGACCTCAGCTGAGGGAGCAGTGTGTATATGTGTGTGTGTGTAAATGCTGTGTCAGTGTGTGTCGCTGTGTGCGTGAGCGTGAGCGTGTGCGTGTGCGTGTGCTTGTGTGTGTGTGAATGTGTAGGCAAACAGATGTTTATGACTTGATTTCACGGCCCGTTCAAATTCCAGCCTGGTGACGCCATGAAGCAATTCTTCCTCGTACATTTTGATTAGCGATCAGTTGTTACGTTTTTCCAAGGTGGATGAACAGGGAGCTGACATTGTCGCGCTTTTGCCTGGATGCTGTGGGTCACACACATGACATCCATGACAGTAGATTATCTAGCCGTGCTTGTGTACAGGGCCCCCAGGGGGACACTCGTTTCTGACGGGAACAACACAGGCCTGTATAATGAAAGACGGCATGTGCTCTTGCCTGACCACTGCCGTAGCCCATAGGTATAAACTATAGTGCTGCTACTGTAGTTGAACAGCACATGCTCCACATCAATTTGGTCTCATGAAAAAGAAAACACCAAAATAACTCTCTGAACTCGGGATAGCAGAAGAGAGTTGGATATTCATTGTTTCCAAAGGTCACAAACATCCAATCTGATTGTGTTAGATACAGCCCTTGCTACACTGAACCAACTACAGACAATAAGTCAATACATTGACAGTATTGGGACCACTAATGCTAGAATACAAAGGGTTGTACCTCAATGCAAGCATGTCAGAAGTACAGTTGTATGGGGTGTTCTGGTGACCTAGTGCTTTAAGACTCTGATTATGTAATCACGACTCCACTTGGACATTATATTTAGTTTAAAATATAATACTTCATATAGTATTGTAAGTATTATATTCACCACGTTGTGTCAGAGTTCTAGTGGCCGGACTTTGATACACTCTCAGATGTTTGAAAAGTCATTTTCCCACTTTTAGAGCGCAGCTCATGAAAACATAATGCTGCCTTTATCAGGCGGTGGGTGACTCGCTAAAAGTAGGCCAGTGACTCATTTTGAGTTTTGACCTCTTGATTAAGAAATACATATTCAGCTGAGAAGGCATAGAACAGCTCTCTGTATGGGAGAATACGTTTTATTGGACCTATGATGAGGAAAAAGGTATTTTATTTAAAAAAAGTCTCGAGAGCGTCACAGTGAAATGCCAGCTGTGTAACATGCAAATGATTTGCATCTGTTTTAAACTACTTTATGCTCTTTTTGTTTTCTTTTCTTCTGCTACTTGGTTAAGAATGATTCACCAGTGTGCTCTTTACCTTTTTTAATTTGCGTTGCAGGAAGATTGCTGTGTATGTGTGATAGTTAAACACCTGTAATGTAAATGAGTGAGCTAGCTGGTAACGTACTCCCGTGCACAGTACAGTATACTCCTAAAGCATGACTTTGTATTCTTCATGCTTTGTAAACTGCTGCTGCCGTAATCCACAACAGGATCACTACACAGACCTAAGCTGCTTAACAAGGGGGGGGGGGGGGGGGGGGGTATTGTTTTGGATAGAAACTGTTGTACCTCCATCATACCTTGTGATGTTTGAATATTTTCATGTAACCCTTTATGTGTTGAGGCTGAGCTTCAGTACAGAAAGTGTACGTTGTCTGAATGAAATAAACCTTTATTTCAGAGCTGTTCTTTTCTGTAAAGTACAGCTAAAGTTACCCTGTGAATCCCGGGGAAATGTGTGATGTTTCCATTTAACTCGGCATTCACTGGAGTTACAAAAGGCGGTAGAAGATGAAAGAAAGTACACGCTTTATGCAAAGACAAGTACGTAAGACAAAGGACGTATTCCGTACACGTGCGCGTTCTTTTTCTTTGGAGCTGGCCTGTCTAGTTTCAGTCTGTCAGTGCACGTTCACCGAGCGAACCAGAAGGGGATGAATGGAGGCCTCCGTGACTGAAATAAGTGGGACTTTTTATTAAAAGATGCATTGAGGAAGTGATGAGTCCCTGTGATGATAATAGACATGAATTACACGTGCTTGTATAAGAAAGACAGCAGGGATAAAGCAGAGGATATGAATAAATGATGTAGACAGGAGAGTCTTTTAAAGAAGAAAAATCTGCTAATGCTATCTCAACAGAACATAACACACAGCTTTGTCACCTAACAGACTCAGTGTGTGTGTGTGTGTGTGCGTGCGTGTGTGCGTGTGCTGTTTATTATGTGAGCGCTGGTATTTTGAAAGCAGAGGTCTTGGGAAGACTCAAAATGAAAAATGAAATGCAGTATAAACTAGGGGTGTACACCTTAAATTTAGTTGCTGTGGAGTTCATGTGTAGCATTCTTCTAGTGAGAGGTTGTCATCAGTTGTTTTCACTCGTTCTTTCAAGTAAGTCGAAGTAAGTTTGAAGCTAAAATCGTTCCCCACACATCCTCAGTCTGAACGTCGGAGACGACCACAACGTGTGTGTGTGTGTGTGTGTGGAGCAGACAAATATGTTTGGTTATTGTTAAGCCCCGAGGGTTATTGTTTCTCGAGCCTGATCACGCACATTGTGGTGAGACCCTTGCTCTGTCTCCTCCTCCTCGTTGTTGTGCACTCTTACTTTGTTTCTGTCAGCCTGACTTCCTCTTTGTCCCTCACTTTACCTCTTTGCTGTTTTCCCCTCGTCCTTTCTCTCACTCATTTGAGCTCTCATAGACTGTAACGATTCGGCTGTTTGGTAGCGCAAATATAACTTTTGGAAATCCCCGATCACGTTTTTTTTCCCGCCGATACTAATTGCTGAGCATTGATGATCCATATTGACAGACACAGATCCCTTTGTTTGATTACAGCAGCTGATCTACAAGGATCCAGACTGTTGTTTTGCCACCGTCCTAAAAATTCTAAATGTTATCCTTTTACTTTGTTATAGTAATTTAGAGTGTTTTGTCTTCATTAAAAACAGTACTAGTTTTAATGATGTATTATACGCTGCTGAGAGCTAGTGTTGTGAAGTTAAACAGGTCATAATTCATCTCTAATATCTATTCATGTTGTTGTGAAAACATCTCTTTCAAACAACTGTATATATTCAGTTTTCTCACCAACACTACATTTTACGAGATTACATTTGAACACATCACCGTCCTGTCAATTTAAACACATTGTTTACAATGTAACATCATCAGAGATCGCCGACTAGAAAAGCATGAATGCGGATGTCCTGATCGCATATTTTACTGAATATTGGTGGATAACGATCGTCAGTAAAACTTTATGAGTGCGTGCTTTTCACAGCGGCCATTTTGACATGTAATTGCAGGGTAAACACAGGTGTGATTGAAAAACTAAATGATGGCCCTGTTCCATTTAGGTGGGCTGGGGCCCTGGTGTTGTGCGCGCAGGCCCACTGTAATGCCCGGGACACTAAATAGAATGGGACCATTATCAGTTTGATCAATCACACCAGTGTTTACCCTGCAATTACATGTCAAAATGGCTGCCGTGAAAAATACCTATTAAAGTGAAGCGTGTGTAGATTTGTATAGGGGTGTGTGTGTGTGTGTGTGTGTGTCGCTGGTCTCAGTTCAGTGTTGTGCAACAGGTGACCCGATTAGCAGGCTGTAGTGTGTGTCCAGTGTGCTTTTAGCCTGCAGGCAAATCTCATGCAGCCTAGCGTCCCTACAGAGAGCTGCTGGACTGGCTGACTGACAGCATTAAGTGGAAAAGCCCCCAGACGGCTCATGCTACTCAGTCTGTTTTGAATACAGTACCGGTCTGTCCTCCTGCCTTGTCTTGACTGTTTTTATCGCTGCCTTAACTGTATGTCTGTTAGCTGAACTGGCTCTCTGTATTACTATGTGTGTGTGTCCCTTACACTTATCCTCTGCTTCACAAAGTACATGAATCACGATCCTTCCTCTGAAAGCCAGTCTGCTGGTTTGTCTGCTTTCCTGCCAACCCGCCTGCTGTTATCCTCCTCTGCCTTTCTTATCTTTTTGAGGCTCTTTCTTTGAATCTCTCTGTAGCCGTATCTCTCTACACAAATACAGAATGCTAGTTTTTTTTCTTAATATATATGTTGTCTTAATGTTTTTCTATTTGCACTTTATTATCTGTATTCACTTTATATGTTGGACTGGAGAGAAACGATTTTTCAACTCTTCTGTATGTTCGGTACATGAGAAATTGACAATAAAGCTGACTTTGACTTTGTCTATATACCTGTTTCTCCACCTCCCTAGTTCTCCTTTTCTATATCTTATATTTCTGTGAACACAAATCGTTGCATCCCTTCCTTTGTCTATATCAGTTTATTGAAGTAAGGAGCGTGTTTAACATCAACAGTGATGGCGAGAGATGCATTTTGTATTGTGCCACTGAGATACTGGAGATAAAGCAAAACACTAAAACTTGAACCAGTGCAACGTAGCAGTTTAGGAAATGCATTTGTCAATTCATAATGTCACAAAGACACGTTCTGAAATCGTGTGCAAGTGAGGCATTGAAAGTCTAACCTGACCCGCCAGATGGTTTGTTACACAGAACCACCCGAGAAGTCATCACTGGAAGCTGTTTGAAGTAGGGCAGGCACTTTCCAAAAAATACGTGGCAGGGGATTGGAACGAACCATCTGTCAATCGCACTCTTACAGAAAAGAGTCGAGAAGAGTGAAAACATCTTTTCTGTCGAGAAAAGTCTTAAATTCCATTCGCTGCAGTGAAGACATTCTCTCCAGTTCTGATCCTATCGCAGCATTTACACTCACTGTACCTCTTTAGGAGCCGCCATGGTTGTTTTGAACAAACTGTCGCTTCTGTGTGTCGTCACCGATCGGTCCGTGCTCTGGCTTACTGGACACGAGCGCATTCCTTTAAGTCTGACCAGCTGGAATTATTGTGACATATCGAGATTGACGCGTGGTCTCATGACATTGCCGCGAACTGTAATTGACAGTCTGTCGTTCTCTAGCCGCCTTTATCTAATCTCCATGTAAGGAGACGTGTCTGTGCATCCACTAAAGGACATAAACGGAGCGACGTATTGTTTGTCATTAGAGATCCTATTAGAATGCAATAAGGGGAAAGATGGTCTTCCTTTGCAAGAGAACAGAGCAGAGAGACAAAACTGGAAGAGAGGAAGAACATGAAAACACTAATTGAAATAGACAAAAACTACCAAACGGAAAGACGAAGCCCGTCATGAGAGAGGAGAAAAGACAGATGAGGCTCTGGTACAATCTGGCTCGCTCGCATTTACTGATTGTTTGAACTTTGGTACTTCCTCATTCTCTGCCCTCAAGCTATCTTTAGTGGCACTACAGAACAATGAGGAAATGGAGGGGGTGGGCAGGCCTTCAGGCAGTGGCTATACATCCTCTTCTGCTGCTCCTTTTTGGAGCTCATGGGCCCCTCTCGCTCCAACACACACAGACCACTGCCTCCAACCAGTTTCCTTAATGACTACAACCCAAACATTTATGTAAATGTGTTCACCTCCTACTCCACATCATCTGGATTAGAGATGATATGTTACACTTCCTTTCTCCTTTTTATGTTGGTATTACAAATGTACCTCAGACTGCATTGTAAGATGAGTCATTACTAAACTGTGAGGGATCAGAGTGCAAATGATTTGAGGAGAACCATTAATTGTAAAGAAAATCCGCTTCCAATGCGACATTCAGCTGGAGATCTGCATCTCTGAGATTTAAGGTTTTTCATCAAAGCCGTGTGTACATGTTGGTGATGTTTAAAGAGAAACACCTCTATGGCCGTGACCCCTGTTCCTCTCTGTGCTGAGAGAGGGAGTGACAGAACATGAGGGACATGGGAGGGTCTCAGTGGAAGATGTTCTTTTAAAGGGAGCAGCTGGGTTTCATCTTAAAATCCAGTTTTACAACATAGACTTTTTTTTCAATTATAAAGGTATTTGTTTTTCGGTGCTTATTTGTTTACTGCATGCAGATGCATGAGATACTTATAGGAAGTAATAGTTAAAGATAATTCTACAATAATAATGTCTCAAAATCTAACCTTGGGCTGGTATAATACTGGTACAGTGCTGATACTGGCTGTGTGCCCATGTATTGATGTTTCTCCCAGGAGAGAAGTGGGAGTTCAGAGAGAAGGACACGGGATAGGAACAACGTTAGGCAGAGAGATTGAAAAAGACGAGAAACACTACGCGGAGTACGACTGACGACGACGAGGAGGAGGAGGAGGAGGAGGAGGAGGAGGAGGAGCTGGGCCGAGAGTGGTCACATTACAGTAATCAATGTTGTGAGACCGGCTCCACATTCGGCTCTGAGGACTGTAACCGGGATTCTAAAGAGTTTAGAATCCTCGGTCCTTCCTGAGAAGCTGTTTCCTTTACACCCTGTTTGAGGAACGGAGTCATTTAATACAAGTCATTATTCGTTTTCATGTTCACAAGCTACAGTGATGTTCTATGGCGTTAGGATAATATTCAGTAAGAATGTATTCAGATTCATTGTCTGAACTATGATTGTGTGGTGGCGGTTTCACAGCATTTTGTCACACATCCGGCAATATAACTGTTTTACAATGCATGCCAAAGATGTCCCCCGGTTTTGTCCTTTTACAAGCGCTCCTTCCTCTTTATACGTCTCTACAGAGATGCTTTCAGTGGAGCCACTTTCCAAATACTGTCTTTCCTCAACCATCTTAGATAACGATCTACCAGTTGAATATACTCATGCACACATGTTGTTTTTTTAAGGGATCTCTGAGTAGTGTGTTGCATATTCACATTAAGAGTAAGCCAGAGTAGAAATGTATGTTGTAATGTGGATACGTTGAGGCTATGCTCACGATGAGAATGAATATGAATGGAAACAATATACTGTACATGTATACCGCTTACAAATAAGGTGATTTTAGATTTACATTGAAGGCAATGTAGATATAGTCCGTGATTGGATTCAGACATCAGTCGGCCCTACCCTGCTCTATCAGGCCACAAGATCTTTTTAAATGAAACAATGGTCGGTTACTCAACACTGGCGAGAGTAGATGGTTACCACCAACAGTTCTTGTTTGTCAGCATTTCCGAAGGCAGCAATGTGAGATAAGAGAACTGACCGAGGGTGCCGGGACTAGTCGGTTACCTAGCATTGCTTTTTATTATCCTTTTCTACCCGACACAAGAGCTGGTGAAAACGGGTCACAGTAACACGTTCAGTTTGTCCTCCGTTGTGAGGTCTGTTGCATCAGTCTTAACCGTGGTCACAGTGACACGACAAAAGCCAATGTCAGGATTTTGTCCCCTTCTCTTTTTACTCTGGCACATTCCTGTTAGCTTCATCTTTTTTTTGTTTGTTTTATTCAGCCTTCAGACCCATTTAAATCTCTCCCCTTTGACGACCACATCTTTGTTTTTCACCGCTCTGTCTGTCAGTCTGTCCTTCTACATCAGACATCACTCTCTCATCCTGTTTCCTCTGAACCTGCCCTGTTGTTCTCTCTGACCTCCCGTCTCCCTCGCTCTGCATGTGTTGGTCTCAATGCACAGGCCCGATGTCATGAGGCAAGATGACTTGGAGAGAGACGGGGTTATAAGGCCGGTGTAGCTGAACCGTCTTTGGCACGGGAGAAGAAAGAGAGGATTAACGAGGGGGAGAAGTGTAAAGAAAGAAGGAAAACATGAATGAGAAGAGACTGAATGAGAGAGTAACTAACTGGTGAGAGCCAACATTAAATACCAGCCAAATACAGTTAATCTTTGGGGGGGGGTGCTACCCTTTCAGACACCTTGGCAGGGAGGATCTCGCCTAGATGTTGTTCAGCAGTATTCTGAAAAATGCTTGTCTTGTTATCTGTGAAAAAGTGTCTGTCGATTCCTGGAATAACTTGTAACCCACCTGTCTGCTTCAGAGAGCGAAGGACAGATCCGCAGACAGAGAGGTGAGAGACGGGCCTCAGGTGTCCAACCTGCAGGCACTGAGTATTATACAGACGGCACACTGGGGTCATCCGTGTCCCTCAAGTACCAGCTAAACCTCACCATGCATTCTGTGTGAAGAGGAATGTACGAGTAACAGAAAAGGATGATGGGTGTTATTTTTTTTTTAATTGGCTGTTGGAGCAGCTGAACAGACGAAGACGAGCATGCTGGTTGGTTCACACCTTTTGCCTCAGACCTGATTCGTCAACTCGCATGTGAAAAACAATGATATATATATATCATTGTTTTAATTTCCTTCGTTGTTACATAACACTAAACCTAGTACAAAGGAAGAAGCTAAAGAAACCTACCTTTCAAAGAAAGATTAATTTTAACGCTGCATATATTTTGGGTTTAACATCAACAGGGTCCTAAACTGCCACGACCATGGTCACCATAGAAACCACTGGCCCTGAAACGGCTCTCAGCCGGTCGCTGGCGGAAGTGACCGTGATAGTCAGCGGCCTCGCTTCATCATTCAGATAAAGAAGGTTGAGAGGTTACTAGTAGTTCACAGCCCCCCCCCCCCCCCCCCCCCCCTTCTTTAACAAGTATCTTTATCAGTGTGTGTGCATAGCCTTGATGGGACACATTTCCATATTACTGTCTTTGTATTGCAGTTCTGATAATGAGTGTTTGTGTAACCCTCTGTTATTTATCTTCTTAAAGGGCAGCTGCACTGTTTACTGTCTGTCAGAGAGAGAGAGGGGGGGGAGGGACACAGAGAGAGAGAGAGAGAGAGAGCACAAGTTGACACTTTTTCTGTCCGTGCGTTTTAGGTTGTATATTTATAGTTATATATTGTATAAACCGCCTTTCCTCTTGTACTAGCCGGCATTACTCGAAACCTTATTAACACGACATACACACACACTACATACCCCCCGCTGTTATGGTCAGATTTAAAGTAAGCATACATTCTTAGTTTCCATGGCACTGCAAGCAGCATCCACAAGGTCCGAGTGAGATGGTTTTGCATTTAATGGCCTGACTCTAAACACAGGCGGGAGAATGTGGAGGTTTGGAGTTCTTTTGTGACTGTAAATGGTCACGTCTTAGAGAGCAGATCGGCCTTGTTTACGTTACACCCCGGTGGTTTGATGAGAGCGTGTTGCACTCTCCTGCCCGCGGGCCGGCCGCTAATGTTCTTCTGCAGTTTGATGTTTTACCGCCACACAGGACTTCTGGAGGCCAGATCTTTTCTTTTTTTTCCGCGCTTGTTTTGTTAACGCCGTTCAGTTTACTAGCTCGCACATTTGTAAACTGTTTCACCCTGGGAACCAGAATGAATGAATTGAGCATCCGCCTCCTTGGGATATGAAAACTTTTTGCTGAGCTTGTCATGTCGAGACTTGACACTTTAAGACCAGATGTTACCTGAGTTGATGTTATTATTAATGTCTTTCAGCTTGCTATTACCACACACACGATTTGCCACATTCCCAGGCTACTGGGAGAATGCCGCTCCATGTAATGTCTCCAGGGCCTCATCTCTCAAACGGTGTCAGGACCCCAAAATAATTACAGGCCCATCTCTTGTGGGTTCTCCTAATGGCAATATGTTTTAATGAAAGAAGCTCCTGGGCTTGGAGACTCTAAATGATTTGTTGTGTCTGAGACTGTGAATGTTGCAGAGTACCTGCAGCAGCTAGGATCGTGAACTCTGTGCCAGATAAGGTCAGAATAAAAGGATTCCTTTCCTCCACATTCTGCGACGTCACATTCTACCCGTGACCGGGAACATTCCTCAAGTGCTGCGGGTCGATAATCATACAGGCTGTCATAGAAAACCAAGTGAACAGAACCTGAGGGAGCACCATCAAGGGTGCGTGCTACACACAGTAATGCGTTGACAGATTTAAGATATTTTCAGTCCATAGCTTCATATTTAGAATGTGAGTTTTATTGCATATTCTTCTGCAGTGGCGCAAGTTCACATTACACTGTGCACAGCTTTGATGTGAGCGATAATGACTTATGACCAGTGCCTGCTAGTTCTCCTCACAAATGTGTTGTTTCCGGGGGGGGGTCAATGAGAGAAACAAAAGTTTTACTGCCCCCCCCCCTCCCCCCCGAGAAAAGAAGTCCTGGAAAATCAAATCAACCCATTATGTTGGTCTCTCCCATCATTTCAAATTAAAACATTAAGCTCACATCAAATTCTACATTGCTGCAGTGTTTTGTCATAAGCCCGTTTTATCAGAAGAAGATGAAATTCTGTAATCTTCTGAAAAGACATTACGACCTGCAGTCGTTAGATGAACTGTGACCTAACTGTGTACTCTCAGAGCAGCGTGTCCTGTAGGAAAGGGCTGCTCAGACATTAACCGCTCGTGAATTAGATTGACATTGAAAGCTGTTTTGTCTTGCGTCCATGCTGCGTAGCTTGTCCCTATGTCCTGTCTTTTTTGACGTGTCCAGTATGTGAAGAATATCACCACTATTTGTAAGAGTCACTTCTGCTTCTTTCACTCTAATTACCGGTGGCCTGTGTAACTTAATGCATATAGTATTAAGACCATCAGGGTCATGGGGGGGATTTCCACAGATACTAAAGAAGCACTTTATCATGATGCTCTCAGATACTTAAAACAAATAGCATACTGCCATTACTGCTGCTACCAAAGCATGACATGGTAGCTGCTATAGTGTGGGTTGAAGCCTACCTGCCTGCGTGCACTCTGTGCACGTCACCGGAGTCTAACTCAAACTGCTAGCCTGACAGCTGTACTAACAGCAGCCATGTTTATTGTTTATATTCATAATGATCAGTTTGTGTGAGTGGCTTTGCACAGAGGCCTGATAAGAGTTGGCAACGCTGGACTGTTTTTTTTTTTTTTTTTTTTTTTTTGTATCATTTTTTTAATGTAACGTTCTCGTACGTTTCTCAAGATTACAACCCGAGCTTTAATGAATGCATGGCACTATGGACACAAACAAAAAAGTTGTTCTGTAAAGTCATCAGTTGATCATAGACACTAGAAATACTGATGGAGTTTTCTTCCCCTAGTGTAAAAGTCATTTAAGCTGCTTCACTACCCTCTTTATATTAAAGTGCCTGTGATATTAATAATGATAAAAATGACTGTACAAAGGTTGCAAGCGCTTCAGATTCCTCTGAGAATCAACACCCCAATTAACATGTCAATGCTGCTTTCAGCTGCTTTCAGCTCACTGGTATGGTTCTCTTACCCGCCAAAACAAAACTGTCGTATCGAAGACCATCGCAGCCACTTTCAAATCCTCTGCTGGTGACATGTTGCTTCATATGCTGTGGTTGCACTCGATTTTTCAACGTCTTTCATCCGATCATGCCAGGATGCATTTACTCCCCCATTCACTCAAAGAGTGGATCTGACCCTATCAAGTTGCTGCCGAAGAAAACCCAACATTTCCTGATTTTGCTGCTTCAACGTGTGTTTATCAGCTGTTTCACACCCGCTCCTTTGAACATGAAATTATGGCTGGGGGAAATTTCAAACTAATTTCTCAACGTTATGATCGCCTGTAACAATTACCTTACCGCTGCACCTGAACGCAACAGATGTAATACACGTGCGTCTTGTTTACGTTCTGAACTAGGCTAAATACTAGCGGAATGGAACGCATGGAAGCATTTTGCTTCCTCTTCCGCCCAATACGAGAAAGGGGAAGACGAATCACGAAGTAGATTCACACTTTTTTTTGCCAAGGATTTGCGCCCCTACTTAGCCATTGAGAATCAGAGCTTTGGCGCTATGTTGCACACTTTGGACCCGAGATACAACATTCATCTCCACGTTTTTTTGGACACAGAGACTCTACCACCAAACCAAAGCTAAAGTCATGGAATCACTGAGGAAAGCGATAATCAGCATACTTGTTGATCCTGGGAAAGGGTTAACACCAGCGCAGCTACAAGCAGGACGGGCCTACTTCCTTTTAAGGACTTAAGTCTTCTGGAGAGTGCTACAGAAGGGGAGAGGGAGAGGAAACAGAGGGGGGAGACACTGGGAAAGGGGGAGAGTCCGATATGAGGCGAGGAGAGAGAGAGATAGAACAACAGTTTTTGTGGGAGGGAAAAGGACCAAGTTAGATAATGGGAAAGGTAAAGAGAGCGAGAAGGGAATCGCATGGTGGGAAACGGTGCCGAGCGTGAGAATAACTGTTGCAGCTTGATGACATAGGAAGAGGAGGGTATAGGCTGCGAGAAATGACCAGAGTAACTGCTTTCCTGGCAGGGATGAAGAGAAAAGAACGAGACAGGCTCGACCAGAGGACAGAAAGATGCACAATGGCTACAGCAAACAAGAGCGCACATATGAGAAAGAGAGGAAAGGGACAAATGAAGAGGGAAAGGAAGCTGCTGCAAGAGCAACACAAACCGAAAGATATATGTGTAGTGAAAGCATTGTTTGACAGGAAAGTGCAGCATGATGGAAAAGCCAAGAAAAGAGGTGAATAAATTGACGTTCCATCAGAGTACCCAGTTAGACCTGGGGTTCCCTCTGTGACAGATGTGTGTTTCTATAGAGGCTATATGTGGAGTGCAGATATCCAGTGTTTGTTGATATCTTGTAACCTCATATCTCTTGTTTGTTTGCAACTTCTGTGTAATAAATTCAACATTCAAACAAGTTCTCACAACCATAAATCACAGAGCCGAGAAAACTGTAGATTGGCTCCGGGAGCTCGTATGTCTGTTCTCCTCGTGTTTACGCTCCATATATCATGCTTTGCTTCTGCTTACAGGCTCAGTCACGTGTGTGCGTGCGTCACAGGGAGGGAGGAAGAGATCTCCTATTCATTTAAGTGATAGTACAGGAGAGGGAGTGTAAGGTATAAACTAATTACATTTAAATGTCTACTTGCACTACCAGTTCATCCTGTTGGCTGTCTATAGAACAGAAATGGAGAGGTGCTGTTCTTTTCTCTGGGGCACAAGTTTGCAGTTGTAAAATATCTGCGATCTCCTGAAACATCTGTCAAATATTAGAGCCCCAATTATTGATTTATGGAGGTCTTCTTCTTATACAGCCCTCCAGCTAACAAAACAACCGTCTGTATTTTGTTAATGTGGGAACAGCTGATGCCAAGCCGACCACTTCACAACATTTGATATGAAGTTGTCAACCACCCAGTCCTTCGAGGAGCTCATCTGTACTTAGTGCTTTGCTCAAAGGGAGCTGCCACGATGCTTGTTTTTACGATTTGAACCGGTAGGAAAAAATGTCACAAGCTCTCTGTGACCAATACTCGACCGCCACCCACAGTACCATGTAGTGTTTCTTAACAACCAATTCAATGATGTGTCGCCTCGTTTCCCAGCTGACTCTCATATGAGGAAAAACAGCCACGGGGCATGAAACCAGCCAGTACTGATGACTTTCATCAACTCCCTGTGATTATGATGCATGACAATTCCAACGCAGAACATGATCCTGATTGGTGTTGTCCATGATACAGTTTTAACATTCAGTATCTGGAGGGTGTGCTCAAGGCCGTTTGGTAAGGCTCCAATTTGCTGGAGGCAATAATTGACGTGCTGTTTGACACCAATAATTTGACTCTAACATGACGCACAACAGCCAGCAGACGTGATACGTCAGCAGACCCGATACCTGCACTGCACTGCACATTATACCAGGAATGACACTCAGGCTTTCACCAGGTTTATAATCCACTGTCTGTTGAGCCACAAGCAAAGCAATCTCTTAACGGCAACTTTTAGCGGTGCTCTTGAGATGGTTTCTGCTCAAATGATTCACCTGTGGTGTGCTGCCACACATATATTGTCATTATTCAGTAAAATATATCAGTTATGTAATAACATTTTTGTCGATATTGCCCACGCCTGTCTCGGGGCAAAAGTTTCGTGTGTGTGTGTGTGTGTGTGTGTGTGTGTGTGTGTGTGTGTGCGTGTGTGCGTGTGCGTGTGCGCGTGCGCAAGTACAAATACTGCAAGTTAGAGACCTGCGTGTGTAATTGTGCCATTGTGTGCAAATTGATATAGCTAATGTAGTGCGGACATTATGTGATTAGATTTCCACATGAGCCCGATTATTGTGGTGAAAGCTGTGGAGCCGGGGGTTGCTGCTGCTGAGGTCAGCACTTCAGCATGCATCGACATATAGAGCCGGACTACATACATCCTCTCTGCGGAGGAGGACACGCAGGGTAGGATTTATGTTTGTTCCTTTCTGCTTAGGGGGAGAGATGAAAAGATAGAAAGAGATTTTTTGGAAAGATGAAGAATGTATTGACAACAGATCATGTTGATAAACAGTGGCTCCCAGTAGGGAGAAGGTACGGTATTGATTTTGCGATATAAAGATCAGGCGGAAAGCTCCGGGTCTGAAAAGTGAAGCCAATGCAGAAGCATTACGGTCCCATTTAGAATAACCTAGACGGTAAAGCAGCGTATGCTTTAGGGGCGGGGCTACCTTGTGATTGACAGGTTTCTGCCACGGCGTTGTCCGGTCTTGTTTTCGTCTTACGTCAACTTTTTTACAGTGTAATTTTAGTTTATGAAGGTTAAAGAGTAACTGCACACTTGGACAATACATTATATGAAGGTAATGGGATGAAAGGCATTAATGCTGCTGTTAATATTGACGTTTCCTTCCAAATGTATAAAACAATTAGCATTTCATGGTTGAAAAGGGCTCAAAGCGCCATCTACTGTTACAATCAGCCCTAATCTTTCAAAGACAAATCTGAGATAGAGTCTACTGTTTGGTACTAATCTACGTCATTAAACACAATGTTTATGCCCTCTAATTGGATACCCCTACTCGTTTGTAGTTTTCCGTAACCGCTGTGTTTCATTACAATCACAGCAGAGCACGAGCCTGTTCTCTCCTTTACTGGCAATGAAGCCATCAGCACATTACAAAATCCGTGTTAATCCGTCTGATTATCAGGCGGTAGAAATTAATATTTATGGTCTGATCAACAGTAAATTCATCAAATTCAATGCCCCATTCCACAGCCCTGTTATCCAAGCTCCTGCAGCCGTCGAGGCTTTCGCTAGAAGGAAGCGGACGTTGTTTAATCTCGGTCCCTGCTCGCTTTTTTTTCCATCTCTCCCCTGATTCTGGAGGGACTTCCATGTGGGTGTGCAGTAGGAGACTGGAGCTGATGATGTACTTTTATTGAGTCTGCTATCAAACTCTCCAATTGTCTTCCACCTCCTGTGTGTGCGTGTGTTTGAGTTACACTCTTGTACTGTGTATGTATATGTGTGTGTGGTTGGCTCTGCCTGCCTCACTGTGGGCCCAAGTGCATGATTCCGCCGCTGTGTGTGTGACGTCTGAAGCTGCTAGCTCTGTAGGAGAGGCACCACGAGAGGGACGCTCCATACAGTATATGACCCTGCTGTTATCAATCAGGCCTTGAGAGGAGGTGCAGAGAGGAGAAGTGATGGAGCGACAGATTGGGAGGAGAAACAGATGGCGAGGGCTGCTGTTGGGGAAATACGGAGAGAAGGGGAATAAATGGAGGAAGGGAGGACCTTGCATGCATCTCAGCAGCAGGCCAAAAATCCCCAAAGTATACATTTAGTTTAATAATATTAAAGGAAGACATTCAAAGCTTTACATTTGTAGAAATGTAACCAGTTACTTATTATTTTAAACAGAATTTTTTTTTTTTTTAAATGTGTTGAGTGGATTGTTCGTCTTATTCAACACTTTGCTATGAATCATAGTTATGCTCCCCGGACAAACTGAAAAGGTATAAAATGAAGAATAGTCCGAAACGTTTTGCACAAACCGTTTAAATGTCTCAGTGGATATAAGTTGTCACGGTGCTCCGGACTGTCTGAGAATCAAAGAGGAGGGAACAATAACGGAGAACTTTGTCTGATGCTCAAAACGGACACAAATTGGCCATTTAGGTGACATAAATGTCACTGTGCCTCCACTCCTCACAGGCTTGTGTTTTATTATATCTGCAGTCTAAAATGAATTGTTCTCTCAAGTGCATCCATGTGTATTGAAAGTTAAGGATTGAGAAGTCAAACAGCTTAATCTTTTGCATTTTAAAGCAACAAATGAATAGTCGGGCACCGTCCAAGTAGACGGGACTATTTTCAGTGCTGAAAACCCAGCGACGGCACACCCATCCCCAAACCTGATCCAACCCCGCCACTGTTTCACTCTCTGTCCAACAGACGAGAGGCTCCAAATGGTGGTTGACTCTCTTCCAAAGTGGCCTTTTTAAAAGCCAAACATTATCCTGCATTTCACCGTTTCTATTCAAGGAAGCAGAGAGTGGTGAGAGGGAACCCAGGAGGTGTGAGCAGCAACAGGTGGACGGACCGATAATCGACGTGTCCACAACGTAGTTTATATAGTTTGCCTTTAACTCGCCCACTTGAAAGCCAGCCGTCGCTTCCGCACTTTTAAGTTCGGGTTCATTTAATCCTCACTAAACGTGTCGCCGGAGATCTCTTGTCATGTGTTCCCCTCCGTCTCAGCCATCTTACCAGTCTCACCACTCTGTGGCCATTTTGTTAAAGCAAAAGTGGAAAGATTTAAGATAGATCAGCTAACTGGCTGGTGTATTGACAGACACTCACACACTGAGAATGGCTGTAAGAGAAATCAATGGAAAACACCAGGCAAGGGTGGAGGAATTGTTCCTTTTTTCCCCTAATTCACTTGGGGGGGGGGGGGGGGGGCTTGATCGCTCTCGCTCGCTCAATGATTTTTCTCTTTGTTTGTTTGATTCTCTTCATAATTTTTTTTCTGAATCACCAGTAATAGGAGCACATGCTATAGTCCTGTTATTACCTCGTTTATCTGCTTCTTTACACATAACAAATCTCTTTATTTCCTTCTGTCCCCTCTCACCCCTTCTGGTCCGTCTCTCTGTTTGTCCCTCTGTCCTCCCTTCTCTCTGTCCTCCCCTCTCTCTCCTTCTCTCTCCATCTGTTAATGCTGTTAAGGCAGTGAGTGGGTGTACAGATAGGAGAACGTGGGGGGGGATGCTCAGCCACTTGTTAACTGGGTAGAGGAGAAGGGGCTGGATGGCGGCCGAGAGGGGGGGGGGGGGTGAAGGGGGGTTAGCGTTGTTATGGCGATGAGATCTTCTTTGTGTTAGGTTTCCAAGGCAACTTCAGCCGTACACTTGATACAGCCACCATCACTACCACCCCCAACTCCCCCTCCCCCTCTATCACCAGCCACATGACTGAAGGGAGAGCGCTTCACACGTTGCACACTCAGACTTACAGCCCCCACATCGACACACACACACACTTTTATTACATCCACTTGCTCTTGACAGACACAACTGTGTTTTATGTGACTGATAGAGATGATTCATTTTCAAATGGGCTTCAACACTGGGACTGAACACTCGCTGTTTATTTCTGCGTTTGGTTTAAAACTGCCTCCAAAACAACAACTCAATAAAGGTGTGTGTGTGTGTGTGTGTGTGTGTGTGTGTGTGTGTGTGTGTGTGTGTGTGTGTGTGTGTGTGTGTGTGTGTGTGTGTGTGTGTGTGTGTGTGTGTGTGTGTGTGTGTGTGTCTTTGCTGTGGTACATGCAGAGATCTGACCCTGTTCATGAGTTTGACACGGATCATAGCAAATTATTTTAAACAGTTTGGAATGTGTCCTCCTGGGAGGCTGTTATGCTGCAAATAATAGAGTTTTAGAGAGACAAGGGGACTGTGTTGAAGGAAACAATAAAAGTGGAATTAGAGAGGAAATGAAATGATCACTCACAGAAATCATGATAACACCACCTGTGGAAACCTCTTTAAAGTACACCGGTGTTGCTGCTTGCCTTTTTCTAAAGCTGTATAAGCGATGAATGTATTTTTATATAATATGAATGTGTAACAAATCCATTTTCTGCTTTAGAGATAATTAATTAATTAATTGCACTAAACAGCAGGCTGCTTCTCCTCAAGCCTCTGAGTGATGGCAGCCAATGAGGGGAGAGGGAGAGACAGGAAGCCCCGCCCAGCCACAAACCGGGACCTTGTAGTTCATGGCCGGTGCCACAGGCCCCTATCTTCTCCCCCAGTCTCGTACTGTGATCTGTTTCATTGCGAACTACACTGTTTGCATTGTAGTGCAACCACCAATACCTATGGCTTTACCACAAGCGTCGATGTTAGAGTGGATACATCAGTGTCATGGGAAGAGGTGGATGAAAGATTCACAGGAAAAGGATCACTGGTCATGTGAAAGAATGTATACTGTGAATGTTCAGCAGTGAAAGATAAAGCGATGTTAAAGTTAGAATGGGAGTCATAAGCACCAGGGAATAGATAGCTGATGACTAATGAGTGGAAGGTTCAGTGATGTTAAAGGATATTACTGGTTATTTGTTTAGCCATAGCCTTATTTGTCAGGTTTTTTTTTTGTTTAAATGTCTCGTGTTTGACTTGATTTGACTTTCTTTTTTTTTTAGAGTGTGGTTGAAACCAGCCCGGCTCTTCTTTCTGTCCATACAGGGAGGTGAAAGGTCAGGGTCAGGTCCACAGCTGTGAATTTGGTAGCTGAGGCTCTATCTGCATCTCATTGGCCATGAAAACATGTAAATATATAGTTATTTACCAGACCCAATAGTCTGCTGTTTAATATTTTGGCACCACACAGCTTGGCTGGGCTGGCATGAGCGTAGAGTAAGATAATGGCCAAAATGATTGTCACCATTATTTAGATCATGATTACTTATCACAATCAATTCATTATACGGACAAAATATAAAAATTTCACATTCCGATTTAAATTTTACATTTCACATCTGTGCTGTGCTACATTCCTGCTGATGCACAAATCTTTGCATTAGAGTAAGACCGGTCCTTCCTTATTTACAGAGCACCTCCTAGAAGCAAAGTAAACTTGTAGCTAAACCATTTACCCAAAATGAAATCACCAGAGCACTGCTATCAATTTCACTTTGTGCTACATTCCTGCAAATAAACAAAAGTGAAACCAGAACATCTCGATGGCCCCCTGGTGGCTGCCTATTAGTTTAGGAAGCGCTTGATTTGACGATGAGGATGATGACCTTTTGTTTACATCTTTGCATAAGTAAACGATAGTACAAAGCAGTCACCCGGGACAGTCCAGTGTGAGGCTTGCAGTGTAAACATAGTTGCCTGCTCAAGTGTTTTTGGCTCAACCTCACTGCGCACCAGCAGAGATCACAAGGTTAGTATCTTTTATTTACTGTTGTTTGGAGGTTGACTTTCATCTTGGTCATAAACTGATTAAGACATTGAAATAAAAAATGTCACAGTCCCTCGTGTTGTATTGGTCCTCTTTAACAATCCCTATCAACCAACTTCAAAGGGCCAATCTGTGTCCTGAGGTTAAGGAGATAAAGAAAGAAACCAGACTCTGCTGCAAAAGAGGAGATGGAGGAAGGGAGAGGAGTCATGAAACTTTGGGAGCAATACGGGGGAGGAAGGTCTGTTCCTTCGAGACAGCTGAGGGGGCGAGCTATACAATAAATGACAGAGCGGGGAGGGACGGAGAGGGGAGAGAATAGAGCTCATTGGAGTCTGTTACTATTGCTTAAGGGTGGACAGACTGTGATCTTCTATATGCACATGAAGAATCACGCTGACGGAGAGAACGATATCTAAATGTGTTTGTGTGATGTAGCGGCTTGTGATGTGAAGTTGCCGTTGGACAAAGAGCAGTTGCCTTGTGGTTGTAATGGGCAGAGGCATTTCTGGTTGCACTGCCACGCCGTGGGCTACACTCTGTGGTGCTTGGATGAGGTTAAAGTAGAAGCAAGAGATAAAGAGAGAAGAAGACTCAAAAGAACTGACTCTGTTGCCTCTCATTTCCCACTCCAGTTTGGCTGTAGCTAGTAGATGTGTCTGCCAGTCTTGTTGGCAGGCAACCAAACACGGTTTAGAGATTGCTTTCGATCTTTAAAAAGCAATTGAGTTGTTAGATTTTGAGGTCTATAGGTTCTGCCCTGAGACTTGGCTTACAGATGCATATTTGCATGATGCTGATGAATGGGCTGTTGGAAAGAGAGCAGAGCCTTTGTGATTAGAGACAGTAAAGCATGTAAACAGTGAACTTTTTGGATTACTAGCCAACATCTGACAAGCTAAAGTATGTTGTATACCTGCCATCCAAATAATCTGCCAAGTTGAGCTGCTGTTTGGTGCGTTTCGGGTGGGCAGTTATCATCTGGTAGATGAGTGTGTCAACAAGGCTAATATGTGGTCGAGCAGAATGAGAGAAGAGGTAAACAAGTTTGAATATGCGTTAAGTATGTGATAGTCTGTACAACCAGTGTTTTTTTTTTAAATAAGTCCTTTTTAAAAGAACAGTAAAATAAAATTCCCTTGCAGACCACACAAATGTCATTGCAGCTGTGGTGGAAATCAGCCTGTTGCTTGATCTGTGTTGAGTGATACGGAGCGTGATCTCCACGGAGAGCAGAGTGTTAAACTCCCCAGGTGACCAGAGGAAAGTGGTGTGTATGTGAGAGTCTCCCACCCGGCTCCTGTCTTCACAGTCTACATCTAATAGGCTCTGACAGGATGGTAATAAGATGGCAATGGACACCGTGTGTGTGTGTGTGTGTGTGTGTGTGTGTGTGTGTGTGTGTGTGTGTGTGTGTGTGCGCGTAAGAGATTGGGGGGCCATATGAGGTATGACCATGCTGGCTAGTAACAGCCCAGCGTTAGAAAGCAGGTATTTAGGACCCTGACCTCACTGTCTTTGCGTGTACATTAACACACATTCAGATCAGGATACTTTCATAGACTCACCCAAGATCTGCCCAAGGCCGGAATACAGACACGTGCTGCGTTGACTGTGCAACCACACATACTGTACAAACACACTCCCATGTGTGCAGCACACAGTTCTCTCTCGCTCTCTCTCTTGTCGGGCCACTTTATTATCCCTGATGCATATTCATATCCAGCAGTGTCCTTCCAGGCTGCCTCTACTCTGATGAATACCGTCTAGTGTCGAGTGCACGGCACTGGAATCGTGACCAGAAATTAAACTTCATTACAGCTCCTCTTTAGACATTTTCCAGGAAGCATCCTCTGCCTTGCAACGGATGTTTTTCCTGTGTTTTGGTTCGATGTTGTTATAAACATTGGTTGAAGAGAGGTTATGTATCATTGCCTGGAGAAATGATACATGGATGTTTTATTACAGAATGAGAGCTCCAACGTCGGTACATGAAAGGATTGCTGGCATAGACATTAAAGCTATTGTATTCTATTCATTTGAATTAAGATTAAACATATGTGTAATGTGTGCTTTTACATACCTACCCACCTCAGTATTTTACTAGTAAATTACCCTCGTTAATCAGCCAAGATGGGCAAGAGGTATGAGCCCGGATAAGAAGCAGAAATGGATGAAAGGAAGTAGCACAGTTAGTGTGTTAGCATGTGACACACTAACCTAAAGAATAGAAATGCTTACACCAACAAACTTCTACATACGTGTTGTTAGGAGATTTAGTTTAGGCTGTTAATTACCTTAATATCCTGATTCCTGTATGGAATGGATTCTACATGTTTCCATAGACTCTCATAACAGGATGATACATTCAGGCTATATGCTATTCTTCCCCGGCTAAAGTCATATTTGGATGTCACATCAGTGTATGACCTCCTCTGGCTTACTGTAAGAGTCACGGGGGGTTCTCGTGGGTCAACTTAAACAGATTATTGTTTCAAATAATATCTTGAGTGCTCATGTTTGTGTTTTGAAGCATCTGTGCATCCAAACATGTGCATTGCAGCAGCTTGAGGCCGGCTACACTGGCACGGACAAAAGGCAACCAAACCGTGATTCTGTGGTTCAGACGGGCTGACTGATTATATTTAATGGGAGCTGTACATGGTGTAATGGAGCCACAGTGTAACAGATTCAATATTAACATAACTTCCATTACCCTTTCAACCTTTCTTATCCGCATACTGTAGCTATGAGGACTCTTATTAAGTTATTTGTACATCTGCTCATGTCTGTCATTGTGTGGTCAATGCCTGCTGAGTTTGATCATGTTTTAGCTTTATTCGTTTTTCACTTTGCAGTCATGAAAACATGCCGCTGCCATGTGTTAGAGGCAACGTGTGTGTCATGCTGGAGGCTTTAGCCACGGCTCGCAGCGTGCGTGCGTGCGTGTGTGTGGAAAACGTGCACTTTCTGAAAATAGTCGTTCTCAATTTCTCTCTCTCAGCTCATGTTTTCTCACCGAGTGATTACGCTCCGTCTCCGTTTTGTCTGCCTACATCTTTGAGTGTGTCCTACTTTGTATCTCATCCTCTCTTGTTGCCTTTACCTGTTTGACTCTCTGTATCTCTCTCTCTCTGACTCACTGTCTGACTTTTTGTTCCTTCTTTTGCTAGTTATTGTTATGTACACCGTCTGTTCATAGATAATGGTGATCTTAAAATCCTATTAAATGTCCTTATGTAAAAACAATGCTGTTAATGTCACCTCTTCCTCTCTCTCTCTCTCTATAGCTCCACCACCCAGCAGATTCAACAGGAGAGTGTCAGGTAAGGAAACGCTCCCCAGCATGTCTGTGTTTATGCATATGTTTGACGTCATGTCCCCTCAGTGTAATCCACACCAGAGACGACACCGCACACATCACTGCCACGGTGGCTCAGCGTCTGCGTTATTGTGCGTGTCGCGCACCTTGAGGCTAGTGGTAGACGCACCGGTTTGTCTGGTGTTTTGATAATGAGTGTATTCGCGTTATCTCTTGGATTTAAAACACAGGCTTTGGGGTTCTGTGTGACTGTGTTCCTCTCCGTTTCTCTTTCGGCGCCTGTGGTCTTGTGTGTACGGCGCTTTTTGTTTTCTCACGCTTCTTCGTACCCGTCTAGTGTTTACACATGAGTAATTGAATGTCGTCAGTCGTCACAGAGCGCTGCACTTTGATTAGGCTCTGGGTGTGTCTGCTGATGTTTATCTTTACTTCTGTCCTACCGTCACTGTTGACCCTGCTGTCTATACCACGGTGTCGTAAAGGTGTGGACTCTGTGCTGTTAATATGTACAAGTTGTTGTACTGTTCTGTAGACGTGACATCCACCTGTATGTATAGAGGTCTTTGTTTTATGATGTGGTTAAGTGTCTTTGTATGGTACACGTAGACCTTCTCTGTAGCGGTAATGTTGTCAGACATAATGATCCTTTCTGATCCCTAAGAAGACATTGTGTTAATACAACAACAAAGACCGAGCGTAAACGTTTCCCAGAGATGTGACTACAAAGCTCCTTATTCAGTTTGCAGGTCGTACAAAGTAGGTTTTGCAGGTGTTTTGTGAGGTCGACGCATTTAAAGTTCTCCCAAGGAAAGAAGGCTCTTTAATTCTTAAATGAAAAACCCTTCCCTTTATCAGGAAACAATGGCACACTTAGCTGAAACAAAGAAGTCCTCGTACATTGTAATGTACTCCAAGGCAACAAGTTTTGTAAATCAGATCATTGTAATGTGTGTCGGCCCTGTCAGAGAGGTGTCTGTAGTGGTACTATGCTGGATTGCATAATGTTTTACGGCGTTTCTTTACTTTCTAACTGAACTTTTAACGAGCAGCTCTACACTGCTGTTGTTGTTGTTTACGTGCTTCATTATTTCAGACAATACATTTTCTATTGAGAAAGCAATCAGTAAATCTGATTCTCTCTATGAGCTAGAGCTTTCATCACAGAAGGTTTATCTTTAATATTGCATAAATTCAATATTAAAGTTCAGTTATTTATTCCCCGGTGATCACAAATGTATTCAGTACTATGCCGTTCCTTGGCTTAAGGGTAGAGAAATGTGTATCCACAGAATAACTCTAAAAGCCTTTTATGAGTTGTAGAAAAGCAGTAAGTGAATTTGTAGATGAGAGGTTATGAGAGACTCGTTGCTCCCCAAAAAAGCAGGTCTTAACAACTGAACAGCTCCAGGAAATCATTCCCATTCATAGAGTTGTGTCCCAGTGGAACATTTAAGATACTGACCTCTACGGCTTACGGTATTGTCAACATTACACTGGACGGTGGTTAAAATATCTTTTTAAATAGTTATCCGAATGTTGTGTTTAGCTGAACCTGTGATGTGGCCTCAGTGATCTGTTTCACAGTAAAAGTACACGGAGACGTGCACTCTACATTCAGGAAGGAGGACGGCATCAACGCTATTAGGAGTCTGTGTTTTCTCACACAAGAAACACAACGCCACAATCACAGCTGCGGTTTATTTTCCTTGGCTGACAACAGGTTGGAAATGATGACTTGATTGAATATTTGATCACGCTGCCCTGTTGTTACAAGTGAACTTGTAAACAAAGCACACGCAGACTCACAAGTAGTGCGTGTATTGGCAGGAGTTTTCGGTGTCCTGTCATCCTGCCAGGGATAGATGGAGGCTTTGGCAGCTCGGAGGAAACAAAACACATCGGAGTCCTGCAACTTAAGCTAAGCATGATGGACCTCTGCCTTATCTTACATTTTTAATGAAGAACACACACAGCTGATTGTTTATGCTAACATCGGTGTCCTCACACTCATAAACGCCTTGTGTTTTGGGTGTCGTATCTTGTCCTCGGTTCAGATAATGTTCTTACGCTTAATTAACCGCATCGCATTCTGGTTGGCCGAGCGCAGAGGCTCAACTTTTAACGGCTTTTTATTTGCTCCGTTGTGTCTACCGGCCTGATCGAGCGGAACTAAAGGAGTTGACGCGCTGCGACTCCAGAGGCCGAACTGCTCCAAACACGACTGGTGTGAATGCTGAGCGATGAGACGTTACACACACACACACACACACACACACACACACACACACACACACACACACACACTTCCAGGTGTTTTGTGCTAAATGTCATGTGAGAGGTGTAGTGTGTCGCGATACAGTTTGGAGAAACACGGACGCATAGTGACACTTTGAAGTGACCTCGTCAGTGTTTGTCAGCCAGCGTGGTGACACATGGCGTGTCATTTCCTCACTTCTGGACTCCCTCTGTGTCCTCCAGTAATGATCTCCTCCCTCCTCCTTTTAGGCCGCGTGTGTGTGTCCAGATCCCATCAAAATATAATATAACTGACATTTTAAACTACATCTCCATGCTTTAAAGTTGTTTCGAGACTATGATGGACATCTGCGTGGAATTTGTATATAAATAGTTCAGTTGGAAGATAAAATGTTGAATGTCTATGTAATGACATTATTACTGGTTGTGCTCCTATAGCCATGTCTGCCTAACGTGTAGGGCTGGACACAGATACTCAAGTGTTCAGAGTTTTGTTCGGTGGGGAGCTGTTCGGTGTTCAGTTTAAGTATTCGGATATTGTTGCTATATGTTTTCTGTTTTTTGTAACTCCTCCGTAGATTACTTTCTAACCTGCAGTGTTTTGCTCAGTCTAATTACAGTGTAATCAAACAGGACATGTTGGTGCAATGTGTGAAGTGGGTTTACATGTTTACAGTGTGTGCGGAGGCATTCAACCCAGACGACGACGACGAGGACACGGAGCCCAGGGTGGTTCACCCGAAAACAGACGAGCAGCGCCTCAGACTGCAAGAGTCCTGCCGAGACATCCTACTGTTTAAAACATTAGAGCAGGTAAAACACACACACACACACATACACAGGAAGAGACACGCACACACACACACCCCAACGCATTACTAGCTTACAGCTTCAGTGACTGCTTGTGTCATGTGTGACAGCATCTGCATTTATTAACTTTCTCCATTCATTTATTCAGGTTTTCATTACAGTAATAATAAAATCAGTATTAATAGCAGATGTGTTGCATTGGATTTACCTCCTGGTCAGCACATTACTCTGCTCAGGAACTACACTTAGGGCAGGTCAGATGATGCATTACATAATACAAAGACAATTTAGTAAAAGGTATAAATGCAGTTCACTAAATGTACAGTAGAGAAAAGGAACAAAGAAGTACTTGAACCAATGAAAGAAGTACACGACCCAGTACAGTCTCTACTCTGCTCGTCTTATTGCCTCTAAAGTCATAGAAGCCCGTGTTACTACGTTACTACGTTCTTATTGTGTGCTTGTTGTTTGTTGGTGTCCCACAACCACTGGGCTTTAAGCCTACTATATTTGGACATAGATTGTCTTGCCTGCTTTGCAAAAAGCAATTCCAAAAATCACATGTCTGATTTATCCCCGTTTGTTTTGGCTTAAATGAATTTGATATTTTTAAAAACCTATTTCTGTTTCCATTGTGAGCCATGTAGTACTTGGCATCTACCATGATAAATCTATGTCATTATGATGAACTTAAACCCCTTGTGACAACAATATTTTACTGACATTGCACAAACATGCGCATGATATGAAGAAAATGTCCCCCTCTTCTTTCTCTTGTGTACTTTCCCCTTCGGAGATAATTAACTTTCCTCTCGCTCAGGAGCAGCACTCTCATGAGCTAGATGCCATTTTGAGCTGCTAGTTGAGCTCCACTGTCGCTCCTTCTTCCTTCGTGTCATTTGTGCATGACGTCCTCCCTCTCTGTCCCCGATCCAGGAGCAATTCTCGGAGGTGCTGGACGCCATGTTTGAGTTACGGGTTCAGCCCCTCGACCACGTCATCGACCAGGGCGACGACGGAGACAACTTCTACGTCATAGAGAGGTAGGAGGTCGTCAAACAGTCAGCCCGTGTCAAAGCTGCACCGTTTATGATCATGGCTGCTCATTGTTTATCCCACCGTGGCCTCTACTCATTCTTGGCACGTATCGGTTCAGCACAGTGGTTTAGTTCCACTTGTTGTGTGCTTATCGTTCGATCTGCATACACGCTTTCTAACAGCTTGCTTCCCCGTACGAGAGATGTCCGATGACCTTTTAAGAGCAGCGCGCCTGCCTGGTCACACACTACCCTGGGAGTTTCCCTGGCCTGTAGAAAGCGTAGGTGGTAGCTAATGTCAGCAGCAGGGTGGGGTGTGAGCATGGACACACACAGAGACGGAGGGATAAACACAGACCAGAAAGAAAGCAGGACAGAGCAACGCATTGTTTAAATGTTTCCTTTATTAAACATACTTACGGATAACCCTTCACAGACCTTAACTATCCTGTTCTGAAGCCTTGAAGACGAGAAGTAACTGGAAATCATTCGCTCACATTCATTGTGCATAATTTATCAATGTTAACAGCTGTCACACCCACTTCGTCTCTTTTAATTACGAGCTAGCAGCGCAGGATTTCAAACGGTGTCTTAACTGTGCTCAGGTAGGCGGCATCACAAGTGTTCATCGTCCCCATAGTCCCGGTAATCCAGTCAAACTAAGTTAATACTAATACACCAGCGACGAGGGTTTCAGCCCCTCTACGCAGCTATCTGACAAAATGACTAGTTAATCCTGCCGAGCTACAACGCTGCAAATTACCTTCCCCAGGTTTAACCCTCAGAGAGAGAGAGAGAGAGAGAGAGAGCGACACAGAGAGAGAGACTCTATCTATCAGAAACATACACAACCGTGATGACAAACACTTTTTGACGCTGTACATGCAGATAAACCGTAGCGTTCACAGATGGGCTGAATTGCTCTCCGCTATACGTATCGTCCCAGTTTTCAAATGTATTAAAAGCGTCTACTGTAATAGAAATATGCACACAACACAAACGATTAGCTCGCTCCGTCTGCCAAACTAACACAGGGTCCTGCCCAGAGGCCACGGATGAGCTGTAATTAGACGTCTGTTTAAACCAGTCAGTAGGTCAATAATCAAAACACTGATCACCTCTTTTGGCTCAGTTGCAGAAATCAAAGTCATTCTAGTTTCATTTTTTCCATGTTCCCTTTTGAATTTCTGTCTCTTTTTTTTAATTCCCTGTTTCCTTAATGTGTCTCCTTCCCTACCTCTCTCTGCCTCTCTTCTCTCTCTGTCTCCAGGGGGGTGTATGACATCATGGTAATGGGAAAAACGGTGGGTCAGTATGACAATAAGGGCAGCTTCGGGGAGCTGGCACTCATGTACAACACGCCACGCGCCGCCACCATCGTCGCCACGGAGGAGGGGGCGCTATGGGGACTGGTGAGAACGGAGACGAACATGCATAGACACAGAATTTATAGATTTTAATGCGACGTGTGACACCAAATACTGTAAGAATGCCCCCAATGTAAAACACCCTTTTTTTTGTCAAACTAAATGGCCTAATTACCCGGAGTTTCTTTAATTGTTTGTAATTCATAAATGATCCAATTAGCAGACTAGAAGTACTCAGTCACATCTTTTTATTTCTCTCTTATCAGTATATTGAGAAAGCAGGCGTCACCTTTTGTGAATCTTAAAAAAAAATGCTCCGTCTTGAATTGTTTGTCCCTCGAGTTGTCTTCTCAGGATTGCATTGTGAGCCGGTTCGGTACAGTCACTAGCTACAGCTCATTGAGCCGTGACGCTCAGACATGTTAAGAATGGAGTCCTGTTATCTGTGAATGGATCCGGGCTCTGCTCTGACGGTTCGTGCTGCTGCAGCGCCTCCTTGTGTCCGAGCGCAGGAGGGACCAGCAGCAGTCACAGCTCTGCCTCTGGGAGGTGTTTGTTTACTCGCGTTTGTTTTTTCCCTTAGGACCGTGCCACATTTCGTAGACTCATCGTGAAGAACAATGCAAAGAAGAGGAGGATGTACGAGACCTTCATCGAGTCCGTGCCCTTACTCAAGTCACTGGAGGTGAGTCCTCCCTTCACAGGCTCTTCTTCAGAGTCCCACTACACAGCGGATGCAACAGCACCACCTGTGAAGCTAGACGTCTAGCTAACGGCTCAATATCAGCCAGTTAATGAAGGCAGAAGCTCTGTTCTACACGGAATAACATTCTGTATATTTAGTTCAGATGACAGCTAAACATGTACTTTCTTAGACATGCATGTAACTTGTACAACATGTGCTTGATGTACAGTCACAGACCCTTTGTTGAACCATCAAGCCCAAACTGTACATGACCCACAAGTGGAGTGAATGGTTGTTTACGTGGCTGTAATCTGCTGCATAGTCAATGAAACAATTGTCTCTGCTCCCTACGTTAATCATTATATTTTTCTCCCCAAACCCCCCCTCTTTTTTGGCGCAGGCTAACGAGAGGATGAAGATTGTGGATGTTTTAGGAACGAAGCAGTTCCCTGATGGTGAGCGCATCATCACACAGGTACGACATGGGGGAAAGAAGCTGATGTGGTTTCATACAGCAATGAAATATTAAGGATTTCAACATACTGTACATAACTACCTTTTAAATGTGTTTGTTCTTCTTTCTTTCTCCTCAGGGAGACAAGGCTGACTGCTTCTATATAGTAGAATCTGGGGAGGTCAAGATCATGATGAAGAGTAAAGTAAGATACTCCTCACCGTCGTTTCTCTGTTTCACCACTCTCCACACACCATACATATTTCCAGCTTCAGCTGTAATGAATTGGTTAAAAAAAAGCCACTCTTAGGCTGATAAATATTTTTAAAATGTTTTTATCGGTACAGGAATGTGCACCGATGTATAAAATCTGGTTATTTTTCTCCCACCAAGACGTTTCCTTGCAGAGCATTCCGACACCCCGCTCTCCCCAGTAGAGACCACCCGAGTACAAACGTTTTGCCCGGCAACAGCGAGAATGAGAATGGGAATGAGTGCTTCTCGCTGGGGGGGGGGAGAGAGCGGTGCTCAGTGGTTCCTAACCTTTAATCCTCTCCTCTCTTCCCTGCAGACGAAGGCAGACCATGCAGACAATGCGGAGGTGGAGCTAACGCGCTGTAGCAGGGGTCACTACTTCGGGGAGCTGGCCTTGGTCACCAACAAGCCCCGGGCTGCCTCGGTCTACGCAGTGGGCAATGTCAAGTGTGTGGGTAAGACCAAATACACCCGCTTAACACGTCTGTCCGCATCCTGGCTAGTGCTGCTCAGATGTGTGTTCAAAGTGGCTCTGTTTCCATCAATATGAGGGAATGTGACACCTGCATCTAAAAGAACATTTCATGTGATCATAATCAAATGACATTTTCATCTAATACGCATTGTTTAAACCACTCAACCTCACAACAAAGTCTGGTTTTCATTTCCTACTAATTGCTCTGCTACAAGCGGTTTGTCATGAGATATGAAGTGGCATTTTAGTTTTCATTAACTCACGGTTGTTGTCTGTCGTCACCTTGTACTCTGTGTTGATTAAAGGTTGTTCAGTAATAGTTTAAAGTGGAGGCACTACTTCAGACTCTACAGCTCTTCACTTCTCAAAATGAACACAGCAATTTTTTTTAACAGCTGTTGTGTTTCTCTGTCGGCTCTATTCCCTCTGTTGTGAAATGTGCTTAATGCTGATTGCACGGCTTTATTTGTTTTTTTTTTCATAGATGTAGTTCTCAGTCATCTCCCCTATTTTCTTCCCACGCTCTTCCTGTCGGTACACTCGCCTACCTGTCTGTGTTGTTGTCCAAGCGCACCTTCTGTTTACCGTACTAACGGTACAACAGCCTGCCCCGAACAGCTGCGAAGCAGAGAAAAATCAGGTCCTGTAAGGACATTTAAGACCCGGAATGTCTTTCTACCTGTATCTCTGACAGGTTTTTTTCTGTGTGCTGCCCAGCGGATGCTGTGTAAGGACGGGGCTGTGTTTTAGCAGCTGAGATGTCTCTCCACAGACACACCTAACATCTCTCTTGTCTCGTCCTCTATCTGTGCAGTAATAGACATTCAGGCCTTTGAGCGCCTCCTGGGTTCCTGTAAGGAGATCATGAAGAGGAACATCGCCCACTATGAGGAGCAGCTGGTGGCCATGTTCGGCTCCAGCATGGACCTCAGAGACTGAGCCTCCCACACCACCCTCCGTGCCTTCTATTACCCACACACACACACACACACACACACACACACACACCGACATATGTCCTTTCTCATATCGTACAGTGGCTATACAGACTCATAATAAGCTTTACATGGAGTGAACAAACAAATGAAGAATTGTTCTTGGCTCACCTGCAAGTACATAAAATCCCACACAGTATGAACACACTCACACACACATGTACATGTACATCGACACTTATGCAGGCACTGAGACGCCCACTTCACTCAGTCTGCTCATCCTCGTGCACATTTTAGTTCAACACGCTCATTAATAGACTCAGACACACACAGAGACAGACACACACACAGAGCAAGTTATAGGCCATACACCTCATTGCTTGAGCCAGCTTCAACCTCTCAGTATGAATGTCTTCGCTGCGATGACCATAATACAGGTAGCGCAGTGTAAGGACATACAACACACACACATGCGTCATATGTGCAGGCTTTGTGTTCACATGAGATTACACACAACTTAAACAAAGCCTTTGCAAAGGACACATCAACACACACACACACACACACACACAGGTACAGATACATATGCTCAACATATAGGCAACCACACTTGCAAAAACGGACACATTGTGGTAAAATGGAGACAAAAAACTTTTAAAATCTCTGAAAAGGAAAATTAATCAAAATGCAAAAAAAGAGAGAAAAGTTTAAAGAGAACAGATAAGTTTTAGAAATGTTTTATGAAGATAAAAAAAAAACAGAAGCTTTGATAAAATATTATTTAAATAAAAAAAGTGTTTCCTCTTTGGGAGGCCGGGGTGCAGAACTTTGTGAGCGCGCTCCATTTCTTCCTCTACTGTTGTTGATTGAGTTGAGTTAGTGCTGGTGATTATTGCAGTACCACAGAAGAAGCAGTGAAAACAATAAAAACCCTACGTTTTCTGGGCCGTTGTTCTATCATTGATGCCTCACTTCATTGTATTGAATTAATTATTAATGTATTGTTATTATATATTCATTTATTTTTTGTTTTACTTTGACCAATTCTGTTCAAATTCACCATCCATCTCTGACAAAATGTAAAAACAGAAAAAAAAATTCTAATAAAAAAACATTAGTGCTTATTTCTCCTTGATTATCCTTGAATGAGTTGTCCTGGATAAAAAAAAACTGAAAAAATAAAGCAAATTTTGTTAAGTCTTGCCTCTTTGTTGAATTTCTTCTGAAACTTGACTAACAACCTGAGAATGTGTTAACTGTTCGTATTTACTGCATGATTGTTGTAATTTATTATGATATAGTACGAGTAATAAGTTTAGTTTTATCTGATGTAATATCACTCCCATCCGCAGGGTAGCGTACATGTCCCTTTAGACCAGTAAGACCACCTGCAACATTTCCTCCTGTTACAGAAAAAGCTGCCGCTACTCACAGTTTGAAACTGACCGTGGAGCAGACATCACTGACGGGTATCAGCTGTTCTCCGGCGTTGCAAAAAATTACAGCCGACCGCAGATCAGCTGTCAGTCAAACACGAGCACTCTTGAGGAGGACGAGCGCCGACGATGAGCCGCGAGACTAAAGATGTAGGTAACGTTACAGTGTGGTGAGAAACGAACCTGAATGAAGAGTTTTGTTCGCTGTTGAACCAGTGAACGTGCGGTTCCTCCTAATATCTAACACAAGTCACTGCACTGCATGCAAAGCTACACGTAAGCTAACGAGCTAGCTAGCTTGCAGCACTGACTTCAACTGTCAGTTTGTAGTCTTACCTTACATGGAAGTGGATGCAAAGAAGGGAGGCGGAGGACTAAATGTGTCCAAAATAAAACGTTAGTTGTTTTTTTTCTGACCGACGTTAGCCCGCAGGTCAAGTCACTACATCTCAAATAATAGGATTGTCTTGTTATTGTCCACACAATCACTTCATAAGGCTTTGAGTTCGTTTTTACTTTAGGGAACGAAAACATAGGTCCTCCTGTTTGAGGCCACCAGGTGTTATTACTTACCTTACGCTGGGTGTGTTACAGTTTATATTGATATGGGATGTGTGTTTTGTACACTTTTGTGTAACTAGATCACATGCTTTTATTTTACTGCACACACGCCTACAGTGTGTTTTCTTAAAAATAAGTTATTTGGAAAACAAAGATGCTGACGGAAGGCTACGAGGATCATCTGGATCAGGAGCAACACGGATAAATTATATCCCATTTTTAAGAAATACTGACTACAAAAAGTACTTTTTAACTGAATAAAATGTGATGCATTCAGAATATGCAGTCACACAATGTTCACGGCAAAGAAATGGATTATGTTTGAAACATACAACTTTGAAATGTATTTTTTGTTAAGTCGGAACGAAAGGCGATTACTCTCTTGATACGTTTAATCTTTGGAGTGTTTAACGTCCCGGCGCACAGTTTTAGCGCAAATTGAGAAAAGTAGCGCTACTCTTAAGATGTAACTAAAAGCTTCACATCCCAAATTCATTCAAACGTTCCCCAATTACAAGTGTATCCATGATAAATCCTTAATCTTAAACTAAAGAAAACATGTTCAGAAGATAGGGGCGTGGCCATGGCCGCCATGCTCCCATAATGCATTGCGTGCTTGTAGCAGTTACCGTATAATCTAAACTATTTACACTTATATTTCACTCGCAACGTTGCGATGCAGTTAACAGACAAAACAAACACTTTGTTCTGCGGTCCTGTAGACTTTTAATGTTATTTACATATAAACTTTTATTAACGAAACCTAACAGAGGGAGGTATGACGGCGATAGGCTTGCTGCACTCTGTCGTTCATTCATCAGTACACTCTCGTTTCTCTTCAGATCGCATAAATCTTTCGCCTTTTACTAAAGATTTCCGTGGAGAGGAACATTAAGAGTATAAACTAATTTTTTGATGCCCTGCTTCATTGCGGGGCTTCCTCTCTTGTATAACAATAATATCAACTTAGTAGTCAAATACTTAAGTTATAACTGTTGTTCATGCGGCGTCATGCAGTAAAATATCCATACCTGGATGTTGATGTTGAACGTATAGCATACGTGCAGCTATTTATACACACACACGGTTATGTCTGTCTTTAACTTTCTTTAATCAGAAAAGCTTAAACTATGTTTAATTGGAATAAAACATAATCCTCTACGATCCTGCAGAAGGTGCGCGAGGAGCTTCATGTCGGCATAATGAGGCTACCTGGAGAGGACAGACAACAGAACACACGTTCAATTGGAAACACCACAAAATGAGCGCTAAATGTGTCGTGTACTAAATGTTGTTGGTAACATTACTGTTTTATTGCCGTCTGTCGGGAGTGAATGCCTTGCTCAAGAGTCCTTAAGTGGAGCGGAAGCTTAAAAAGGCCCTTTGCTGTAGACATGTAGTCATGTCACAGTAGGAAAAGCTCATGTGTAGCCAGTTCATCTGAAGTCTCATATTCATAGTGATGGTCATCACCTCAAAGGAAAATGAGAAGTTATTGAGCTCATCATGTTCTTTGTGTTTATCTGTCAACTGTCAGTTTCCTGTTGCATCTTTTCAACATCCTTTTTTTTTGGAGATTGTGCATTGACTTGCAGTAGTAGGCAGCACCAGGTTCATAGCTCTCAGTCGGGCGTTTGGCTTCAGCTGTTTTCTCTCTCGGTGAGTTCGTGTTTCTTAATTGTTGGTGAGTTTTTTACTTTGTTTTAACTTCTACAATACGAACATGAATCCCAATCAACATTTTACATTTGTATTGTTTCTGTCTTTGAGGATTCACAGCCTGAAAATAGAGAAACTCCTCCTTCAGTTCACTGATGAACTCAACTCTGTGCTTCTGCCTCTTTAAGTGTTTTTAAGGCTTAATACAGTTTCAGACTCGTGAAAAAGCACAAAGAACTGTACTCGTGAACAGAGTTAATGGCTCCTTTGCGATGTATGATAGTATGATAGTGTTATCTGTCGCTACCACGCTGCCATCTCCTACCAGGAGTTGGCTCACTTTGTGCTTCAAAAAGCCAGCGTTTGACACCATGCTCTAACAACATGACATGAGATTAGATTATGGGGGCATAGCATGAGACCATGAATGCCTGAATAATTAGCAAAAAACCAGAACACGTTATGGATGTCCTCACTGCGCTCCAGATCAGCTTGCTCAAGAAACGGTGTGGTAAGATGTGTTACCATAAAATACTTCCCCATTCAGACTGATGACTCGGCTCAATGACACATCTCAAATACGCATAAAAAGAGGAGTGATACAGTATTTTACGATTACCACTCGTGTATAAGGAAGGTTTCATTTTCCCCATTATTTTTTTATTATTATCAGCTTTCCGTCCGCAGTTATTCCCGCTCAGTCAAAGCTATGATGCTACAGGCAGCAGTTACAGTAGGATTCAAAGGATGGACGACTACAGTTGTTACTACACGAGGGGGGATTATAACACATCTGCACATCATATCTGTGATCGTCAATGCGGTCAGTCATCAAGTAATTCTGCTGAGGCTGAATTGTAACTTATATGTCATGTTCACATTCGCACTGTTGAAACATGCAGCGGGAGAAAAAAAAGGTGTGACTTTATCTTGAAGTTGGTCCTTAAAACAGCTGTGGTCAACAGCAGAGGGAAGCTGTATGAATCAGCACACACACACACACACACACACACACAGAGACGAAGGCAGGCATGCTCCCTCACACATCTGCATGCAAGAGCCATGCTAGCGGCCTGGTCAGGCTGTAATTTTCATTACACACCAGAAAAGATTATTGGATGTAAAAAATATATATATATAAGACTTCCTCCTCTATTTCAGGGCGGGACATCCTACGTTCAACTTCCCTTTCTCAGTGTTAGCTGCACTTAGGCTGAGCTTCAGTGTTTGTTAGCTCAAAGGACACTGTGGATGATAAATGATGCCAAAATGTCAAAATGTTTATTGGTCATGCACCCGGTGTGTTATGAACGATTGAAAAGAAAATCACTCAAGAAGTCCTCTGTAAGTCCTGACCTTTGGAGTAGAGCTGAAACGATTGGTCGATGGCAACAAAGTTGCTCAGCAATTATTGTGTTACTTTATTCTTTAAGTGATTATAATGATCATTTAAGTCATTTCGTTTTAAAGAGGAAAGGCCAAGAATCTATTAGTTCCGAGTCTTACACAATGTTAGACTGATGAATACCTTTTGGGTTTTGAACTGTTGGTCGGACAAAACGAGCAAATTAAAAATGTCAATTTGTAAGTGAATCGTCAGATTATTCGGTAATGAAATGAATCGCTGCAGCTCTACTTCAGAGCTCAATTGCATGGCGGCGTGACGGTCCCTCTGTTTTCTAACCAGACCTGCATGGAAATGAATGAGTCACTCCTGAACACTGACCCCTTCATCTGTATCCACCAGTGTCTATGAGCAAGGCACACAACTCCCAACACCCGAGCAGTCTTTTACAGAAACGAGAGGACGGTAAAGGTTGTGGTGGAGTATAGACGGAGATTAGAGGGAGATCAACACTCTAGTTTTATCCTCATGCATGCGTCTCTTCTTACAGCAGAACTGAGCTAAAGGTGTCAGGCTGAGTGTCCATGCAGCGTTTTTCAGTGGCAGGAAAGCGCCACACCCCAGACTGTGATCAGACTAACCACAGAGTTGAGGAGCCGCACGTTCAAAACCAATTCTAACATCTATATTTTACACTGAGCCGCAGACTGACTTTAGTTACACCCTGATCGCCACAGGTCACGAACATCGACGATTTCCAAACCGGAGGCCGATGGCGAGCTGGGCGTCGACCTGCACCCCGTCTCGACGTCACGCCGTCCGACACAACATGTTGAGAAAGTCCGTGAGGTCCCGGCGATGGATGGAGCAGTTAAAGAGAAGCTGCACACCGACTCCGAACGACCAGAGGGGATCTGTGCGGTTCCGATCCACCGGCGTCCGGACCTGCTGGCCTCCTGCGCCGACCTGGTGAACTCCGAGTGGCGGAGGAGCCAGGCCGCCCGGGTCCACTCCCTCCAGAAGTCCTGCCCAGAGTTCCCCGTCTGCCTGGTCCTCCTGCGCGGCCGCGGAGAGACGGAGCGGCTGCTCGGCCACGCCCGGCTGTCCCGGGTCGTGGGTCGCAGCAGCGGCCTGTTCGTGGAGTCAGTGGTGGTGTCCGACGCCGAGCGGGGGAAGGGCTACGGTCGGACTCTGATGGAGGAGGCCGAGCGCTACGCCGAAAGCCGAGGGTTCAAGCGCCTGTGCCTGACGACCCACGACAAGCAGCACTTCTACTCCCACCTCGGCTACGTGCTGTCGATGCCGGTGCAGAACGCAGGCGCCATGGCGGCGTTTGTTCCCATGGAGATGCTTTTGAGGCTCTCCAGAATGCAGAGTGAAGAAGAAGAAGAGGCGAATGCACAGACACAAACACGGACAAAGATGAATGCTCAGGTACCACAAGGAGGTGCTTGTGTTGTGGGGTCTCCTCCACCTTCTAGTTTACATCCTCCACCCCCACCACCTCCTTCCATCCCTCCTCCTCTCCCTCCACCACCTTCCATCCCTCCGCCACCTCCTTCCATCCTTCCTCCTCCCCCTCCTCCTCCTCCTCAGTCTGCGGTGCAGCTTGTAGTTCAGACTCTGACTGAGACTCCCTACAGAGACGCCAAAGGAGTTCCCATCTATTGGATGCACAAAGACATTTGACAAAGACACACTCGGGAAGTCATTCCCTCGCATGACGTGTGTGCGCACATCAAAAGAAAGAAACACACGTACAAGGACAGTAAGCACATGTACCATCAATGGTCTCTGAGACACACAGAAAACGAGTAATGGAGGAAAGACACAGTGTGAAAGAAATGCAAAAAAACGAATAAACCTTAATCTTGGTTGAAGTCTGAACTCAACTCTTGTTTTTCCAAATAGCTAGTTTACATACAGAATGTTGGCCAGCACTAAGAAAATAAGACCCAGGTTGTAAAACATTGCTTACTTCAGCAAATTGCCAATGTTTAAATTCCCCCACCATTTAATATTTACTTTACGTGGATGTTTTGGCTTCACTGTGCAGAGCTCAGTCTGACACTATATCCATCTGCTGCGCTCACCTTTAAATCTTAGTCTGAGATGTTCGAGAGGATTTTGAAACATCACAACTAGTTAGGAAACCAATTCTGGTCCAAAAGGCAACTTATAGACGTGAGATGAGATCCTCCAGGTCTCGTGCGCTGAGAATTGACTTTTCGGGGGAAAAGGAAACATCCTCTGTCCAGCAGTAAGACTTCTGAGATGAACAATATTTTCATATTGGTAGATATTTGGATTTTTCTAATGAGAAGAGGAGAACTGACGTCTTATTAAAGTTCTAAAGACCTGTTTTACATTGAAGGCACTGATCTTATAAAGCTTTTCAATTATGAAACATTCTGTGAATAAAGAGCTTTTTTTTAACATATTCATTTGTCTTTGTTTTTCCATGTTATTGCCTGTCGGGATTGTAATGTTGAAATAAACGCTTTACAGGATGTTGGAATGATCTCAGAGCACAACACACGTGTGTTATGTGTGAGTTAGATTTTCAGTCTATTTCCAACGCCAAGATGTTCCTCATCCATAAATCTCACGGCCCATTTCTCTCCTGTCAGGAAGGACGGCACACGTCAGTGGGTGAGCAGCCATGGTTCTGTCTCACCTCCCTCTCCTCTTCCCCCTCCTCCTCCTCCTCTTCCTCTCTCCCCTCTCCTGCATGGGAGTTGTCCTCCCTCGCGCCCCCCTGCCTGCCGTGTCCGCGGCAGGCCCCGTCCTGCAGGGCCGGCCCTTCGCTGTGGTGTGGAACATGCCCACGGCTCGGTGTCACAAACGCTACAACGTCCGTCTGGACCTGGACCACTTTGACATCGTGGAGAACAGACAGCAGCACTTCCAGGGACAGGTGACTGACCTGAGTGGGTGCAGTACAGTGTCACCGACGGGATTGTTACTTAATAAAACATGATTGCCATATATTTACAGTATATTTTGGGACAAATGCACAGCCAAATAAGTTATCACCCTTCTTTATTTATGACTCACGTGTTAACAAATAGTATTGCCTTTTATACACAGTATTTCATTATTCACTCTCTTTTTATCTTTGGTTTAATTTCCAGGAACTCCTTAGAAAAATGATCAGGCTTAGCTACTAGATGTGTTGCTAAATTCAGTAACTAGTCTCTAATGCTTGATGCTTGACAGGAAGTGTAAAGTGGCTTTATCAGCTTCATCTTTGTTTGTTAGAAACAGGTTTGGGGAGGGTGCTGAAACCAAAACGACAAGCTAAAAGAGGCTAAAGGCATTGTAGTGCTGCAGAGTTTTGTAATCATTTTCAAAAATGATTAAAGGGGACATATCATAAAAAACACGTTATCAGTGCTTGTGTATCTGGAGCGTATACTGATATATTCGATCAGAAACCATGTGATTTAACAAGCCATTCATATTTGGCTCCCCTTCCTCTGTCACACAGACTCATTAGTAATAACACTGGCTCCATCTGAGTAACTCCACCCAAGGCTTGAGAACTACCTTTGCAAAGCTGTGCCATATTTAGTTAGGGAGCCTTAAAGAGACAGGCGCTAAAATGGAGCGTTTCAGACATGTGTCCCCTTTAAATTTTCCAGAAAATGACCATCTTCTACCGGGACCGCCTGGGGAAATATCCGTACCTCTCACGAGACGGCGGGAAGGTAAACGGAGGGATACCGCAGCTCGGCGACCTCTCAGCCCACCTTTCTCTTGCAATGACGCAGATGTCCGGTTTGCTGCAGCCAAACTTCACCGGTATAGCCGTCATCGACTGGGAAGAGTGGCGGCCAGTGTGGGAGAGAAACTTTGGAACCAAGATGGAGTACCGGAGGCAGTCCAAGCTGCTGGTGAGGCAGCAGAGACCGGATTTGTCAGAGAGGGCAACGACTAGGTTGGCAAGGCAAAAGTTTGAGGAGAGCGCCCGAAGGTTCATGGGGGAGACGCTGCAGTCGGCGGTCAGAGTTCATCCCAAGGGATTCTGGGGGTTTTATGGTTTTCCTGCCTGCTTTAATAAGCAGAAGAGAAAGACAGGTAGGACAAACGCTGACGGGTCCTGACCTCCATTGTATCTACATGTCTCTTTTAAGTTTTGACCAAAGGGTATTACACATTATACCCACTTTTGACAACATTTATGCAAATCCCGAACATAAAGATTAAGGCTTTTATAGCTGATGTAAAAAACTGAACTTGTGTCTTGTCTTGTTTCACATGTGTGCTCAGATAAAAGCTACACCGGACGCTGCCAGCGGGCGACCAGGGACCAAAATGACCGTCTGTCCTGGCTCTGGCGTGGGTCCACTGCTCTCTATCCCAGCGTCTACCTGCCGCAAAGGCTGGCAGGATCCACGGATGCAGCTCTGATGGTCAGGTACAGAAGACTGAAACGCATGAAGAAACGTTCACCCGCATCAAACCCGCTGCGGCCGCAGAAACGGCCTAAACCTATATGAAAATCACTGTCAACTAAATGCGCTGCACACAGGAGTTAAAGGAGTTACTGATGGACGTTCTTCATTCATTCGTCACTCAGACACAGAGTGCTGGAGGCTTTGAGGGTGGCGTCGGTTTGGCGCCATGGCAATGACACCAGACGTGCCACACCAGTCCTTCCCTATGCCAGGCTGGCGTTCACGCACTCGCTCACTTTTCTTAATAAGGTAGGATTTGTTGCAACTCATAACATCATGCACACTCACGCACACACACATATACCAATTGCAAGTGTGTGTGTGTGTGTGTGTGTGTGTGTGCAGACAGACCTGGTGCACACATTGGGGGAGAGTGCAGCGCTTGGAGCTGCCGGCGTGGTGCTGTGGGGAGAGCTGAAATTTGCCAAATCCAAGGTCAGTATTGTTTGAAGAATGTTATTGATGTGTGTGTGTGTTTGTGTGTGTGTGTGTGTGTGTGTGTGTGTGTGTTTGTGTGTGTAACCCTCTCAACTTCTCCCACCGCCCAGCATCAGTGCAGCCTTCTCAGGGACTACATACACACTGTCCTGGGTCCCTTCGTCCAATCACTGAGGTCCGACATGAAGCGCTGCAGCCTCCAACTCTGCCGCGACAATGGCCGCTGCGCCAGGCGACGCCCCGGCTCTGGTCACATGGTCAGCTCCAGTCCGGCCATGACCTCTGACTCTGATGAAATCAACGTCCTCTCTGGCTCCTTCGACGGCAAACACTTTCACAACCACTTCATGTGTCAGTGCTACCCGGGCTGGACCGGGCAGGAATGTCAAGAGGAAGAGGAGGACGAAGACAGACCGTAGAGGACATAACCTAAACTTTTCTGTCGCTAATGTAAAAAATCAATTAAAACAAATAGATTCGTGAATTGTGTTTAATTTGCGTGATTTAAAAAAAAGGGTGAATTTCACAAAACAAATCCATAATACAAAAATATGCATGAATATTGGATTTTAATAATTGTTACTGTAAACTAGAAACAGCTTTGTGTGACGCAATGGCAACACTTGGCTCATGATTATGAGCAATAATGCTGAATCATCAGTTTGCCAAATATTAAATGTGTATAATTGAATGTAATGTTATCATACCGGGGCAGGAGAGAGTGGAAATGTTTTCAGAAACCTTAAATGGTTTCATCAGTTACCAGTTTGAAACACAGATAACATTTAGGACAAATCAATTGAGAGTCAAAGTGTTCTTATGTCCCTCCTCTCATGGCTGTCAGGTTGTGTCTCAGTGCCTGCAGTTCCTGGATCAGCAGTGACAGCTGTGTGGCTGAGGCCTCTTTCTCATTCACTGCCTCAGCCAGCGTCCGGACTGCGCCGCCCTGCTGGACTGGAGGCAAAAAGCCAAACTGTCAGCTTGTCTATCTAGGGTTAGATTCACAGACAGGTTTTGTTTTTTTTAAACCTAGTGATTACATGACATAGCTTGAGGTAGAAATTTAAGTGGGAAATTGCGATAATTGATGCAAAGACATTTGGAGAGACAAGCTTCATAGTACAAAATATCCAGGAAATATCAGGGGAAACAAATGAACATGAATGAATCTGGTATCTCACCCAAAAAGTAGAAGATGAGTAACACTGTCAGCAGAAGCAGAGTGATGATAGCACAGCCCATAGCGTAGGCATGCGATGAACTGGGCGTTAACATGTCCTGTAGACGACTCTGCCATTTGCTGCTGATCGGACGGCCTCTTTGATTGACAGTTGTCGTGTCGCTTGTGTAGAGATTCCCATTCGAGGAGGGCGAGTAAGCAGGACGAGGAGGCCTCATCCCTGAAATCATAGACAGCGGATCAATGTCAGTGTGTTTGTACTTAGCTGGTTCGAAGTGTGCGTTGACCTTCTTGGCGGTCGTTTGGGGGGCCGGTGTGGCTGTGTTTGATGTGTTTGTGTGTGTGTGTGTGTACCTTTGTACCTGCGTTTGGAGTGTGTGTGTGTACCTTTGCAGCTGCATTCAGGGGGCTGCGTTCGGGGTGTGTGTGCATACCTTTGTGGCCGCTTGAGGTGTGTGTGTACCTTTGTGGCTGTGTTCATAGTTTGCGTATACCTTTGTGGTTGAGTTTGGTGTGTGTGTGTATATTTGTGGCTGCATTCTGCGGTCAGAGTTTGTGTGTATCTTTGTGGCTGAGTTCGGGGTGTGTGTGTATCTTTGTGTCTGTGTTCAGTGTGTGTGTGTATCTTTGTGTCTGCGTTCAGTGTGTGTGTGTATCTTTGTGTCTGTGTTCAGAGTGCGTGTGCATCTTTGTGGCTGAGTTCGCGGTGTGTTTGTACCTTTGAGTTCGGGGTGTGTTCGGTGGAGATCATTGATAGAATCCACAGAATGTAGCTCGATCTCGGTGAGATCTCTGTCGCTGACCCTGTGGAACTGAGGGGTAGTCTGGGAGGACGGAGGCCTCGACATCTCGCCTCCTCTTGAGGGACGGACAGATGGTTCGACTGCCAGAAGGTTCAAGATGGCGCTCCACTGGTCAACACCTTCTTTTCAGGGAATATATCTGGAGGCTATTTAATCTTCCTAACGTGTGCCATGCAGCTTTCCACAGTATTAGCTTCTGAAGGCCATGAGAGGCAACACCTTTAAAAAAAGAAATGAAAACATCCACTAAGATGGTGTGTGAGGGAATTGGGCTCTGAATAACTTAACGGGCTTTGTTGGGATAGTTTGTAATTGGAATGTCAGCTACACAAAATAACATTATTTTGATGAATACTTCTGGCTTACTTCATAGGAGACACAGCAGCAGCTACTGCAGATGCTTTTTGTCTGCATTAGAAAATGGAATTGTTTGTACTAAATCTCAAATACCATGTTGGTAATTACTAGAGGTGAGAATATGATGGGTTGGTTCTGAAAGTGGAAGAGAAAAGAGGGAAAGAATTAAAGGATATTCTTTTGTTCAAATAAAAACAGAGCAGTATCATGTGAGAGACGGCAACAAAACAGATCAACTTGGTTTCTAATTGAAGACAAAACAAACGGGTCATATGAATAGCTGATTTATCAGACCTATTAATAGCTGGTGATCAAACCCATAAAGGCACAAGGACAGGACAGGACCTATCTAACGACTAACTGAATAAAGGAGTGGATGATTAACTGCCTGACATACCTGATTTACCTTACTGTGCTCAAGACACTGTGTAGCCAAACCAGATCAGTTTTTTGGGATAAGATATAGAATACTGTTCTTCTCGTCCCACTTACCGTCTGTCCCCACGAAATGAGAGCTGTGTTGGGTTTTATGTCTGCTTGTTTATTCTTGTCAGTCTGTCGTTCTTCTTGTTCACCCAGTCTCCTCACACTCAGACACCCGATTACCAAAACATGTGTGCGCACCCACAGGAGCAGCAATGAGATACATCGAATATCCACACAGGTTATCCAGGAGCCACACAGTGACTAAAGTAATCCAAATGAACTCAAATTAAGAGTTTCCAATAAAGTCCTTGATGTATGAAAGCAAATGGGAACCTCCAGGTTTTGCCTCAGGGTCTTGCTCCTCATGAATGTGTGTGTGTGTGTGTGTGTGTGTGTGTGTGTGTGTGTGTGTGTGTGTGTGTGTGTGTGTGTGTGTCACTGAGCAACTGTAGGACGCCACAGTGCCACCCCCTCCAACTGAGTATGTTTGGTTGTGTCCATGTTCTGATTTAGCTGCCCTGCTAAAGAGGTAGAGAGAGAGAGAGAGAGAGAGAGAGAGAGCGAGCAAGTCTTCTCAGCTCTATTACCCCCCTCCAAACATGCTCACATGCGCCCAACCCTGCTTGCCCTCCAGGCCTAAAATAGCAGCAGGCATGGGGGTATTATTAGTCTCTCAGGCCAAAGGATGACTCAATGATCTGGATGGAGGGCATGATGGGGTACGAAGGGATAAACACACACACACACACACACACACACACACAAACTCATAAAAACTCACATGGACAAATATCATTGGGTGCACAGGTAGGACAGGTAGGCAACTTTATCTGACCAAAAACAACTCTTATGTTTTTGGGAACTTAAAATAACGACAGATGAGATTAAATGTCTTGATTTCCATAGGCTGTAAATAAGAAAATAGCAATTGGCAAAATCCAACTCTTGGATGTATGATTTCCACTTTATTAAGATACAATTAGTAAATGAAATATGTACAATGAGCATAATGGAGACTTATGATCTGATACTACCTGCTTTAATATTGAACATGCTGCTGAAGTACATAAAGGGGTGTAAAGAATGCACAGAACAACATGGAGAGGCCTCTAAAAAAACAAAATGAAAGAAAAAAACAATACAATAAAAAACTAACAGATATGTGTGAGGATCCTGTTGGCGCTGCGATCTAAGGCACAAGCCATTTAAAACCCTCCCTGATTTGGAATGTGTTAGTTTGCAGTTTGCCCTGCAAGAGCCATCAAACTTTGAACTCCTGCAGGTCAGACTCATCAACTACACATCCCACAAGTCTTTGCTCCTTCCTCCAATCGCTACCGCTTCGTGTGTTTTTGCCAGAACGCGAGCAGGAATCCCAAAGTGTGGAGTCCAAAGAGTTTAGTAGGACAGCGGCGGAAGTGTTGCCTCTCAGACGGGCGCGCGTGAGACCTCAGCGGGGGAAACAGGAGGCATGATGTGGGCTCGGTTGCTGGTCGGCGTCGGGGGTTCGGGGCTCGGGCTGCGGGCTTCCAGGGACGGTTTGCTGCGGGCGGCTGCTGCGGGACATGCGGGGAAGAGGCAGGCTTCGAGCGGAGACGTAAGTGCACCGCGAAGTGTCACCGCACGGCAAAAACAAGCTACAACTTATCCAAAGTGCTCGTGCGTCTCTTTGGGTAAAGCAGCTTTTCGCACAGTTTTCTGACTGGACGAGGATGAAATCAAATAGTATCATTTGGACACAGTGGTGCAAGGTGTTACTGCTGCCTGCTTTACTATACGTCTTATCATACGATATAAAGGTTGTAGACATATGCTGTGTTAATTGTTCTCAGTTGTAGGTTTAATATTAATTTGGTTTATGCCATATTTTTTATTTCCTGTATGATATTTGAAATGTAGTTGTTAATCAAAGTTGTTATGATACAGTGGGTGTTTGTGGAGTCGATGTTAGAGCCGTTGCATTTGAACGTCACTCCAGGAATCCTCCTTTTAGTGTTGCTGCATTACAATAATGACATCAGTGTGTCACAGCAGCAGTGATTTCATGCAGACATAATGTACATCTGTCCCGGCAGACTGCCATCCTGCCTCCCTCTGTCTGCTTCACTTCACTGTGCTGCACAACACGAGTGACTGACTCCACAGTGCTGTGAGCGCTGCCTCTGCTGACTAAATGTGGGGCTTTGCCCACAATCATTCATTCAATCGCTCAGCAATGCATTCATTACCTCACTGAGGAGGTTATGAATGAAATGGTCAGTAAAATGATGCAAAATATAAGTTCTTTATTGTATATCCTTTTATTTTTATAAATCCTCAGTCAGCATATCTTTGAGTGTTGCACAAAGCAAAAAAAGGGGTTAAACAGACTAAAGTCCCTCTAATAACCATGTGGCCATCCGTTATCTATAGTTCATTAATTGTAGGTGTGTGTGTGTGTGTGTGTGTGTGTGTGTGTGTGTGTGTGTGTGTGTGTGTGTGTGTGTGTGTGTGTGTGTGTGTGTGTGTGTGTGTGTGTGTGTGTGTGTTCACGTATTACAACCAGAACAACCACCTCTCCTTTGTTCATTCAAATCAACAGCTGACTTTGGACTTGAACAGTTTCGTAAAAAAACAATTGAGTGTTATGTAAAGTGCCGACCCACTCTTTCCCATAATGCACTTCTGCTGCTGCGCTGATAAGCCCCCCTCACCGGTGGGTTCGTAGGTCAGAAGTCAGTGCACAAAAGAACACAACACAGGTGTGTAGAAACAACTGACCTGTCACGCTACTTTGACAAGTATATGCTTCCTCTTTGGATTGTGATGCAATATGTTACAGATTGTCATTACATTGAAAAATACCATACAACAATTAAGTACTAAAGTACTAAAATATCCTATTTATAGCACCCTTAAGCATAATAATGAATACATCAAAATGTACGTACTGTATTCCATGTGTTTCCTATTTTCCGGTTCATGCAGCATAGCGTTTCATTTCCCACCAGGCTGCCTTGAAGAAGACTCCGCTGTTTGACTTCCACAGGGAGCAGGGGGGGAAGATGGTGGAGTTTGCAGGCTGGAGTATGCCAGTCCAGTACAAAGACAGTCACATCGCCTCACACATGCACACCAGAGAGCACTGCTCCATCTTCGACGTCAGCCACATGCTGCAGGTGAGATCAGCGTAAACAAACACACACAAATACATACAGTACACTCCTGAACACAGGTAAACAGATACCGTATATACCTTTATACAAACTCACATATCATAGATAACATATCATCATAGTAAAATACAGCACTCTGTCAATTAGACTTGTTTTGATCCACGAAGCAACCCACCGGAAAAAGAAACGATCTCATTGCTGTGTTTAAATATATCCTTTTTCTTTTTTTTCTCTCAGACCAAAGTCCACGGCAAAGACCGGGTGAAGTTCATGGAGTCTCTCGTGGTTGCAGATATCGCAGAACTCAAGGACAACCAAGTGAGATGAAGGATTGTTTCATGTTGAAACTACAAAAACAGATTGTTTTTATCACTTTTCAGACACATTATCCCCGTTTTAAGTTGGTATGTGGGGAACTTGTTTGTTAACAGTTGGATATTTAGACATTCAGCGGATACATTAGCATTTATTTCGAGTGTTTCTGGCCGCCTGATGAATATAAGTCTCGTGTAACTCTCCTTGTGGCTCTACTTCGGGTAGAAAGAGAGTACATGTGATAAGAAATAATTCTATATCTGACATTATATCACACAGTTTTGTATGATTTTCCACATTTTGGTTATTTTGAAAAGATAGTGCCAACTTCTGGAAATTAATAAGCTTTATGATTGGATCATCTAAGACACATTTACTGTGAACAGGGCCTTGCACAGGTAACACTTACTCGTCTTTTTCCTCTCGCCCCTCAGGGTACGTTGTCCCTCTTCACCACTGAGAAAGGAGGGATTATTGACGACCTCATTGTGACAAAGACGGACCAGGGCTACCTCTACGTCGTCTCCAACGCTGGCTGCTCCGACAAGGACTCGGCTCATATGAAGGTAAGAGCAGACAGAGAGAGTGTGTGTAGACAGACGGGTCTGGAGTGTGGTAGACTGATGGAAGGTGTGTGTGTGTGTGTGTGTGTTTTGCCTCTAGACCAGACTAGCAGAGTTCAAAGCTGAAGGTTTTGATGTGGATCTGGAGTTCCTTGATGAGGCGCTGATTGCTCTGCAAGGTAAACTATTCTTCCTTACTTCATTCCTTTCCTACACCCCCTATTTCGTTGTTGTTTCTGTCCTTCCTCTCTTTTTCCTCAGCCCATCATTCTTCATTTCTGCCCTGCTTCTTGTTTTTATTCAAGGAACCTATAAAAGAAGGAAGGGTCAAGAACTCTCATTAGTGCCAAGCCGGTAGTATTCTTCATGCGTCTTTGTTATCAATAACTAACCAACCATCAAACAGTCAGTGTCATTTTATATTATTCAGAGAAATTAGAATAGTGTCACGATAACTCAATAACCCTTCTTTCTTTTAGATATCCCTGGCCTCGATCTGGATTTTACTACTATTTCATTCCTCTCTTCCCAGTTATAGTAACAATATCTCACTTTCTTTCTTTGCCCCACACTGAATCTTTTATTAACTGCTATTTTATATTTTTCTGGCTGTTTGACCTCCTCTGTGTCGGACTCTCCATGCCGTAGTACATGTAGATAGTAGACAGTTGTGTTGTGTGTTGTCAGGTCCATCCATGGCTCAGGTGCTCCAGGAGGGGCTAAAGGAGGACCTCACTAAGCTGACCTTCATGACCTCCACCTTGGCCACTGTGTTTGGTATTCCTGGCTGCAGGGTCACTCGCTGTGGATATACCGGAGAGGACGGGGTGGAGGTCAGCATCTCTTTCTCTTTGCCTACTATCCACAGAGCCCAGTCACAGCATAATAAACAATAATACATGCGTTGTGTACGTACACCGTTTCCTCTTTCTGTGTGCCATTGTTCTCGCAAGAGGAATCTCTTTATTTCTAAGAAGACACAAGATGAAACTGTGAAGAAGAAGTGTTTCTGTGAATCTGATAGTTGACTCACGATTAACATGCCTTAGCATATGATGCGTAATGTTTTGGGGAAAAAAACACAGACATCAAAAGTCTCAGTAGTGTGTTCAGTTTTGGTTAAGTTCAATTCCAATTTGTTGTCACTCAATTATCATCTTGATATTTCATTTGTTAACACTCTTTAAATATTCTGTTTGGAAGAACCTGCAGCCTGGTTCCAGATTAATGGTTTACTTCATGGATTTATCTTTTTTCACTCTCTCTGCTGGACCGCTGTAGATCTCAGGATGGATGTGGGTGGGTCTCTCTATGTCTAACAGAGGGAATGTGGGAGTTTGTTTCTCTTTGTCCCATTTTTTTCCTTTCACATAACTCATCTTTCCCTCAGTTTGAATCACTCTGTGTTTTTACTCCATGAACATTTTGAGGTCTGTAAAAACTAAGATGCTAATTAATTCCTCAGCATAGTAAAACAACTATGCACTATGTCATTACTAGTACCCATCATCTGCTTTGTATATTTATATGTATATTTAATGAAAAAATACAGTTTTTATTCAAATGTTGATGCGTTAAAATGCTGTTTCCAGTTAAAACTCCATGGATGGAGATCCATCTCTACAACCTGTCTGTGTCTCTCTGATCCAGATCTCCGTCCCTCAGTCCAGAGTGGTGGAGCTGACGGAGAAGCTGCTGGCTAACGGTGAGGTGAAGCTATCTGGTTTGGGCGCCAGGGACAGTCTGCGGCTGGAGGCGGGGCTTTGTCTCTATGGGAATGACATAGATGAGACCACCACACCTGTGGAGGGCACCCTAGTGTGGACCATAGGTAAGATTTCTGTGTTTATTACAAAATATTTGCGTTAAGATTTAACGTTCGCATTCAGTAAAGAGGCCCTAAAAACACACTGTACACTACCTGCTCAACACCAAACGGCAGAGAGACACAATTAGCGACTACTTTTAGCACTTTACTTGAGCTTTGAGTGTACAGTGCAGTCTGGTCTGTGTGTTCACTCTGTTGCTTTGTCTTCTTACGCGTTAGGAAAGCGTCGGCGTCAGACCAAGGATTTCCCCGGCGCTGACATCATTGTGCCTCAGATCAAAGCCAAGACGGCCAGGAAGAGAGTCGGCCTGGTGTCCACCGGCCCCCCCGTCAGGCAACACACACCCATACTCAGCCCTGATGGAAAGGTCATAGGTCAGAAATCAAACACGGCGGAAGTGGTTGACATGAGGGAGCTGGGGTTCCCCCTGTATTTCAATTAAAGAGTGGCCGCAACACCGGTAGAAGGAACTCAGTGCTCCAGTAGACGTGAAATAAAAACAGAATTTAAGCTAAGAATTGTTTTAAAATAACACGCAGCACCATCATTGACACAAAATAGAGTCACTATTAAAGCCACATTGTGTAGAGTTTTTACAGGCATTGTTTTTATCTTTCATGGTACTACCACTGGGGGTCACAATTTCAAATTTCACACATTGTCTCTTTAATATTTCAAATTTAATTTGGAATATTCAGTTTAGTTTGACATCATACAAAACGTACCATATCAATGCAATGAATATCAATTCTAGTAATTCTTTTTTGTAACATATTAACACATGTTGTGATGTATATTAATATTGAAAAAAGAATGGTGGTGGAACGAGTGAAATCATGTAATGTGTAAGCAGCCAAAGATTGGGTAGATTAACAAGTAATTGTGCTGCTCAGGAAGTAAGTCTGAACCAGAGAGGACGACCAACGATGTGACCAGAAAGGGATTCAGACAGGAATTTCCAAAGTATGACCTTTTCTCTGCTCTTTTCTTTAGGGGAAGTGACCAGCGGCTGCCCGTCTCCCTGCCTAAAAAAGAACGTTGCCATGGGTTACGTGGATGCGGCATACGCTAAAAACGGAACAGCCATCCAGGTCGAGGTCAGGAAAAAAGCAGTGCCCGCCTCCGTCAGCAAGATGCCCTTCGTCCCCACCAACTACTATTTTGGATAGGAGGGACACACACACACACACACACACACACACACACACACACACACACACACACACACACACACACACACACACGTACTCACACTGGACCATTCCTGCACTCTGTCCCATATGTACCAATGCTGTCCCCTTCCGTTTACCTCCAGCGATGCAACAACAGTGTAACTGAACGTCTTCATTGATGAGTCCTCTGAGAGGAGATAATCCAAAAAATGCAAAACTATTATACGATACAGTATGTGTGCTGCTCTGATGTGATCAGACACTTTCATTGTGTAGCACATTAAATGCATTATAGTTTGTCTTTGAGAGGCTAAAGCAGAGATGCAATGTTCAGTTCCACAGTGTGAACATTTCAAACAGCAGGGTGTCACTCTTACAAACAGCTAGTATGCTACCTGCTCCTTTTTCTAAAAAAAAAAGAAGAAAAATACATCATACAGGTACACGGTTTCACATGTGGATGCATGCGCATGAAATCAATTACAAACGGTATTGTTGAGTCAGAGAATGTATGTATGATGTCATGGGGTTAGGTGCTCTGTTAATATTAGTCGTAGACAAATTTCTGTGTTTTCTTTTAATGCTTTCTAAGCGGACAGCAGGTTAAACTGATTCAAGTAAGAACGGAACCATTGAGACTGATCCATTAAACATAATTATTAAATTAACTCTTTTTGTTGTAGTATATAGATTTTGCTAATGAAACAGGACATCATTTACTTTGTTTCCGCTGGACCAAAACTAAGAGATTCCAAATGGTTCTTCTGATGTTAAATCGCTGCATGTCTGCATTTTGTCACGGCCTTCCAAATCCCACAGAGTCAACTTTGTGCTCATGTTTATTGTTGGTCGTAAACAGCTTGATCAACGGAGGTCAAACAGGGTCAGCTACAAATCCTTCCAACACGAAACACCTTTCTGAAATATGCCAATTAACACAAACGTGTCAGTTCAGTTTGTGGAATTGGCATTTTTGTTTTAATTTTCTCACAGAGTTCTTGTTTGGAGGGAAATTGAGGGAGTTCTAGTTTGCTCTGTTGATTTGTTCATAAACCTCCACATCAAATAAAACCTTTTTTATTATATCATAATGAGTGATGAACCTGAAAGAGAAGTTTACGCTACATGTGGCACAATGATAACTTGAAATAACTGGAAAATATGTTAATTGTGATTATGTGTGTTCTGTCTGGCACCTAATGAAATGTAATGTCATTGTCTTTGGACTTTCTGTTGAGCTCTGAATGTATTATTTCGTCAAAAATAATAACACACTTAATATAAAAATAATAATACTGATTTATACGTTTGTTTTTTTGTCATCTGTCTTTAAGACGCACCTTTTGTGTCACTGTTGATTTTAATGTTTAATTGAATTTTCATGTAAACATTTTGCATAGCTGTTTATTTGAATAAAAAATATCTTTTGTCTATTAAACACAATTCTATTTAACATGTATTGTGACCCACTCTCAAATTTGACTGAAATGGACTGATTTAAAAATATGATAGCATTTTTTGAATACAAGACACTTCTTCACATTACTGTGGTCAGTCAGTCTGGCAAAGCAATTGGCCCAGAGATATGGAACAGGATTAGGGCCCTGAGTGTCTCATAATTTGTCTCACAATTTTGACTTTCCCAAAGGGTTTGGGTAGAGCAATGAATGACCAAAAACACTCAAAATTCAGACTTGATGTCAGTGTTGTGATTTATACAGATGTTCTATATGTTCTACTTTATTTTGTATCATTATTTTCAGTGGGTGGTAGATTTAGAAGCAAGGACTGTGGTGTGTGTTATAAGAACCCTCACAGCACCACTTTGTTTTTGTTTTCCAGGGCAGTTTTCTGCCTAGTTCCAAATTGTAGAGTTTCAGTTTAAGCATTTAAAATATATATATATATATATATATATATATATATATATATATATATATATATATATATATATATATATATATATATACAGTATAACATATAATAATGACAAATACTTGCCAGATTTTGAAAGTTAAATTTCTCCTGAAAAAAAGGAGCAAAATAATTTACAAAAAGGACATTTTCTAACTCATTTATTGAAGACAAAAGACAAAAAGGACCAGGCGGCCTGTCACAATTATAGTAGTAAAAGGGTTAATGAATCTCAAATGACATCCACTGAATTTATTTACTTTTTCCTTTATATTAATTCTATGTCTACCCCCCTTTATTCAAAAGCACTTTGAGCTGCATTTCTCGTATGAAAGGCACTTTACAAATAGTTATTATTATTATTATACTAAAAATATATATCTCAAAGTATTGTTTCATTTCAGAGAATTCACTATCCTCTTTTTATAGATATATTTCAACAGTCTTGAGTTCTTTCTGATTTTCTATATACTTTTACCCAGAATTCTGACTTAACTCACTCAAATGTGGCCATCCTTCAGAATAAGATTAATCACTGAACTCACATTCATCTACAAACCTGCTTCGTGCATCATGTCTTGGGTTAGTTCAACCAATGGTGGTCTCACAAAACTTCTCATCAGCAACCTCATTGGCAATGTTGGCCCCCAGCAGCACACTCATGGTGATGCCAAGCTTCTCCTGGATCACATCACTCTCAAGTGAATTTGTAGGCTTTTGACAAAAAACGACTATTAGTATATAGTTAAACCCTAAAAGCTTAACGAGAAAATGAACATCCTTCATCTAAACATTTCATTATTCTGATGAAGTTTGTAACATGATTGTTTAATTTAAAAGATTCAGAAAACTAAATAATAAAATAATGTTGAGGTTCACAATAAAGCACTGTTGCTTCAACGTTTGATCTTGAATCACCCAGAGAACCTGATGTGTAGAGGGCAGAAAGGAGCACCGACACCTAGTGACAAGTGTCTGTGCTCAAGTAAAAAGTAACTTTATGCCAAAGAGTAAATTGTACAAGTGGTACTGCGTTCTGGAAAGTACCGGCCCACTTCAAGGTATATCAGTGATTCACATTTAGAAAGAAAAGATGTTAAAGTAGTTTACAACTGTCTGTTTATTATTAAATGACAGCTAAATAATTACCAATGAAAAATGTTTACTATTACAAATATTCATACGCCTGTTAGGGATGATTGTCGCCTGTTTGTCATTATTGTTTATTAGCCAATCAGCACCTTATTAACCAGCACCTAAAATACAATTTTTATATATAATATATATATATAATTTTGCTTAATGATCAGCTTCAGCGTAGTTTAAATCACAATTTAAAAGATACCAGCACTTCTACTTTACATTCACCAAAACACCAAAGATATGTATTTATGCTGCATATATTCATTCAGAAAAGCCAATACAGTCAACTTAATTTGGATTATTTATTTGATTCGAATTAGCCTACGTGTGGGAAACCTGAGGACCAGGGGAAAAACCCACACGGATATGAAGGCAAATCACTGTCAAAATCATTTTTTTCTTAAGTCACTCAATTACAGGTGCATCTCAATGAATTAAAATATCATCGAAAAGTTAATTTATTTCAGTAATTCAATTCAAAAAGATAAACTTGTATATTATGTAGATTCATTACACACAAGGTGATATATTCCAAGTGTTTATTTTTTTTTATTTCGATGTTTATAGCTTACAGCTAATGAAAACCTAAAATTTAGTATCTCAGAACATTTGAATATTACATAAGACCAGTTTAAAAAACGATTTCTGATACAGAAATGTTGCCCTACTGAAAAGTAGGTCCATGGACAGTATACACTCATAACTTGGTCAGGGCTCCTTTTGCATGAATTACTGCATCAATGCAGCGTGGCACGGAGACTGTGGCACTGTTGAGGTGTTATGGAAGCCCAGGTTGCTTTGATAGGGGCCTTCAGCTCATCTGCATTGCCTGGGCTGAGTTGCCTGAGGCTTGAGTTGCTTGAGTTGCCTGAGGCTTGAGTTGCCTGAGGCTTGAGTTGCCCGGGCATGAGTTGAGTTGCCCGGGCTTGAGTTGAGTTGCCTGAGGCTTGAGTTGCTTGAGTTGCCTGAGGCTTGAGTTGCCTGAGGCTTGAGTTGCCCGGGCTTGAGTTGAGTTGCCCGGGCATGAGTTGAGTTGCCCGGGCTTGAGTTGAGTTGCCTGGGGCTTGAGTTGAGTTGCCTGGGGCTTGAGTTGAGTTGCCTGGGGCTTGAGTTGAGTTGCCTGGGCATGAGTTGAGTTGCCCGGGCTTGAGTTGAGTTGCCCGGGCTTGAGTTGAGTTGCCCGGGCTGAGGAGAAAAAGGACTGGACTGTTGCTCAGTGGTCCAAAGTCCTCTTTTCAGATTTTGCATTGCATTTGGAAATCAAGACCGCTATCAAAGCAACCGTGGCTGTAATGTAATGTCCTCCACCGCATGCTGACTTGTTTGTCTTTGCAGTGATGAACTAAGGGAAGCATGGAGGATCTTCACACCTCTTCTTCATCACATAGACAGAGAGAAGCCCAAACCTATTTCTTACAAATATGGAAGGTAGGAAATGTTGTTCACTATGCCCTCAAATGGGAAAGGGGTTGAATACAGAGTGTTGATTCAATGACATAGTGTCTGAATAAGTAAATATTGATCAAAGCTTTTGAAAGTCAATGAAAACAGCAGCACAATACTTCCTTTCTTTCCATACAAAACAATATAATTTACAACTAAAGTAACAGAGAGGGTACTTTGCAAAGGTCTGAAACCAGAGTGGTTGGGGCCTCAAAACAGGATGTTTTTAGAGAAATGCTTTGAGGTCTTTATTCACCAGTGATTCCAGGATTTTTGCCAAGTAGGTAAGTTTGGTTATTGTCAGAGGATTAATGATTGCTGTTGTGTCCTCCATTGATTTTTGGGAATGAGAATTTCAGTTCACTAAGATTTTCTTTGTTTGATTCCAGCCCTAATTATAACACAGTAACTTTGCATCTTTTAGAGGACATTACAACATTTCACAGCACTGATATAAATATTAATCCTTTCAGACACGAACGGTAAATCCCATAAAGCATGCAGTCATGTGGTGCTACAAAGACGGGTAGAAAGCAAATGTCAAACTGAACAAGCCAACTCTGTCATTTACACAGTAGGATTAAAATGACACACATATGCTGACGATGCAGAAAGATAGAGAACACAAACCACAACCAACATTCTTCCTGCATCAAGACTAAAACCTGCTTATTGTAACTCTAAACCTTGATTTTAAAAAAGTGCATATTTGTCCTAATTAAATAATAAGCATTTCTTTCAAAACATCCCTAAACTGAGCAATCAAAAATATGTAGAACAGACTAGGTGGTTTAGACACCGGAAACGGGGGATGCTAGCAAAACTAAACTGGCAACCTCGGCAGCCGGTTTGATCAGTAGTTACTGAGAGGAAGATGGTGGGCTTGGCGACATCAACGTGCTCGAAACTCCGTCCCAAACACTTTGGAAATTACTCACTCTCTCAACCTGGTATTAGATATAGATTACCGGGGGACCATCACAGATAATACATCGTGAAAACCGTTGAAGAACGTGACTTTTTCGCCATCTTTTTATTCCAAGACTGGAGAAAGCGGGGAGTTGCTGAGCGTGCTCGTGAAGGACGCTAGCCAACGTTAGCCAAAGTGTCAACAAAAGTGTGAGAGAGGGTGTAATTCTGTGAATTTTGACCCAGCTGTCAAGATAAACCACGGAGAACACACAGCCCTCTGCTGCTGCCACTTTCACACCCACTGTCAAATCTGTGAGGAGCAGACTTCACAGTTTGACTGAAAGCAGGCTAACTTTCGCGAGCTAACCTCAGCTAGCTTTGTTGTGAACTGTAGATCGAAGCGCGACTCAAAATGCCACGGAGTAAAAAAGGGAAACGTGGCTCCAGCAAGCCGGGTAAGTGTAGCAGCCATGATAACCCACCAGGAATGTAATGACTGAATATGGCAGTTACGATTAAAGTGCTAATGCACGCTGTAAAGCTTGTATGCAAGACCTTTCTCGTTAAGCCACACTAACACAACGTTAGCTGTAACAGTGACATTAGTAGTCTGGGTATCTTCTCCACGCGGCATGATTAAAAACAGCGATAACGTCACAGCTGGTTGCTCCTCTAACTTTAGCCACTTGACTTAAATAGGTTCTCCAGCCTGCCATGTAAAGCCACGTGGTTCATAGTGAAGCAGCTAAGCTCTGCGGTCTGCATGTGTTTGTGACATTTATGTCGAAGCCACTCACTACTGAGTTTATACAAGAAGTTAAAACATCGTTGAAGAGCTGAAGGAAGTGTGATTCATTTACAGTTAACCGATCACATCTGCCAGCGTTCAGGGCCCTGATTTGCTAAAGCTACACTTGCCGGGTTAAAGTTAACCGCACGTTATTTTTAGCAGCAATGTGCCGCCTAGTACAGGTAACGTAACTTTGGAGAAACTGCGTTGAAGAGGAACATCGTGTGCAACAACAGGGTCTTTAATTGCACATGATTCGAGTTAGTTTACGTGCAGTTAAATTGCAGCTCGGAAGTCAACGTTGCACGTTTCAATCGGTGTACAGTAGCGTTGCGGACCATGCATGTGCCTGTAAGGGTGTTACATACATGGGTGTATATAAAGCGAACAGCTACAGCCCCCTCACGTTGCATGGGGTGACGTCACCCGGGAAGCACACACGTGCCAGCGCCGAAATACACGCACACACATTTACAGTTTCGAGAGATATAGATTTCTGCTAACTGCGCTGCAGATTACAAATAGAGACTCACTGGGAAATATAAGACATTGACTAAGATAAGTAGTATTTGCACAAATGTGTCAATTTTATGATTCGAGCCTTCTGAGTTTGCAGCATTGTTAATTAATGCATCACTATTTCTGATGTTTTCTACCCCGCCATGGTCATCCCTGCATTTGACCAATCTTTGCATCCGTCCACCGTTCTTGCTCCACTCTATACACCCTTTACCCCTCCATTCATCCCTCCGTCCATACATCACCTCCAGGCTCTCTTCGTCAGGAGGTTCTTCAGCTACAGCTGTCGGCTAAAGCCTCGCCGAAAGGTAACTCCTCTTGACGCTTGACCCCTGACCCCAGCTTCGCGTCCACCTTCAGGCTTGTCCAGGCGCTCTTGTACGTCATTACAGTGCATGCGCTAAACCCACCGGCCTCTCTCGTGCTAAACTCCCCGTGTAGTTTTTGCAGCTGCACTGACATGTTTTAAGTTCTCCCTCCTCATACATTACCTGCCCTGGCTGCTCACTTTACTGACAGACTGGTTGACTTTCTCTCTGCCTCTTTGTGGTTTTGCAGCATATTGGCAAAATCACTTCATTGTTTGAGACCCCCCCCCCCCATCATGCTTTTGATGGCTGTTTAAAACATAAACAGCACATGACTGTAAAGAAAGTTTACCCACACTTACGATTGGCTGCTTTCATCTAGTCTTGCATCCTCACTGTATACCTTGCTTAAGTCCGAGTGTGCACCCATCGCACCATTGTGGGTGAAATCTCTCCGATCATCCATCCTCTTTTTCTCACCAGAAAAGTTTGGATTCATGCAGTCGTTGCTTGCTGGAGTGACTTGGTTCTCTCTTATGTTGTTTTATTTTGTAATTGTGTCGTCATTATTCTTTGTGGCTTTCCAATCCCACATTGCCTTACCGCTGCCGTGTGTTTATTAGTTTTCAATACTTGTACAAGTGACGTTTCATTGATTGGTTGATTAAGAGTTCAAATCTGATGGCAAGTTGGACAGACTCTGGTGTTACATTTGCGAAGTTGTAGTTCGGCAACAGCTTGTAGAGAGATCACAGGTTAATTTAGTCTCCTAGCTTGTACTACAAGGCCACCACGGCCAAAGGACTCGAACAAGCTCCAGCTCACCCCTTCGGCCTGGACTTGGGATTTGTCCGTCAGCGGATCCTCCTTCTCAGGGACCGACAGCCGGAGCAGTTTGAGTGATTGCCATGTCAGCAGAAAGTAGCAAAGTGGAGATGACACGTGAGTCGTGGCAGGGAGCTCGCGCTTATCATAACTGTGCTGTGTGTGGGCAGGCCTGCGTGGGAAGCCATGTAGCTGTGTGTTTGTGTAGCTTTAAAGCCGCCGGTGGGTCAAGGATGATGACTGGGACATAAATGACTGATACAGGTCTGATACGTGTTATCTCCTCTGCCAACGATAGCGATGTGAAAGAGAGAGGCTGCAGAAATCAGAATATTACGTAAGGAAGGCAGGTCTGTCGGGGCTGCATTCAGGTTTATCTTCTGGCAATGAAAAGCTGGTTAGCCAGTTCAGAAGTATAAGCTAATTTACACACCTGGTTTTACTGTGTAATATGCTGACGCGAGTGAAACGGTAGCCATTAATTGGACCACAGCTATGCAACTATTGTGTCATTACAGTGCAGCACAGTTTTGGCATTGATTTAATTATCCAGTCAGCTCATTTGTAAAATGTTTGAAAAGCAGCAGCCAACAGTAAGGTGTGAAAGCTTCATTGTTCAAACAGCTTTAATCAGTTTTACTGCTACTGTCACTATTTTCCTTACTATTTCAGAAGAATACATTAACGTGCCTTTACATGATAGCGTGGTGCATTGTGGTAAATTAGTCACACACTTCACACATTTAGCTGCATTTGGCTTGTGGCTGAAAATATCTTCCACCCTGGATGCTTCACTTTTATAATTAAAAGAAAACCCAGAATAGCAAGTCAGACAACGGCTTCACAATGAAGTCTTCTCAGTTTACACATTATGAGCTCAAACATAGTCCTGCTTCCAGTTACTCATTTAGCTGCTTTAGACTTCTTCTCTGGTATGGTCTTACTACCAGAGAACAGGTGGATTTAGCTGAATAATATCAGACAGCGTTTAGCTAGTTGTCATAGTCACGGTACATTTAGGCGTCGAGCCTGTTGCTATTGTAGGTTGTCTGATAATGTTTTTCATGGAGAAAGTAGATTGCAACTACAGCTTCCATGTGGCATTGCTGCAACACTCAAAGTGACCTCGACTGTCCTGGTTGACCTGAACACACACACACACACGCACACACACACACACACACACGCACACACACACACACACACACAGTCTGACCATTCTGGATTGTACACACTGAATGAGTGAATAAGTGAATTGCCTCTCTAGTCTCCAGTAATCCCACCCACAGTAGAAAGTCCTGAGCCAGCAGGAACCTTAGGGTTAGCTTAGCCTAGCCTGGCTCTTACCCCGTGTTGGGCTCAGACTCGATGTAACAAGCTGACACACTACATACACACAGGGGCGGAGCAGTGTGGAAACAATAACAAGACTAATTACCACCCAGTATCAATAAACGCATAGAAAATCCTTCTGTTGTCATTATGCCCTGATTAGTAACACAGTGATAATCAGACCCTGCAAACTCATGTCATATTACATTTTAAATATAGCATCGCTGTTATATATATATATATATATATATATATATATATATATATATATATATATATATATATATATATATATATATATATATATATATATATATATATACATACATACAGTAAGTTGGTGGAGTCTAGTCGTCCGTCTTGTGTAGACACTTTGTAGTTTCTCAGTCGGTGGTTCGATGCTTCATAGAAGAAGTCTGTCTTCTATGTGACGGCATTCTAGTGTAAAGTGTTTCTGCTATTTTGTCCTCTCTCCCTTATTATCCCCTCGCCTCACTGTTTCCCCATCCGTCTCTTTTTCTGTCTCCAGGCATTAGAAATGGGGTGAAGGGAGAGTCCGGTGCCAGCGATGAAGAGCCGACATCTGACATTCCCAGCCACGGCAGCAGTGCCAGCGAATGCACTTCTGTGGTGGAAGAGGGCGTAGGTTTGTACATGGATGCAGATAACACATACACATGCTTATTTGTTTTTTGATGATGGCCACGGTACTGCTTACATACACCAAAGGAAATGAACACAGCCAATATATTAGTGCATTTCGCTTCCTATTAGCACATTCTTTTGTGTTGGGACAGTAAAATATGGCTCTAAACTGTTGAATACAGTTAACCAAACCCTGTGTGTTGACTCGCCCAACACAGGAGGGGAGCAGGTGGATGAGCTGACGGCCCAGGAAGAAACCGAAGACAAACTAAAGCAGTGTATAGACAACCTGATGGATAAGAGGTGAGGTCATGTTTTTTTTTCTCATTATAAATAGTAGAAAAAGGAAATGTCAGGAATGAACAGAAAGACATGCAACGTCATGGTGCAACACCAGACTGTGAGAGATATTAACACATGGTCCTCTCTCTCCTGGTCTCGGTGTCTCTCTCAGCGCTAAGACGCGTCTAGCAGGGCTCGAGTCGTTGCGACAGGCCTTCTCCTCCAGAGTGCTGTACGACTTCCTGACAGAGAGACGCCTCACCATCAGCGACTGCCTGGAAAGGAGCCTTAAAAAGGGTTAGAGGAAATAACCTGCTAGTGCATACAACATTTCATCCTCTTGTCTCCCAAGGTGGAACAGAAACCTAGTCAAAAACAACTGCAGTTAAACCGATTAAAACCGTCTTTTCCCTTCCAGGCAGCGTGGAGGAGCAGGCAGCGGCGGCCACGGTTTTCACCCTGCTCTGTATCCAGCTGGGGGGTGGAGACGAGGCAGAGGAGGGCTTCAAGATGCTTCGCCCCATCCTCACCGCAATTCTAATTGACAACAGTGCCAGCGTAGCAGCCCGCCAGAGTGTGAGTAATCGCATTGACATTCTCTGATATGGTGCCATGGAAAAAAATGACATGACGAGCAGAAAATAGAACATGAACATATGCATGCCATGTGTAAACGCTGGATCCTAAATGAGCTACACGGGTTGCAGCTGGAAACTCTGCAGTGTGACAATAACAAACGCAACAACAAAACCAAAAACATCTGGTTAAGCTACGAGTTTAGTGCAACTTCTGAAATGCATTTCTTCCACCCAGCTGACCTCACTCTCCCTTCCATTGTTGTAGTCTATGGAGTCAAAACATTAACAAACCGTAACCACTTTAGGGTTGACTAGGTTATTTGAATAACAAATTGCATTAGGATCATAGTAGCAACTCTATTGCAATGGTCTTATGAGTTTTGATGTTGCAAGCTGAGGGAGGAAAAATGTATTATTTACTCCAGGGTTATCATATGTTTATTCATCTGTCTGGAGAATGTATGCGTTTACAACTATATTCTGTTGGTTCTGAGTTTATATTATGCGTTTGCTCAGGGATTGTTATAATCTTACACGTATATGTATGCTCTGTTATCTTCATAATCTTACATTTATACATTTGCTCTGTTATCTTTAACCTGCGTGACCTGAAGGAACTTCAAATCTCTCTTGTGTTCTACGGGTGTTCGTTACTGAGGTCCTTTTAGTGAGAATCCTGTGGTATCTCACCACGAGTCAGATAGCAAATAAGTATTAAGCCAGCTTTTAGATATTACGGTGAAATCAACTTCAAAGTCCAAGCCACCGATCACCGACATAGAAAAAACCACTACAAAGCTTAGCATCTGGGTAATCCCTGCTTCACTCTTTGTCCTTGTTTGAGTAAATGTCTGGTTATTTGACTTTCATTTCATTTCTCTCCATCAGTGTGCCAGAGCTTTGGGCGTGTGCTGTTATGTCTCCACCTCTGAAGAAGGCGAGGTGAGAACAACTTGCTCTCAAAGGCTGAATCCATCATGATCTCATTACTCTTGTTTGACATGGTTCTGTTAACCTGTTGTTACCTCCACACACTCAAATAAATCATCCCAGATAAAATCTTATCAAATGTGTGCCTACGGCTCTATTATCTGGGATAATACAATGGTGGTATTTATTAATAGTGTTTTGTTATACATCAACAGCTCGTCTTCTCGTCCCTCATTATATTGTCTCTGCCTTCTTCCCCTCAACATCTCCACTGAACCTCTCCAGGACTTGATCAAGTCGTTGGCCCTGCTGGAGAGCGTGTTCACGTCGTCTTACCCCAACAGAGAGGGAACGCTGCCCACACCCAAACCCGGCAGTCCAGCCCTACACAACGCCGCCCTGCAGGCCTGGTCGCTGCTGGTCACCCTCTGTCCTGCGTCTAGACTGGCTGTGCTGCTTGACCTGTGAGCGGAACAAGCTGTGTCCAAACTGTTCTCCTTCAGCTTAGCTCTGTTTTAGTTTCATGGTTGTGACATTTTGATCAATCCAACAGCGGTTCTCTCCCTCTCTTGCCCTCTCTGTAGTCACCTCCCCAAACTGCAGGCGTGTCTGCAGAGCAGTGACGTCAACTACAGGATAGCAGTGGGAGAGACCATCGCCCTGCTGGTGGAGCTCAGACGAGATATCGACGAGGTGAACACACACAGACAATTGAGTATCTTTCTTTTACCATTAAACCCATAGCTGTTGTAGTTCTGGTTTTAATATCATATTTCTATGCTACAATTCTGTCTCTTGTGTGTAGGACTTTGAGGTGGAGGACAGTGAAAGTATGTGTGAATGTCTGAAGAGTTTAGCCACAGACAGCAATAAGCATCGAGCCAAGAACGACCGGCGGAAACAGCGCTCCGTGTTCAGAGACGTGCTACACTACATCGAGGTTTGTGTCATAGCTGCAACGATGATATTTGTAATGAATGATTTTCCTTCTGTATTAATAAAATGGTTCCTAAAATGTCCAGCTGTGCACATGTGCCCTGGCTTTGACTGTGTGATGTTTCCTCTCTTCTCCTGCAGAACGAGGACTTCACCGAGGAGAGGATCAGGTTTGGAGTGGAGAGCGTTTACATCGACAGCTGGATGAGGAGACGAATCTACGATGCCTTCAAAGAGATCCTGGAGTCCGGAGTCAGACACCATCTACAGGTCAGCAAACACACTGGAGCCGTAGTGTCGGTGTGTTCTCACAGGAATAATCGCGCGTGCACGTTTGTGCCCCAGTAGTGAGGAATATGACTTTGGTTGCTGCAGTTAAAAAAAGAAGTTGCTCACACAGCCTCGTTCACGGTCCGCTCATGTTCTGTCACTTGCAACTGGTAAACCGTGTCATGTGACTGCTTTTGATCCACATATTTCTGCGTTACCTCCATAGAGTGATATTAGTTTTATCTAATGAACACTCTTACACATGCACCACACATGTGTGGGGGAATCTCACTGCCTCAGTATTCAATTTTTATACATTAGTTGCTCAATAATGCACAAACACTCTAAATGAGACCCCCAGCATTTTAGCAAAAGGGAGCTTTGGTACTGCAAAATGTAACCAATAATGGCACATTAGGAAGGAAATACTACTTTAGGTCCTTGGTAGGTAAGATGACTCTACACCATTTATTCCATTATGTTCTCCATATTTTAGAGGCTGTTGAAGGTGAATAGTAGATGTTCAAAGCTGTCAACTTGATCCACTCATTTGCTTTCCCACAATTGTTTTTTTTTTTTTTACTGTTTAAGTTCTCGCCATTACTTAATCACAAAACGGCAAAATAAATAGTTTCACAGTTGGACATAATACTTAAATTCAGCGTATTTTTGTTTTTGTGGTGCAGTTCAACCCTCTACTGAGAGACATCTTTGGCCTCGGCCCTCCCATCATCCTGGACGCGACGGTCAAAGCCAACAAGATCTCTAGATTTGAGAAGGTAACAGCATCTCTTCTGCTCTTGAGTCTCAACCTGCTCACTAGAACAACCTGGCCTCGGAGTGTGTGGTTGCATTTTTCAGTTTTGCATTTATGCTGCATCCTTGTTCAGCTACACGTGGCACAAAATATAGAAAGACATCCAGTGTGAGAAGAAAAACATCGTTACACTCATCTGTTAATCTTCTTCTTCAACAGCATCTTTTCAACTCCGCTGCCTTCAAGGCCAGGACTAAACAGAGGAGCAAAGTCCGGGACAAACGGGCCGACGTCATGTGAGAGAAGGGTGGGGATGGACCGACTGGATGGTATGCAAGGAACTCCTTGAGCTATAATGAGATGGATGCAAAATGATGCCTTCAACACTTCAGCTGACATAAAGACTCAACAAACCCTCAACAGGGCTTTTCACTCGTGCTCCTTACTTTTAAACTAATTCTCGAGATTCAAGATGGCCAACATTTATATTCTTAGCTCCCGCTGTTTAAGGCAATTTCACTATTCCTCCTCGCAGACATTCGCCTTTTTTAACCATTTTACAATCATCATATTTCACAAATACTAGGCAAGGCAAGTTTACTTGTATCGCACATTTCAACAACAGTGCAATTCAAAGTGCTTCACATAAAAGCATCAAAACACAAGGCAAAAAAGGAGATTAAAAAACAATTAAGAAACATTAAAAAGTCATTAAAACACTAAAAAGCAGTGTAAGAAATAAAATACAGTAGTGAAATGCAGGAAATTGATATCCTTGAATCTGGTTCACTTAAGGGAAGCAGCAAACAGAAAAGTCTTCAGTCTTGATGTAAAGGAGCTGAGGGTCTCAGCAGACCTGCAGCTTTCTGGGACTTTGTTCCAGATATGTGGAGCAGAAACACTGAACGCTGCTTCTCCATGTTTAGTTCTGACTCTGAGAACAGAAAGTAGACCGGTCCCAGACGACCTAAGGGGTCGGGATGGTTGATACGGTAGCAGCAGATCAGAGATGTATTTTGGCCCTAGTTTGATTCTTCAAAGTAGACATCAACTGTAAAACAATGCCAGAACTTTTTCTACGTGGGATTGAAACAAGTTCATTACACAGGAGTAAAAGACATGTCATCTCCAGATATAAGTTATTTTAATTCATTTTATCAATAGAAATACAGAGCAAGTGAAGTATGAAGTCTAATGTAAGACTCCCAACATTCTGAAGCTTTATGGTACATTAGAGATCTGTGGAAGCGTCCATGTTACGGTCACTGAAACCCTCTCTGGTGCTGATGGGTGTCATTTCTGATACTCTGCTTAACCTGCCGGCTTGACGGGTCAGTCGAGTCTTTTTATTCTTATAATTGACTTCAGTTTCCACATAAAGCTGCTTTTCGTGGACTTAACCAGTCGTGGTTAATCCCTGAAGTATAATGTTCGAGCATAAACTTCTGTGACAAAAAGACACAAATGGACACTGTGACATTCTGGAAATACTCTTCTCCACCGTCGGCTAAATGTTCCTCGTTGTTCCCTCGTTCACCCTCTTGTCTTTACACCCAGAGTGGCTACTTCCAACTGCCAAACCAGAAACTGACTTTACAAACAATGCAACCTAAAAGAACATGCGTGTGGTGTTTGTGTGAGTGTTTTAATTAATTTTTTATTTGACGACATGAAATAAAACACATATGAAACACAAACAAAAGGTGCCTGATTAAGAAAGGTAATGTCATTTGTATTCATATTTTTTGAGGAGAAACGTTTTAACCATTTCTGTAATTTATTATAAGAGCAGTACTGTTTGATTTTTAAGAAACTTTAAAAATGCTAAGAACTGTTTACAGACACAATAATGGGATACCAATGATGAGAAGATTTTTGTTTTGTTTTTATGTATATTTTTTAATGCGAGTGGGTGACTCATACAATCTATCCGTGTGCATGCATTGCAGATAGACTGCATAGAGATTTATGTTAAGATGTGTACTTGAATCATTAGATACATTTGAATGATTTCTTTCCTCTGATGAGCAGTAAATGCATACAGGCCACTAACCAAAGCTGCTGTTCACATGTTGAACGGTTTTGTTTGTAATGGTGGTCATTTGTTTTTGGTTATACTTAATTTAAAAATGACACTTAACAGTTGCCTGGGAATTTCAGTACCTTGGTGAAAACCTCTCATCAGCTTTCACAGTTTGTACTGTTGAAGCGGGTCTGAGCCCCTGGACATGTTATAGCTGCACCAAACTGACTCATCAGGGGTTCCGGTGTTACGGCACATGGACAGAATATGGATCCAATGAAATAAAGACTATTTAAGCATGTTTCTTTTGTCTTTTGTAATGTCAACAAGTGTAGTTCTGTGAGGAGATGGTAGTTTCTGACCGGGAAAGACTGGAATTTGGTGAATTCAGAATCGGAACCGTTTTTCACCAGATTATGTTGCACAAGGAATTTTACATGGTGGATGGTGCATAACAATCAACACAGTGCAAAAAATATTAAAATGTACAATAAAATACAAAATAAAGTGCACAGACAAATGCATCAGTACTTTAAACAAGTGCGATGTAATGTGTAATTACTGATCAATTGTTAATGCAAATATTGAACTTAATTGGATTATCTTAAAATGGAAAGTAAGATTTTACTATGATAACCTGAAGAAAAAGTCAATGTTGGCTTGATGCACAGACATGACAAGTTTTTTTTAACAAAAAGCAGAAGTTTGAGAGATTTAGGAATGATGGTGAATGTTAAACATAAATATTAAAACTTGGGTGAATAGTCCAGCAAAGATACAAATTAGAACAGCTCATTGCTGTGAATTTAGCTTCCATAGCTTGTAGATTCTACTCTGATTCCCCAAACATGAATCTGTCCATTTTAATAGTTCAGTATTGTATGCAAGATAACAGGTGTTTATGCATGGCAGTGGCACTAATAGGCCATCACTCATTTTCGTTTCCACACTTATGTTTAAAATAAAAACATCAATTTGAATAGCTTGTATGCATGATTATCATGCAATTGACAGAATGTTGATATTGGTATCAGTTGACATGGTATGTTTCTAAATGGCAGTGGCTCGGCCACCCTACTCACTGTACCTTGCTCATGTTTAAAATAAAAACATGAATATATGAACCTGTGTATTATTTGAATAGCTTAGTATTGAATGCGCAATAAAGAGTTATGTTTATACATGGCACTAGGCCCAGTTTAATATAAAACAATTTTATATTATCTATATATATATATATATATATATATATATATATATATATATATATATATATATAGATAGATAGTCGGGGGTCCCTGCTCCATCTCTATCAGTTTGGGGGTCCTTGGCCTGAAACACGTTGAAGACCCCTGCTCTAGGTTATTATTATAGTTCATGAAGCAATACATGATGACAATTGAAAAATAGAGACACGTTTGGTTCATTCTTATCAAACACTAATTTGTATCCGTTATGGGAAAGGCTGGACCTGTAACAGCCTGTTGATAGTCTTTGTGACGTATGACAGTTTATTTAAGAAAATGAAATCTACTCAAACTGAGGATGGATTCAGGCCTCTCTCCGACCATGGGAACTTCACTGATAACAATCTGGTGGAAAACAGAGTTGTGCTTAGTCTAACTGTAGTTTTCCTCAAAGTAACATAGTGATGGTATAACAGTATAACATATGTTAAAAATTGTAAAACATACATTTAATTACATTTTTTGTTAAAGGCTGGTACATTATATGTATTATGGGATATAAGTAATATATTATGAAGTGAAAGGTATAATATAAAATCCATTCTATGGTGATAAAACTGATTTACGGCAGCTGACCTGTCGCTCACACGGTTGATGAACGAGTGCTGCTCGCTGTTGCGACACCCGAGTCCTGACTGACGCTTGCCACAGACTAGCTATTGCGGTGCCAGTGACACCAGGAGGATCTCCGCGTTGCTGGAGAAAGTATCAGTTAGCTCCATCAGTACTGATCCACCAGAGTCTCTGTATGTCTGGATAAACCTGTCTGAATGGACGCTTGGCTCTTCGCCTTTTTTTCTGGATGTATGTCCTGTGACTCATCTCCGGGTAGCCTACAAAGCTATTGAAGTTAGCTTAGCATGTTAGATGGAAACAGACCGACGGGGACCGGAAATTAGCAACACAGCGCTAGTCAGAGTTTAATGGAGAGTAAACGGTGTTTCTGTCGTTGTGTGAAAATCTCAAAAGTACAAATGCTTTGAACCAAGTGGACTATGTGTTGTCTCGCTTCATTTAAAACGTCCGGATTGTCTCCTGGTGTCCTACAGAGCTAATGAAGTTAGCATGCTAGCAGGAGGTGGACGGACCCGAACGTAACCAAGTAGCGTTAACGTAACAGCGCAGGTCAGAGTGAGCAACCCGTGTTTAACGGTTAGTAACGTTTCTGTGGTTTAGTGAAAATGTCTCAAGTCCAAATGCTGAGATCTGTAATCAACCAGCGACTAACTGCGGCTGCTGAAGATATATTTGGTCTGTTTGAAAGCACGATAGCAGAGTACGAGGAGAAACTGTATCGTACTAAAGAGGAGAACGAGCGACAACGGAAACTACTGGATGCTGTTTTCAACCCGGAAGTCCGGAAACAAAGAGCAGGTTGGTTCACTTTGTTTTTTCTCTGTTATCAAACACTGTTTATGCTACGACTGCTAACTTTATAAGTTAGTTAGTTTAATCTCATCATTCTTCTGATCTGTTCTCTCAGCTTCTATATGACAGAAACCATTTTAATTTGTTATCTTTGATAACACCACATGGATTTTGCAGCTTGTTAAATTCTAAAATGGTTCATATGTTCCTGGTCCCATAAGAGTTGATGAAATGATTATATTATCTGGTTCCATTGATAACATCCAGCTATTATCACAACACATACACAAAATCACAGAAAACAATACTGATTATAAATCAATAATATAAATCAACACATCTATCAAACAATTACAAGCGTACTACCTAAAAGCAACAAATAATCGTGTGTGTGTTTAGGAGGGGGTGGTGGGATTCAACCTTTACCTATAGGTTCCTGAGAGCAGTCTCTAAACAAAGTTTATTAGTTCAGATTGTGTCGTCACATTTCAGTTTCATCTTTACATGGATGTTCTCTACAGCTGACTACCAAGGTGGAGTGCTATTGGTTTAGAGACGGAGCTCACCTCTGATGCACGTCCACGGTTACGTTGTGGCTGCTTCTGAAGGTTCTATCCACTGTTTCTACGGTGGCAGGTTTACGTACATGACTCAACTATAACTGCCCGCAGGTGACTTTTTTTGCCATGTGACTATTGATGACCTCATCGCTGCTGGTGCGTTGTGTCTTTTAAAATTTGTTTTGTTATGTCTGTTGGGTAACTGTGCACAGGGAGTGTAAGAGGGAATGATGGCAGGAAAAATGAACAGAAGACTATTTGTTCAATACTGTCACGGGGTGTGTTGGAGGACTCAAACGCAGACCAGGCAGAGTAGCGTGAAGCAGATATTTAATTAAAAAAATGGGAATCGTTACCAGAACACAACAGGGAGTCCAAGCACAAGACAAGAGACGTGGGGGAAAATCCAGCAGGAGCAAAAACGGGCGGGTAGACATGACAATGATCTGGCAGGGGTTTATAAAGTAGGTTGAACAGGTGAGGGGAGTTGTGCTGATGAGGAGGGAGTGCTTGATTAGTGATCAGAGTCAGGTGAAGGGAGTTAGGCTGATGCAGAGGGAGTGACTGACAGGTAGAGTGAGGAGGGTGTGGAGCTACACCAAGACACACAGAAGACAGAAGGCAAAGCCTAATCGTGACAAATACTAACATTTCTTTGTAACGTCTCTGTGTGTGTGTTTTCTGTTTCCCTGCAGACGTCCAGCAGCAGCTGTTGGTGGTGGTTAAAGAAGAGGTTCCCCCTGAGCAGCAAGAGTGGAGCTCCAGTCTGGACCAGGAGGACCCAGAGCCCCCACACATTAAAGAGGAACAGGAGGAACTCTGGACCAGTCAGGAGGGTGAGCAGCTTCAAGGACTGGAGGAGGCTGATGTCATGTTCTCATTCACTCTTGTGAAGAGTGAAGATGATGAAGAGGAAGCTCAGTCCTCACGGCTTCATGAAAGACAAACTGAACAGATGGAAACAGAAGCTGATGGAGAGGACTGTGGAGGACCAGAACCAGACAGGAACTCAGATCCAGATAGACATCAAGGACCAGATACTGATGACAAGACTGGAGACTCTTCTGTCACCGATGACAGTGATGATTGGAAGGAGACCAGAGAACCTCGGTCCGGTTTAAACTCTTTGAAACCTGATGAAGTTCCCGTCAGTGGTTCAACATGTAGTGCTGCTGAGAAACGTTTTAGATGCTCCGATTGTGAGAAAACAACTGTCAAGAGTGCAGATCTGAAGCAACACATGAGAATCCACACCGGAGAAAGACCGTACAGCTGCTCAGTGTGTGAGAAATGTTTTACTTGTAAGGGAGTTTTAAAGAGACACATGAAAGGCCACACAGGAGAAAAACTGTACAGCTGCTCGGTGTGTCTGAAAGGTTTCGTTTGTAATGGAGATTTACAGAAACACACGAGAATCCACACCGGAGAGAAACCTTTCAGCTGCTCAGTTTGTAAGAGATCTTTTAACCAGCGTTCAAATTTACAGAAACACATGAGAATCCACACTGGGGAGAAACCTTACAGCTGCTCAGTTTGTCAGAAATCTTTTAACCAGAGTTCATCTTTACAGACACACATGAGAATCCACACGGGAGAGAAACCTTTCAGTTGCTCAGTTTGTGATAACAAATTTCGGGACAAGTCAGCTCTGAAGGTACACACGGTTAAACATACAAAAGACAACCAGCTTTAGTGGTTCTGTTTGTATGCAAAAGGTAAATCTGACACACCACATGGCACACAACGCAGGGGAAGAACTCTGGTGCTTTTTAGCCTATCCTTTATTCAAAAGCATGTTTTAATTTGAGAGCGCTGCTTATTGATTCCACGTTCTGAATTTGAATTGTTTCCCTCAAAACCCTGTCCTCACACACAATTGGCCCCCCGCTTGTGATTAGTGACACAATAAACCTTGATCGCAGTGAGAGATCCATGCTTCGTGTAAGGCGACGTCTCCTCACGTGGGCAGGGAGCTTAGTACTGGCTGTAGTTTAAACCAGTAGACTAATTTAGTTTTTATTTTCTAGTTAATATTGTACATTTTAAAGTTAAATGCATCAATCTGGTGCATTTTGAGACCAAAATCAAGAGGTTAGTTCTATGAAGAAGTGTTGAAATATGAAGTCGACACAGTCGACCCGCTGCTGTCGACGGACTTTACACCTCGTGTGTTTGTTTTCAGCTTCACCCTCTGGCTGGTTGTCAGATTATTAACTTTTATGTTCAGCGGCACGACTAGTGTTTAGACGCTTTGTCTAGTGTTGTAGAGGAGTTTTTGTGTTGTCATATGTGAAGTAAAAGCCCAAGCTCGGCTAATTAATGAATTAACTGTGGTTCAAAGTGTCTTTTGACGAGCGTCACATCTGCATTTTGGTGGATAACTTTTTCTCTCACAATTTCTAATATCTGAATTAAGATTTTGTAGATGATCATATTGATCAGGAATCACAGTGCTCTGTAGCCTGTGTAGCGGTTAAAGGTGATCTATCTGTCTCCAGAAGCATCAATAAAATGAGAGACGGCGAGTGCGACTGCTGACAGTGGCAAGCGTCAGTCAGGTGTCACAACAGAGCGGCACTCGTTTGGCACCCGCCAAGAAGCTGCCGAGCCACATTACCGGAGAACACCCACTGGTGTTACGACAGGTCAGCTGCCGTAAATCAGTTTTATGATTTTAGTTGAGTCACCTGAGCCACCCGTTCTCTGTGTACATCCTGAGAGTAACCATGTTGTACCTTTCTGTTTCTCATTCATTTTATTTAAGTATGATTTAGCTGGTTTTGAAACAAAGGGGAACATAATACAGTCTTTCCAAGACAATCGGATAATATGATGAAAATAAATCATCCAATCTGAAAATATCTTCACGCTTCCTCTGCTGATATGTAGGTGTCAGTAGGTGCCACCAGCTGCCAGTGCCACCAGTGCCAGTGCCACCAGTAGTCACAAGAGTGCCACTAGTCAGAGGAGGGTGCCCCCCCCCCCCCCCCCCCCCCCTGGTCTGTGTATGTTTTGATAGTCTGTTTTAATGTTTATTTGTTTTTTCTTTTGAAGAGAGACAGTCCGGATGTAAGAATATGTCAAAATATAAGTCAAGGCAATAGAATGACAGTATGCAAGAACATTGTTAGTCTATGATGCAAGCACATACCAGGGTAACAGAAGAAGAACAATAAATAAATATAAATAAATAAATAAATAAACGTGGGCCGATGGGAGTGTGTCAGCAACAATAGTTGACTACATGAGATGTAATATTCATTTATCCATGTACAGAGCGCAGAGAGAGTTTTCGATTCATCTGTGGATTGTTCGATGCAATACGGTTCGTAATGTAGTTTAATAAAAGTCATTTTTGCGTGTGCAGAGTTGTTGCTGTTAGCACTATTTATTCTTCCACCGTATTGTGCTGTTGCTTGAGTGAACGCAGAGCATAGCCTGTAAAAGGAGACGAAGAGTAAAAGTGTTTACCATTTCTACCACTAGATGGCAGTATAAGTGTAAAAGCCAAAAGGAGTGTAAAGCTGTATTTAGGGTTCCCCTGAAAATAATTGCTCCTCTCTAATTTGTTTAATTTGAGAATTCCTTATAAAGATTTGAAATAGAACAATAGGCCACACCTTGAAGGTTGTGACTTATATAAACATGCTGAATCGCTGGTTATTCATTTCTCAAGAAGCAAACTATAATGCCATTAGAATTTCTGTTATTAACCAGTTTATCGGTAATAGTACTGTTTACAACAAACATCAAGAATTACTATCTTTGTGTCCGCTGCCCGCGTGCAGTCAGCTCTCTCTACCACACCCCTCCAAACGGAGCCAAAGTGGTATCGTCCGTTCGTGCTTTCAACATGGAGGCGCTGGTAGAGCGAACACCGTTGTGTTTTTGCATTGTGGATCAATTCATGAACGCAACTTCTGTAAACTGAGCCACGCGACTATTTTAACCCTCCGACCAGCTGCTAACGGTTTCACTTTTCTGCTCGATGCACGAGTTTGCGCTTGTCCGAGCTGCTCGCGTGGAGCGTGCCAGTGTGGTCGGTTGGTGACTTAATGTGAGCTCAGTGCGCGTCTACGGCAGCGGACCCAGATGGACCCCGGACAGGTCACCGGGGTGTACGGAGAGATCAGCGGTCTCCCCGCACCTGTTTCTGCCCATGTGAGAGAGGAACAGCTCCCTGAGCTCGGGACATACACCGTGACTGCAGGTGACTGTCTCTCTCTCTCTCTCTTTCTGTCTCTCTCTCTCTCTCTCTCTCCCTCTTACAATTCAATTCTAAGAAGCTTTGATGACATGGGGAACATACAGTAATATTGCAAAATCAAGTGAGAAAGACAAAAAGACGTTCACAAACAGAAAACTAGCATATAGAAATGTGTCAACAGAGGGCTGTAACATTACAACATTATAATGAAAAGTATAAATACAAATAAGTTTCTCTTCAAATGAAACATTTAGATTTTGCTCTTAAATACAGTATATAGACTACATACAAATAACTTAAGATAAAAATAGACAATTGTGGACATGGCAGCTACAGAATATGAGCACAAAAAAGAACTGTGTATCTATTGCAACATTTATTTAAGAATAAATGTAGCCTATTTAAAGGTATGTGTATGTAGGTTAAGTCTATTTACAGTGCAAACGGTCATTGCAAGATGATTGACAGTCTTCTTGGTTTTATTCTATTGGACGCTGTTTTCCTGTCACAACAGCTCACACGTATTGCTGCTGTGTTGGCATATTGCTGCGTTTCACTCAGCAGGCAGCAGGTACGGAAGTTTCACCGATGATAATGACGTTTCTAGGCAATGTCGTCGGATGTGTGCACAAGCAAACAGTCTCTCACGCAAGTTTGGTCTGTGCACAGATGGAGTGAAGAGGTCTCTGTTCAGAGCATATTGTACACCACTCTACACTGCACACTTGTGGTCAAACTACAAAAAAAAAGAAGCTTACAGAGACTTCAAGTAGCTTATAATGACGCCAGAATACTGCTAAAGAGACCGACATGCAGTAGTGCTGGAATGTTTGTGGCTGCGCGAGTCAATACTTTCCAAACTGTGTTAAAAAATCGTATGTATAAATTAATGTGTGACTTAATGACTTCTGAAAATGAGATCATATTAGTTTTAACCAACATAAGCTACCAGTCCCAGCTGTGGCGACATTGGTACAGCTGTCTCTTTGTAAGGCATTGCTAGGCCTATGCACCTTTATTGTTTGTGTGTGTCATTTTATGTGTTTGTCTATCTGGACCCTGAGTCTGAAATAAAGTTTATCTATCTATCTATCTATCTATACATCCCTGGTGTCTTGGTACAGTTAGCAGGTAGTGAAACAGTGCAGCTCGTTTTCTGAATCATGTTGTGAGCAGTGGGTGCACAGTCTGTTCTCCCTCGCTGGCGATGCTGTGCTGCTCAATGAGTCTGAACATACTCAAAGATTTCCTTAGTTTTGGGTCCATCCCAAACCGACAGTTTGGTGAAAAGCCAATTTGTGATTTGCTGAGAACATTCTTTTCAGTGAGGAAATGTAGGGCTCCGTGGTTGGTGATCATACAGGGGATGTTCCTGAGGCTGCTGTTGACACACATCCCACGCTAGTTATTGGCGTTTCAAATTTGTCTCCACTTTTATGGAGCAGCGTTGAATGTGTTTTTGCTGTTTATTGTTCTCGACTGTACCAGCCAGATTGGAGAAGTGGTTCACTCATACTTCTCCGTTTTGGATGGGTAGATCCTTGTGTTTTTGTTTGTTTAGAGGGATCAAATGTGTGGTTTGTTTTTATGGATTCCTCATTAGCATTTAGCTGACTTCTAACATGTTGGTCTGACTGTGTTTTTATATAGTTTTAATGTGTCAGCATAGTGAAGAAGAATGTTCTGGTTGTCTATGCTCTTGGTTTGATAGTTTCCTTAAATTATTTTTGAAGTTTTTACATTAATTGTCAACCAATCTTTTTATTGTTGTTAATTTCTTGGTCTTTTCTATTTGAGGCCTTCAGGTTTGTACACTGAAAGGTCAAATATGTTATTTAGCCTTTTCTCCTGCCCTGTGTACACCTTCACAGTTTTTCTTTCTAGAAACTGGTCTCAAAGTGACTGGACTTGTTGCCAGATAGTGTTTTGCTATGTTTCTATGTTATTTTCTTTATTTGTAGCCTTTTTCTTTAATTGTGCAGTTGGCTTTAGTACCTCATGATTGGGTGTTTGTATGTCCAGGTACACTGTGATTTTGCTGTGGTGTGATCGGGGTGTTAGTGAAGTAATCCACTCTACTGTTACCCAGAGATGAGCTGTAGGCCTACCACTCACTCACTCACTCACTCACTCACTCACTCACTCACTCACTCACTTGCACCTGTTGTGTTTGCACCTATGGTTTGCACTAATGTTTGTGAGTTTTGCTGTTGTTGTGAGGCAACAGTTAAAACCAAACATATGATGGAACTTCAGTGGGATGGATTACAAATGTCTGGTGATTTGTTTTTTTACTGTTTGGAAATGAATGGAAACCCCCAGAAATAAGAAAAGACACATTCAGAAACCTGAAACCACACAAGGTTATTTTGGAAAATGATCTGCAGTAATGTCAATGAAAAACAGTGGTATGCTGTTTTAAACGGAGAGTATGATGAAAGAAAAACTGTCCTCTTGAAGCATGAAGCTATTACATGTTGAAAATATGGGCAAACAGCATCTAACGTTTCTAATTCACGGTCTGAATTAGGTTTTTATACTGCGCGATATGCAATATTTATTTGTCGGTAGGAAAATACCTCCTTTGAATGCTGTATAATTACACCATAGCTGTAAGAATCTATTCCACTGTTTCATTTAAATACTCATCCATCCCTACCAGACCTGCTGGTGTTTGGCAGACAAGGCAAGGCGATGATTTCACTCTTCTTTGAGCCTTACCAGCGATGTCCTGATGGTTGCGCTTGAGGAAAGTTCATGAGCTCATAGATATCAAGCTGAATGCCAGTTTTCTCAAAAGCTATCTTGTGTGCACAGCTGACATTGTAGACTGATGTCGGCACAAGAGGAACAGAAGTCTGGCCAGTAGTTATCTAGACATCTTCTCCTCTTATCAGCACGTTAACCTAGATCAGCTGGTGCATTATGGAGGCAATGAAAGAAACCCTCACTTTCTTAGATTTCAACCAGCCAGAATGAAAAGAAACATCCCAGTGGGAATGACTACGACCGCCAGCATTTCGTGACCACCTGCTGTCAAAGGCACTCTGCTACTGACACCAGTGATCTTGTCTTAAGGGTTTAGAAGGGTTTACAGAGTAAACCATCTGTTTCCCTGGAAGAATACCTATCAACATGACTGTTGTACCTGGCTGGATGTTGAACACTACGTTGGATTGTGGGTTCAACACCACCAATTTCCACCGATTCAAGCAAAGTTATACTGTTTAAATGTTAAATATAATGTCTCTTGTTGCACTGTCCACTTTGCTGCTGTAATCCTGCAAATGTCCCCGCTGTGGGACTAATAAAGGATTATCTTATCTTATTAATACATTTTATTTATAGAGTAGTCAAAGACACATAACATAAGTTAAAATGATCATAGAAAACATGAACCACACGTTAAAAGCAGCTCTAAGAAGGTGCGTTTTCAATGTGTGATTTGAATGACACTCTCGGCTGTGTTTGGGGAGAGAGTTCCAGAGGGAGGGGCCTGGTGATTTCATCGACGTGTTCGGAGGAGACGTTGAAAATAACTCTGAGGTTGCGGATGTGTGGGGAGTGAGACGGAGTGGAGCAATCAACGGCGAGGACGATGTTGTGAGTGTTTTTTGGTGAGGGATTTGGGACGGATGGTTATCATGTCTGATGTATCACAGCTTAGTTTGAGGGTGTTTGCGTGAATGAATTCCAGTGAGGTAGTTGGTGAGAGTGCAGTGAGCTGCAGTGGGGATGGATTTGGTGGAAATGTAGAGCTGGAAGTCATCAGTGTAGCTCGGCTGTTAGTTGAGAGGCGACAACACGTTCCAACAGAAAGACGGAGACTGGAGATGGGCCTGAAATGACTCATGACGTCAGGGTTGAGTCCAGGTATTTTGAGGAATGGGGCGACAGCAGCCTGTTTGAGTGTTCAGGGGTCTGAACCAGAGGTTAAGGGGTTAATGATTTCTGTGATGAGTAAGGAGACAGCTGGAAGACTTAACCAGATCAGATCAGATTGGATCCAGAACACAAGTGAAGCATAACATCACCATTACATAATGTTAGAGTAGAAAATACTTTTTTGTGGAGCATCCTCCAGTTATTACAGAGATGCAATAAAGATACGTTTTTGGCATTTTAAAGTGGAACAATAAACATAATCAAATCTTTTTTTTTTTTTTTAAACCCATCTTGGAAAACTTCTCACCACGTTCACATTCAGAGTGGAGTCAGAGCGACCTGGTCCGAGGCTCAAGACTTCGCTACTCTCAGGAGTGGACTCTGATCACAGACAGCAACGACCACAAGAGCATCAGGACTGTCCTTCCACCAGGACCCTGTGTACCTGTGTCTGGAGAGTGAGTGCACACACACACACACACACACGCACAAAATACTGTGAGAAAGAAAGTGAATGACCCTCGCATTCAACAGAAAGCTCATATTTTGACATTTTGAACCTTTCGTGAGATTTCACTAAGATCTTGTTATTGGCATTTGTTGACTAAAAAGGCAGATTTATTTCAACGTCATTGATGACGAAAGTGCCGCACGTACTTCTGCATTTACTGTTTTCATTTATTGAATATTATATAAATGATATTTAATGTTACTGTTACTTTGTTTGCTGAAGTATATCTTTGCTGCTGTAACAACCAAATTTCCCCCTGGGGATGAATAAAGTATCTAATCTATCTATTTATCTGATGTCTCACCATTCATTCTTCCAGACTGTCTTTATCTTAAAAATGGTGTCAGGAAATATTAGATCGTTTCCTTTGCTTTAACCTCTCACCTTGCTGCAGTCGTGAGGAAGCGTGGCATCACTGTGTAAAGTAAAAAAAATAAACTTTTAACCAGAGAGTCCAGTGAAACATTGCTTTTCAGCCTGTTGCTGAGTTTGCCTTCGAGAGTTTTTATTTCTCTCCTGCTCTTCAGGGTGCTGAGTGGACTCTCTCCCATTCAGGGCCTCAGGGCCGTTGTCAGGGAAACAAGTGGCCACCAGCTCCTCGAGGTGAGGAAAACAGACCTCAGCATCCTCTGTGACATCAATGATCGGGCATTTTGACGGACCGTTGTTGTTTTTGGTCGTTGGTGTTCAGATATGGGACCGCCACGGCCTCAGGAAGTGCCTCAACCTGACTGCTCTCAACAAACACGGCAGAGTGTACGATGACGGTGAGACATGCGTTGTTTCTTGTTTTCCCCCCAACAAGAAAGAAATCTGATGCATCACCACCCAAGAAATACCAAAGCATAACTGTCTCATCATCCGTTTCCAGCCCAGTTTGGCTGTCTGTCATGGTCGGAGTGTGAGAAGAAACTGCTGTATGTAGCTGAGAAGATTAAGAACACATCAACAGGAACACATGATGGGGAATCTGCATGCAGGAAGGTATTACACACACCTGCACCAGATGGATTAATGCGCTTTATGTGCATTCAAATCAATAACATGCAGATTGTAAATACATCAGAAGGATAGAACATTTTGTAGAATATATTCTTAAGCCCCAAAAAAATAAGAAAATCACATTAATGTTGTTAACCACACAGGAACGTGTTAATGTTGTGTGTTATTGTGCCCAAACAGGACAGGAGCGTGTACTGTGAAGACTGGGGTGAGTCTCTGACCAATAAGAGCGTCCCGGTGATTTGTGTGGTGAACCTGCAGAGCGGCTCCGTCAGCGTCCTGCAGGGCGTCCCGCGTGATGTCTCACCTGGACAGGCGAGGACAGAGAGGCTTTATGTTCTTGGACTGCTCGTGTGTGCAGGTCAAGTGTGAATTCATTGGGCCTTTGGTTCGTCTTTAATAACACTGTGTGTGTTTGCGTGTTGTCCTCCAGGCTCTGTGGGCTCCCGGCAGTCAGTCTGTGTTTCTTGTCGGTTGGTACCACGAACCTTTCAGACTCGGACTGCGGTTCTGCTCCAACCGCAGGTCAGACTGATGCTTTGTCTTCTGATTGAGCTAGAGTCAGCATGAAAAACAGAAACTTAAGCACTGAAATAAACAAAAACAATGTGAAGTGAAGTTTATCTACATATCCCAAAAAATCACAAGTTTTGATTTGGATAAGTACAAAAGAAAAAAGAAGCTCTCTTCTTTTTTTTAATACATACCATATATAAAAGTACTAAAAATGGCCACTTTTACATAAAAATATCAGTCAATTATTGTTGTTGTTGTTACAGTATGTTGGTGGCAGGGAGGGTTCCTTTTCTTGTGTGTGAGATGTGCTGAATCCAAACTGAAAAGGAAATTGGAGAACAGTAGTGATTGAGCAGAACATTAAGTTTAAGAAGAAGTGTCAGAATGCAGATTTTGGATAGCAGGGCTCACACTCAACAGTGGACGTCACAGTTTCATTTTGTGTCTCTCACTCTTACAATTCTGTTCCAGGTCAGCGTTATTCAAGCTGGACCTGGGTGGACACTGTGGTGAGCACATTCGTCTCTGTGTCTTTGTTAATGAATCACACTCGCACACCCTCTCTGCTCCTTCGATGACTGAACTTTCCTCCTCCCTCCGAACCAGAGTGTCTGTCTGGGGACAACTTGTCGGTGTCCTGTCCCAGGCTGAGTCCAGACGGGTCCACGCTGATCTACCTGCTGGGTCGAGTGTTTGGACCTCACAATCAGTGCCTCAGTCTGCAGCAGGTACACTGTGTGTGTGTGTGTGTGTGTGTGTGTGTGTGTGTAGATGTGTGTGTATTTGTTTTCGTTCCGTTAACAGTGACTGTTAATCCTCCACAGTTGGACCTGAGGGGCGGGAGGACGTCCACCCTGTTGGACGTTGTCAACACACCACAGACTGGTGGGTAACATACTGTAACACTAGCGGTGTGGCAATGTCGGGTCAAACGTTCATGTTCCTGCTGACTTTGGTGATCCTCTTTTCCTCTAGGGCCACCATGAGGTTGACAGTTGAGGTTTTGAGTGAAATGTCTCTGATTTTTCATCTTGTGCAGTCATCGGGTCAACATTTTAATTTGTCCAATACTCTGCCAACCTGCAAAAATAATGACATTCCCATCAACGTCGGCTGTACTTAGCAGATGTTATTATGCTAAATTAAGATGTTCATTATGATGAATACCTGCTAAATGTGCAGTTTTGCAGTTACTGTCTATGTTTGCTTGATTTGGCACGTCCAACAAAAATGCATTAAATTGTGTGAAGCCCTTAACAAAGCAGGACAAAAAGAGCTGATGTGTTAGAGTGCTCGGTGGAAGACCAGCATTTAAAAATATAAAACATCAAAGGTAAAAACATGAATTCTATCCACGTCACTTTGTTTCAGGTGAGTTTGCAGGCGTGTATGAAGCTCTGCCACCCTGCTGCTGGTCTGCAGACGGTCAGAGAGTGGTGTTCAGCAGCGCCCGAAGAAACTGGAAGGTAAAAACCACATATTTAAGGAATACTTTGACTCTAATCACTAATTAACAGGCTTTACCTGATGTGTGACATCGGTACACAAGCCGAAATGTAAAAATCCCAGCTTGTGTTGATGAGTGAGTTTCAGAGGTTCGGTTGGTGGATTTTCTGAACAGAGCTAGGCCAGCTGTTTTCCTTTGATTCCAGTCTTCATGCTAAGCTTAGCTAATCAACTCAGACATTCGAGTGGTATCAGTCTTCTTGTTTAACTTTCGGCCCGAAAACAAATGAGCTTATTTCCGAAATTGTCAAATTATTACTTTAAATTAAAATACCTACACTTCCCGGCCTTTTGTTAATATATTTTTTTATTATTTTGTGTTCATCACAACCTCGTATACATACTTTCCATAACTCATTTACTCTCTCCCTCCCTCCCCCTCTCCCTCCCTCTCCCTCTCCCTCTCTCAGGATCTCTTTATGGTCGACAGAAGATCAAACAAAGTTACCTCCCTTTCTGATAGTAAGAGTCCATCCTCTCCTCCACCTCCTCCTCCCTCTCTTCTGTCCTCATCTCCATCTCTTCTTTTCCCTCCTCCTCCTCCTTTTCCTCTGTCTCCTCCTCCCCTCTCTCCTCTGCTTTCACCTCCTCCTTTGCCCTGTTGGCCTCCTCTTCCTCCCCCATTTCCTGCTATTCTTCATTTTCATTTTCCTCCTCCTCCTCCTGCTGCTCCTCTCTCTACTCTGTCATCTTGTCTTCCTCATACTCCCCTCTCCCCTCTTCTTCCACCTCCCCCTTCTCTCTTTCCTTCACTTCCAGTTCCTCCCCCTTATTCTGACTCTCACTTTCCTCCTCCTCCTCTTCTTCCTGATCCTCCTGTCCCTCCTCCTCCACCTTTGTATCTTCATCCTCAGGAGCACAAGAGAAAACAGGAAGGTACGACAAAACCAACAGGTGTAATGTTGCCACCAAAATCCTATCGGGGTATTTCAAAATATTAGTCAAAAGTTGCAGAAACCCCACAGGAGCATTCTCTGAGTAGTAACGATAATAATATTTTTTACTGGGATCTATATTCTAAGAAGTGCTCAGATGTAGGTTTTATAGCAAGAGCATAATGTCGCTGGTAAAGTAGACTTTAACTATTCAAAGTAAAATCATTTGATTTCAGATGCATCTCCTGCATGTCGTCTACATCTGTGATTTGGATATACTGCTGGACATAATATCATCAATGAATACCCGTACCATTTAATATGGGTCCATCATTTCTTTGACCAGATCTTTATCTCTTTGTTATGTTCCGTCTATTGTGCCTCGACTGTGTTCTGTCTTTCCTTCATCACTTCTTTTTCTGTCTTTACTCCCGTCTTTGTTGTTGCCTCCTCTGCAGGTCTCTCTGATCTTCCAGCTTATGGCAGCTGGAAGCTGCTGACAGTCCAGAAGGACCTGATGGTCGTCTGCTGCTCCAGCCCTAACACACCTCCCACTCTGGTCAGACTGCACGTGAACGCACACACACACACACACACACACACACACACACACAGGAATGAGAGACACAGCAACAAGCATTATGCTATAATACAGTTTGCTGCATTGTTAAACAAGATAATTCAGATGAAAATGTATTTACATATATATTTTTTGTTTAATGGACTGTGTGTGTGTGTGTGTGTGTGTGTGTGTGTGTGTGTGTGTGTGTGTGTGTGTGTGTGTGTGTGTGTGTGTGTGTGTGTGTGTGTGTGTGTGTGTGTGTGTGTGTGTGTGTGTGTGTGTGTGTGTGTGCGCGCGCGCGCGCGTGTGTGCGTGTGCGTGCAGAGGGTGGGTTTCCTCCCTTCAGCAGGTGAGGCTGTGACCTGGCAAACTCTGCAGCAGCCATTCATGACCTTTGACTTCCAATGGACAGTTCTAGATGTTACACCTCCACCAGAGGAGGACAACACACACTACTGTGAGCATGACACACACACACACACACACAAACAGTGGGTCAAAATGATGAAGGTCAATATGAGCCTCGCTATGGTGTCTCTCTCTCCTCTCTCTCTCAGCTGGTTTAGACTTCGGGGCTGTCTTGGTTAAACCTTCTCGTCCCTCCAATGAAGCCAAGATACCTCTGGTCGTCTTTATCCATGGTCTGTGTTTACTTATCTGTGTTGACTTCTCTTTTCCAGGACGGAAACATATTGAAACATTTTGCTTGATTTATATTATGGTTTTATTTTAATGTTTGTTTTCCTCCTCCAGGTGGCCCTCACTCCCAGTTCCCAGCCGAGTGGAACTGCACCACAGCTGGACTGGCTAAACTCGGCTTTGCTGTGCTCATGGGTGAGATCCCGCTCTTCCTCTCAGACACACGCTCACTCGCACACGCACACGCACACGCACACAAGCACAAACACTGGCATACTTACACTTGAAATGGAGATGGAAGCTCATTTGCATTTCTTTTACTGTAAAATTTCCCTGTGTCGTCTTTGTGTGAGGGTATGTAAAAACAGTTTAAACGTATCCCCTTTTTAAAAGGAAATACATTTTTACTTTGGTGAAAATGAGTAAAAGACTTAAACAGAAATTCTCCTCAATCCACATGATCAAAGGCTTTTCCATGTCTCTTTTGATCAAGACGTCTTCCCTCTCTCTCCCTCTCTCTCCCTCTTTCTGTCTCTCTATCTAGTGAACTATCGGGGATCCACGGGGTTCGGCCGGGACAGCATTTTATCCTTGATCGGTCAGATCGGAAGCCAAGATGTAAAAGATGTGCAGGTACTGACTAACACAGTCCTGGATAGAGTGAGGTAGGCAAAAAAACTAGTGTGTAAGAAGAATCTGTGAAATATTTGAGAATTCCAAATATCGCGGACTGGAGAAAATGACTGTGGCGGTAGAAGGTCAGATTGCTGGAAGGTAGAAGGCTGAAGGTAGAATGCTTTTTGTCCATTGTCCATTGTCCATTGTCACCCTGGAACTGAAAATAATTTGTCTTTGCCCAGACCGCCGTGCTTACTGCGCTGCAGAGAGACATCGCCCTTGACCCCGATCGATTGGCTGTGATCGGTGGTTCTCACGGGGGTTTCCTGTCTTGTCATCTGGTCGGTCAGTACCCTGAGTTCTACAGAGCGTGCGTGGCCAGGAACCCTGTCATTAATGCTGCTACTTTATTGGGCACCAGTGACATAGTAGACTGGTAAGACACACACACACATGTACACAACGACACACCCACACATGAGCTTTAGCCCCTCTGCAACACATCTGAACCACTTTAATGTTCTTATCCTCTCTCTGTGTCTTCAGGCGTTACACCAGTGTGGGGCTTCAGTACTCGTATGACCAGATACCCACTGCTGAAGCCCTGGCTGCCATGCTAGAGAAGTCACCCATCACACATGCTGCTCAGGTCAGACACACACCAACTTTAAATACAGTATTTTAATCATAATGTACTGGTGAGATAATAACCAACATACTCTTAAACCAGAAGTTATTGTCTCCGCCAGCCGTAGGCTTTGGAGGACGCGCACGTATTGTAAAAAATAGACCAATAGACCAACCAATGGGCCAACACACACACTTTCATGTCGGTGTGTTTATCTGTGTGTGTTTGTTTGTAGATCAAGGCTCCAGTGTTACTGATGCTGGGGGCCAGAGACAGGCGAGTGTCCCCTCACCAGGGTCTGGAGCTCTATAAAGCACTGAAGAGCAGAGCTTCACCTGTCAGGTACAGCAGAGCAAACATTAAATGCACTTAATAAACAATCTGATCAAGGCAACAGACAGGGCAGGCACTCTTGTCATTCCCCCCCCTCATCAAGACAGAGATTGTGATTATTAAAACAGATTTTTTTTCAGCATCGTTCTGTTTGTCCATCCAGATTGTTGTGGTTTCCAGAAGACGGGCATTCTCTGTCCAGAGTGGACACGCAGGCCGACTGCTTCCTCAACACAGTGCTGTGGCTGCACCAGCATCTCTGAACACACATGGATGCATGAAGGCGCGCGCGCACACACACACACACACACACACACACACACACACATACACACACACACACACACACACACACGCACAAACTGTGATGAAGCTTTGCTGAAGGAGTTCTGGATAAATGAGTTTACTATCACAGCAGTTGACAATCTTGAACATACCGATGCCTTTTTGACAATAAAAAAATGTCCATCGATCTATATGTGATGATGTACTCAATTTTGTAAAAAACGTTTTCAAATCAAAGCATGTAATAAAACAAATATCTTATAAACCTGTATTGATGCTTAGAGTCATGTTTGGTTACTCAGTGATACTTTTAGTGATTCTAAAAACGGTCCCGAGCTATTAGTGTTTTCCCCACGATGATAAAACAAATGTTATATTACTCCTCCCTCATCTCCCAAGATCCCTACTTAGGTTTTAAGCCTGTTTACATTGAGTCAAGTCTGCAGTCTTACAATATCTTTCTGCAAATGTATAATATAGAGTATATAGAGAGAGCAGGCTGGTAAAGATATTCTACATAAATGTAATTTGCATAATGTCCAGCAGATGGCAGTCTCTGTCTGTCTAAACAGTTTTCCTTTTCTCTGAACATTTATTCCATTCATGATTTACCAGCTCTATGATTTGTATATGGCTGTTTTAGATATCTTTAACAAAATAGAATGTATATGGGTGAATCAGTCGGCAAAAGATCAATTTATACACATTCAAATGAGTATATCTCTGTTCCATGCAAGTGAGAACCTCTTGGTGGCCAATCAGGTACTCAGCTTGGTGGCCTTATCATCACTCCCTCTTGATTTTTCCAAAAAAGGAAAGGGGGAAAAACCCTGAGCTCAAAGTGTTGCATGTAACGTATACAGTCACATTTTAAAATGTGGCATCTGAAGTAACCACAAAGACCCACTGCAGAGCTGTAAAACACCCAAACCACTCGAAAACCTCATCTGGAGCCTTTCATTTGGGCTCTTGACCACCTTCCTCCCAGGACTGCCCAAACAAATAGTCTGCTGTAGCCCTTTAGACAAGTTAACAGTTACAGACAAGATCCGACAAAGCAATCTCTTCCTGTCTCTCTGGATTTCTTGTTGCAGAAATCAACTCTTGAGAAAAATGTCGGGCTCTTTTGCTTCACCGATATGTACGTCTCCTCACCAGACGCTTGTTTAGCTCGTCTTTTCCTCCATTTGTCACTTTATTTTTTGACAGATTTTTAGTCTCTCAGCAAACCTCCATGCAACCTCCAGATCTCAAAGCTTTATTTTCACAAAACAAACCCTGTCCCGCTTTTCCTGTGAAAAGAATATGGACAAAATGTTATCTTTGGTGGCCACGTTGAGACTTGATAGTGCCGTGAACAGTCCCACCACTCTCACTTCTCAGACAACACAAGTGGGCATTTCTTCAGCTGATGCTGACGACAAATTAAATTCACAGATGCGGATTTTGAAGGAGTACGTGCCCGAGATGAGAGCCTGAGCTGGTTGACATCTTCCAGAAGTTTCCTCTCAGCAGTCTCACCCTGGTGTCCCAGACACAGCGGCGTTGCTAATTGTCCCCATACACCAACACTCTGCTCTGCGGCCTTGACTGCAGCTGCTGCCCGATGAAGTCACTCTAATGTGGGTGTTGGGTGAGGTCACCAATTTAAGAGATGGAGGGATAAAAAGGATGGAGATTGAGAGAGAGAGAGACTGTTGATGAGGAAGCGACAGATAAAGGAAAGAGGAGTGAGACAGCGGCGACCGGGTGTTCCAAACAATGAACGAGCCAGATAGAGGGAGAAGTTCACGGCGCCATGCCGTGGTATTCTGGTGTGTGGGCCGGGGCACAGAGATGAAGCATTGTTGAAAGCTGAAGACAGGGGAAAGACTCATGCTCACGCTGGGTGTATGTAGGAGGTAGACAGACAAAGGGAGGAAAGAGTGCAAGTGTGTTTTCTGACGCTGGGGGACAAAGAGTCTTTTTGGACTTGGTTTGTTCTGGTGCTTCCCCTCAACAGCCGAACTGCAAAGAAAGATGCAGAAAAGTACAGAACAGCACAGCAGAGGACGATGGAAAAGAGCTGAATACACTTTGATAGGAGGTTACATTGTCCTACAAACAGACATCAGTGAGTGAAGGCGTCATTCCCAAGGGAGCATTTACTCAGCACATTTCATGACAAACCCTCCTATCAGAAGACATGTTGGCCTGAGGATGGCGCTTGAGAGGGAAGCTCATGGAACATGCAACCGGAAGGAATATGAATTCGCTTGGAAAATGTTATGGCGATGTGCAAATGACGTCTTTTTATTTTTTCATACAAGTGGAAACTGTCCTGATGTTGATTAGAAGATCACCAAAACCATTAGCTACTATGTTGTAAGGATGCAACGGTCCGACTTTTTTCAGATTCCTCTATCGACCGAGTACCGATCTGATACCAGTGTTTAGTGTGAAAGCTGTATGCCTCACTGTGTGGAAGTCACTGAGATTATTCCTTTATGTGAAATAATAACGGTATCCGATGCCAGATTGGCTTATTGTCACAGATACCCGATCCAGCTGTCTGAGTCAGTATCGGGTCAATATTAGTATCTGTGCATCTCTAGTATGCAGCACTATGAATATCCCTAAAAACAATATTTGGGCAGTCTGGTAAATGATTTGGATCAAACTGTTTTCCTGAAAGAAACAGTTTGAGATTTTGAAAAACACACTTGCCAAGATGGGAAGATTAATACCGCTCTTATGTTTGTAGGCTAAATATGAAACTAGCCGCTTGGCTTAGCACAAATGGTAGGGTATGATGTTTTTTGTACGGGGGGTTATGTGATATGGCTGTGTGCACTAACGTCCTGGAGTGTCTGTCTGTCTGTGATGACAAAACTCCACAAAGGCTTTAGAGGAGCTGGTAGGCGGATTCTGTTACCTTTTGAACAGAGGCAGGCTAGCCGGTTACCCCTGTTTCCAGTCTTTGTGCTAAGCTATTTATTGTGCAATCACAAGAGCTTATTTAATTATTGCAAGAAAGCAAATAAGCATAATTCCTAAATATGCTAAACGCATTTAAGATGACTGCACTGGACACAGCAGGTTACAGCACTAGATTTGATCTTCCTGCTGTGTTGCAGACAAGAAATAGAAAAAAAAACGTTGCAACTGTAAACAGAATTGATTTTTATCTGAATTAGAAGCAGTTTGATGGAGGTTGATTGAGAGTAAAGTTCCAACATCTGCATCCTTAAGTGGGATTTTCCCTTCTTATCCACTCTGAGCCATGACCTTCACCCGTGGACACAGGGTGTGTGTTCATGACTGTGTGTTTCTGAAAAGATGCGGTAGTCAAAATGATCCCTTACAGCCTGACTTCCCATGATTCTTTTAAAGGTGGCCCTTAGCCTCTTGTTTCTAGTTACGTTTTCCACTTGTCCCCCCTCCTCTGAATGCCCTCCATCCTCGTTATTTTCTTTGTGTCCCTTTTTTTTTTTTACCACGAAACAGCATTTGTTTGTGTACACAGGGTTCATTCACAAGCCTGTGAACGCAGGTCTTAATGAGGGGAAGCAGCATTTTACCATCTCCCTTTTGATTCATCCCTTTGACTGTTGAAAGTTGTTTGAACGGCGAGGGCCCCCGCTCAGGAAAGGACGGGACGTTTCCGTTATGTCAGCGCTACGTGTGCCGTGACCTTTCACCTTTTTCATTATTGTGTCATTATTTCTCTCTCACCCATTCCTTCCTCGAACTTTCTGTCACTTCAGCTATCTTTTTTTATCGCGGTAAATCTTCCCCTGCTGTTTACTTTGCTGAATGCTGATGAATCACAACAGAACGTGGGTTGGTCTCTAGGATTCAGACGGGTTTAAAGCGCAGCTGGTTGGGACAATGATGGCTTTGGGTTTGTTGTCTATAACAGGTCGAGTTATTGTCTATGTAGTGAGGGAGGTGGGGCGTGTTGGTGGTTACGAGGGTGCTCTAAAAAGCTTTGGGGTCTGATTTGTGTTTGCTTTGGGGTTCTGTAGAGATTTGCCAAGTGTTGATGTGTGCATGTTTGGTCAAATATACACCTTTTCACTCCTTTTTTTGTGTGGTGACATCATTTCCAATAGAAAGAAATCAACTTTTTTCATAAATTTGGAATCATGTGTCATTTTTCTTGATTCTAGCGGTGTGATCTTTTCTTCAAACAAATTGGTTTGATGGAATAATAGACTGCAGTGCCAGAATTATTCCCTTGTTTTCAGATAATAATGCTTTTAGGATTCTATAGGTGCATCTCCATCCTATGATTTTATGCACATTTTAAATTTTCACTCAAAAATACCTGAACACCTGAATACATACCGATCCCTCGTGAAAGTAAATCCAAACAAAATATAACTTTGGCTGTATTGCCTCGAGCTCACCGTTTTTTCTTTCTTTTGACCACCACTCATACAAGACCTTTCATCTGGGTTACAGTAAGACAGTAATGTTCCTCAAATGAATATGTAAAGAAAACATCAATGCCATATTTCCATCACGATTTCTAAACAATAAACATTAAGTCAACTTGTAATACATGCACATAAAACATTAATTCTCCTTTTCCGTTGCTGGTTTTCTTAAAATGTAGACTGAAATTGGATGGAAACTTGGCTTATAAAAGACAAAATAACTTGCAGTGATGAGTCCCTCAATGGGACCTTAAATCTTCTTAAACCATGTTGAGCAGCTAATGTATTAATCATCACAGGTCCCTATTGCTGTACTGTCTACTGTGCAATCTCAGTCTACAGCACTCCGCAGATCATGAAAACACACAAGCCTCTTTCGTCCCTTCTCCATTTGGCTCACCTCCATCATCCTTTTTTCCCGTGTTTATCTATCTCCATATTCCCATGCTGCGTCCTAAGCTACTTTTGTACTGGTGCCATGCAGGATAATATGAGGAGGGGATTTCTTGGCTCCTAGTTGTAGATTAGGATTTCAGCATGTCGCTCTTTTGCGGAGAACAACATACACCCAAAGAAGGACAGGACAGCTGCAAACCCCCCCGTCCAGTTGATGTAGTTAAATCTCTTGAAGTGATTGTTGCTGCTCCTGTTTGTTGTTGTGGTCACTAGATGTGTAAAGGACCTGCTAGTTTGGAGAATGTGCTATAATCAAATGTAGAGCCGTGTTTGTTTATATGCAACATTCCTTCACCTGACTTTGCTGATATTTGCTGGGTGAGTTCATGAGGGCCGGTGTCTAGTGATGATGTAAGAGGTTCACAGTAGTTCAGTGAGTTATCGGTAGTAGAATAAATGGGGCACCCCCCCTGAATATACACATATGGATCGGTTTACTTGCTTGTGGCTCTGGAGGGAGCTGAATAAAGTTTGAGAAAACAATTATGTCTCCAATAATTATCTCGGACATCAAATTAATAACAGGGAGCCTATTTTACAAACAGAGGGGGTGTTTTCAAACATGGGTTTGTGTACCAGGGAGAGGGTCACTATTGCATGATGGGAGTCAGAGAATCTAGTGTTTTTGTAGCTTGACTCTAGAAGTAATAATTTGTGGGCCTCTGCCTCTATTTGTTTTGTTTTTAGTTGTTTCTCAGCCCACTTTGTGTGACACTTTTATTTATTTGACTTCTAGCAGATTATGCTGCATTGAAAAAACTCATAAAGAAAAATCTCTGAGAAAGAAAAGGAACCAAATGATCTTAAAAGCAAATAATATGTCAAGAGTTGTAACCAGGATACGATAAATAAAGGAGTCAATGAGCAAAACGGGAATCAGAATCAGTCAAATTCAACCCAACTTTATTGATATTAGGTTTGGTGTACATTACATTTGTGATGCAATGACAACATCTCTACATAAATGGCTAAATACCCGTTTCATAGGGTTTTTTTCATAGTAGGTGCCATATTACATTAGAATTTACCAAATCTTTCTTAAATGTAATAAATTCCTCTTGACATGTTTTGACAGTAATTATTCTTAAGTCACTTGATCTCTAAGTAGATGCAAGAGAAATAATGTAATGCTGTTAATTTACTGTCATTCATTTGTCTGTTGTGCTGTCAAGTTTATTCACTGTATTATGCTCCCAAATGCTACACTGCCACGACTCCACTGAAGGCTAAATCTCCAACATGTCAATGTCAGCACTCAGGAATGAAAAGAATTCAGAATAACAGCCACGAGTGTTTTTCATGGCTCCTGAAGTTATCAAGTCTCCCTGAGCGATGAAAGGTCTACACAAATGTTAAAAAATTAAATACATCTTTAAAGATCGTCCAATCATGCATGAACTTGTGTTTTTTGACAATTGTTATTTGCTTTTAACCTTCTTTTTAATGAAGTTGTCACCTCATCACACAATTTTGTACTCATCTGTGGTGAAGTCTCCCACGCTCCTGCCAAGTTCAGATATCATAACACCTGTACACTGTAAAAAAAAGTTAACTTTTCAGCTTCCCTATTACTCAACTTTTAATGGATTCCCTGAACTCAAAGCAGGCTCTGACCCTCTGACGCTGCTGTCAGATAATTGTGCCAGTACTCAGAAAACATTAACTTTCTCGAAACATGTAAACACTCAAACTCACTTTGGGCCTGACTAACTTCTCTCTCACTGTAGTACTGTCTATCCCATTGTTATGAGAATGACTTACCTTTTTAGTAGTGAACTTATTTGGAGGAAAATGCTAATCTAAAAAATCTATACTAGCTTTTTTGGCATGTTTTGGTTGAAAGTATGCTCGATTGAACTGTAACCATGCATTCGGCAGCACACTCTTCCATCATATGTATATTTTGCCAGAATCCCAGAAATTCAGTAATTTCTCCGATCACACTACTGCACCGTCTGAGCCAACGGAATACATGCTATAATAAGGTGTGACTACTGATGTAAATATATTTTCTTTACACAGCAGATAGTCGCCTAAAGCACAGTGCAAGTACAAAGTGTAGCTTGATTGAGCTAATTGAGGGGTTGTAATGAATCTATCTATATATATGTGAAAGGTTAGTTTCTATCTACAAATAACATGGTAAATAAAGCCTGAGCAGATATGTCCTTTCTTTCCTTTCTTTATTACCACAAACAGAAAGCATTCACTTCGTCTACATAGCTTAGAGTTATTAGTTTTCTCTGCTAAAAGTCTTTCATAACGATATTGCTTCAAAGTCTCAACATGTAGGCCTATTTGGCCTTTCTTAAACTCAACCCACATTGGCCATCTGTTAAAACTTCTGGAAGCTAATAAATGTGTCTCAATACACTCGTGAAAATACTTCACTGCAGATGAAGCTGCTCTTAGTATAATTCAGATTGTCTTACATGTTGCTCGTAGCTGACCGCTTTGAGGCTTCAAACTGTTTTTCTTTTCCCTCCATCAGTTGGTTTAAGGAAGTCCTGGAGATGAACTAAAGGCCATAATTCTGGCATTATCTCCCTGTGCTAAAATACAGTCCACTATCTCGGTTGATGAGATAAGCAGCTAAAAGGCCGCTGGCTAACATCTAGCAGAACATCTAGCAGCTTGTTTGACAGCCTGCATCAAGCCTACGCTCATTCTCACCAATTGCAAGTGAAAGATAACCACAGTCCTTGATGCATTAGCTTAGCTTAGCTCAGCTAGCTTTTATTAGCATGTTTTGTTGTTGCATCTCGCCTAATTTTCTATGGGATTGAAGACGAATGTAGCCCATAAATGGGCTGCTTTTTCCCTCCAAGAACAAAAAAAAGAATTACGAGCAGAGACTGACAGGCAGTTTGTTTGTCTGATTTTATCTGTGTGAGTACTTAAAGCGCCGTCTCTTCTCACACAAATCATTTCAGGTACTCTCTGATTGAACTCCTCTTCTGTCAGCAGGTAATGGCCTCGCCGTTAACCTCTTGCTTAATGTACAACGTAAAGCATGCTGGGACTCACCACAGGTCAGGCTCTCCACATGAAAACACACACATGTCAGGTCTCCTCAGGCCTTTATTGACATATGAGAAAACTTAACTCTACCGTTCTCCAACCATGGACTTACTTATTCATACAGTCAGTTACACTCGAGTATTTATTTTTAGCTAAAATCAACATTATTTAAAATCAAAACCTTCATTAAGCACATTTTTTGTTAACTTTTTGTTGTTGTTTGCGCATGCTTTTTCTTACCATTTAGAGTTTTTTGTTTATTTCAGCATTTTTTATGTTTGTGTCAGCAATGTATGTGTGTGTCTGTCTACACATGTATGCAGAGTGTGTGTGTGTGTGTGTTTGTATTAATAATCTATGCAGTGGAGCGTTTTGTAATATGTGTGATGCATAATTCAGTGGTAAGAGATGGGATGCTCTTTCATTAGTCAAACCAATAGGGATGCTGCCGTGGACACACCTGTCATTACACTGCTCAGTGATTCACACTGTGTGTGTGTGTGTGTGTGTGTGTGTGTACCATCGTGAGTAGTATGCGATGTATATAATTACATCTTTAACTATGCAATGGATATGAGAATAAAATATAAATACATATAATTGCTGTTTGCTGCTGTGTTTATGATTTAACCTACTTACATATTTAATATTAGGTCAGTGCTTTGCTCAGAGAGTCTCTGGGAACAAGGATTTAAATCCTGACACACACTGCTGAACAAAGACGGTGAACATGTTTGGGGCACCATTAGCAAAGTGTAACATTCAATCTAAACTTATTAATGTCACACATTTACAGAACCTTCATTGTACTAAATGCAGTGTCAATTTGTGTTGAAATAATTAAACCATACATGTAAATGGCTCTAAGTGATGAACTTAATTCTACAAAGAAAGTTATCAAACATGGCTGCCATCCCAAGGACAGAATTTGAAGATCATGGTTTGTGTTAAAATTGTAACGTAACAACATAACGTAACAACATAACGTAACAAACGTAACTTGCGTAAATCAAGAACAACCGCCCTTTTCAGACTTTCTTACATGATGTTATGTAACAAGCATGACAACGTTACTTAACAGCATGAAGTCAAAGTTTACTTTTGGTTTCACACGGGACACAAACTAAGCTCTCCTGGGTGAATGTCCTGTGTTTGTTGATTGATTAGGTTTAGGCAACACAACTACTTGGTTAAGGTCTGAAAAAAGATCATAGTTTGTGTTAAAATAATAATGTAACAACAGAATAACCATAACAACCATTACAACGTAACTAGCAGACATAAAAAACAACTGCCCGAGCAGACTTTCTTAAAGTCATGTAACAAGCAAAAAGTCAACGTTAGCTTTTGGTTTCACTGAAGACACTAACAGCGTTCTCCTGGGTGAAAGTCTGTGTTTTGTCACTCTCAAATATTTGGCTGGGCAACGAGCCACTTTACTAATGCAACACTAGATGTTAAGTCATCTTTGCTTTATTTCAGACTTGCTAATTACCAATAATCAGGTTTGAAGGAGATTTTTTTTTTGCTCCCGTCTGTCGCAAACTTTTTCTTCTCTCTCGTTTTCTACCCTGTAGCGCATTATCTCTATTGTGTAACACTTTATCCATCAGTGGACTGTTTGCCAAAAGCTGCATATGCATTTATGTGGGTCCGTCACTGTGTGTGTGTGTGCCTTCATTTTGGCTTGTGTATGTTGGGTGGGTCTCAGACAGTGAGGGAGTGTGAGAACGTGTGTGTGTGTGTGTGTGTGTGTGTGTGTGTGTGTGTGTGTGTGTGTGTGTGTCTTTCATAACCGCAGGATTACCCTGTTGCCCTCTCTGCCAAAAGGCAAACAGGCAGGAGCTAAGTCCCACTTACTGAAGCACACACACACACACACACACCACTATTATGTGTCTACAGCATGTGTGACCTGTTTTTGGTCTTACTTTGTTCAACCTTTTATCAAAACAATCTGTAGAAGTGTGCACTTAATGAATGTATGTTGACCCTGTACAGTGTGTGTGTGTCTATGTGTGTGCATCTCTGTTCATCCTTCTGCACCCATGTGAAGATTCAGCAGGCGGCACACGCACAGCAGCAGAGTTTATTGTCCGCTCTTCTTAAAAGGGATGTGTGTACGTGTGCGTTGCATAAATGTCCCTCCTCATGTTTATTCATCAGCTGCTGAAACTTCACTGCAGTGTTCGACTAACTCTCCGCACTTTGATCTCTAGATCGCTCAAACCGCTGAGTCAGGGAAAAACTAAGGACACACACAAACACACACCGCACCAACACACTGCTGAATACAGACGTTTGAACACAAATACACACACATACACACTGCACAGGCACTTACTGTAGACACATTTTAAAATTCCCACACACATCCATGTTAACATGGGTCTGTTCAGACAAACATATCGATGTTGTACAGCTCATATGAAATGTAGACACACATACGGTGCATAAACACAAATATTTATTCATTATTAATTCAACACACACACACACACACACACACACCCTACTCAACACAGTGCTAGAATTGCTGACTTGTAATAAAACCAAACTACTCCAAACTGAATATTTAACCCTCAACTCAAAGTACCTAGATTCATAAAGTAGAAAGTTAGAGGGAGTAATGTACTCTTTCTTTATGTTGTACACATTTAACTTTCTATATATTTAGCTTTTTTTTATTGGCGTTTCTGTGGCTTCCATGCTTACCTGCACACAAACGCTTTTCACACAAATTTAGCCATTTACAGAGTAATAAGAGAACGCTCCATATTCATAGTTACATAGTTTTCCTTTAGAGATCCCTCTTTAATGTAAGCACAGTGTGTTATTGCCGCTGACATTGTTTTTTGTTGCCATGCTAGTGGGATTGAGAAAGGACCGTTTCTGTGTAGCGGCCCCTGCTGGATTTAGTTTCAGGGAAAGTTTGAATGGTAGTCCACTCAGCAGGGTGGTCCGATTTAATGGCCTTGACCCAGGAGCAAGGAAAGCAGTTGCTGATGTTGACAACACTGATGTGTGCTTTTGTGTGGCTCTTTATTCGTGTAAATTCCTTGTGTGGTCCAAAAAAAAACTAAAAACAGACTGGTGAAGTGATGGATAGCATAGTTTGGGGTTTTAGTCAGAGAGATCGCTGAGTTAATTGGTTTTACTGATTGAGGTCTTGATTGAATGGAAGTGTCGGGGCACTGGGGATAAAGAAAGCTCTTTGTGTGTGTGTGTGTGTGTGTGTGTGTGTAAGGAAGTATGTAACTAGTGCTCTGCTATTGGACTCAAGTTCCATAAGGGCGGCTGGTAGCCCTTATATGTGGATAATTATGCTGCCATTACACACTGCCATCTTTTCATTCAGTAGAAATTAGGTGTAAGGTTTTTCTAAGGTTTGATTCGATTTTTGTATCTGCAATCTCATCTCGTTCAAGTACTGAGATAAGTAAGATTTTATAAATTAAATAACATTGCAGTTTTAAAAAAAAGCTTTGGGCCTGAAGGTGGCACAAGATGAAAGGTCAGAGGTCACCAAATGATTAAAAATCATCCACTGTGAAGTGGGAACGATGAGTATTCATTGGCCAGTATTTGATGAGATACCTTTGATGCGTGGACAGTTAGAATGACATTGCCTTTCTTTCCCACGCACTGGCAGGACATCCTCAAACGTACTGTAAGAGGTGTCTCTACAGAGAAACTGATATTTTTAGTCACATTGTGAGAGTGCCAAGCCTCCTTTGTCTATTGAGTGTTTATTTCTAGCCTGTATGCCTCTGAGCCGTCTGAGTCAGCAAGAAGATATTATCACAGATTGTTCTTTGCCAAACTCCTGAGGGTTCAGCCTCCTGAACTAAATGGCCATGGCGGTGTGTGTGTGTGTTTGTGTGTGTGTGTGTGTGTGTGTTTAATCCAATGCACAACCCAATTTCTCCTTTGGCGTTCATAAAGTTCCATTTTATCGTGTGGCTTTACATGCACGTGCGTGAGTTGTGAGTGTATGATTTTATTCTTTCATGTCTGAACAAGCTTTCAATTGTGTTTGTAGTTGGTGTAACGTTACTGTTCTCCATGTGTCAGGTGAAACTCTACATGGAGATGAGCAGGCCCTGGGGTTGTTTTTCCTCAATGAGCAGAGGTCGGGATGGGCCCCTGCCAGCTGCCACGGCAGGCCTCGTGTCATCAGCATGTTGGTGTGAGTTTCATCTGTCTTGGGATTCAGTGAAGGTGCCCGTCATGCTTGGCAAACACCGTAAAATACACTCTGCTTTTTCCACAGGCACACTCGCATGCATACATACTATAGTTGCTATATTGGTTGTAATATTTATGGCATGCGCTTTAACTAGAGAATTGCTTTATTTGCAAATAAGCAAGTATCTTAGAGGTCGTGGAATTTATGAGATATCGTTGAGTTTTGCGATCCAAATATGGAAAATCAGGGTAATTTCATAAATATCTGAGCAAATGAATGTATTGTGAATTCTTGTGACACTACTTCATTGATTATCTCACAGGAATAGTGTGATTTTTGAGGTTTCATTGTAACAAAGTGTATAACGGCAATCCAGAAAACAGCAGCTGTGGCATTCTTTCTGAATGAATGTGCACGGAAATAGGACTTAATGGTCAATAAAAACATCCTTCCACAGAACATATGGTTGGGTTTAATGCTAATATGTGTTGCAGATGGATGGATGTTCTCTCATTTCTCCTGCAACATGCTCACTTGTTAATGCATTGCAGCACTGCTCAGGGTGTCAGCTGTAATCAGTAATAAATATTGATACAGGACAGATTAATGTAGTATCGCACAATAAAGACGTATAATTGAGAATTATCAATCTGCTCAAGTCTCTTTGTCCTTTTAAATTATTATTTCACTCACATTTATAGGTTAAATTTGTGCTTGTATATGCTGTTGTCACATCTGCTAACCTGTGCCTTCTACTTTACTCAAAAGTTCAGTCCTCAAAGTACTTTACATACCACAATAAGCAGTTAACAATAATAAGAGCATGGGTCAATTCAATAGGGCTCATGTAAAAGGAATATATTCATAAGAAACACATGGAAACAAGATGCTCAAAGAATATTTTCTCCTAAAACAGTCCAGAGTTGAATACTTAGGGGCATTTAAGGATGATGATATTATTACAGACATTATTTCTTTCTATTCCCGGCACATTCTTCTGGAGCACTGGTCCATGTTTCTGAACGGTCGTCAGGCCCAGAGCGAGATCTGTCCGGTACTCGCTGTCCTGAGAGTGAAATTCTCCTGTTTTCTGTGTTTATTAAGGTATCAGCCTCTGTGTGTGAGTTTCAAAAAGAGACAGAACGAAAGAGAGACAAATGAGAAACATAAAAAGAGATAATAGCCCCTGAAGCAGCCTTTCCTGCAGCTTGTTTGTAATATTCTCAGCAGATGGATGCCTGTGTCACATTAAATAACAGGAGTTGTGTGTCAATCAGCTGCTCCAGCCAAAGTCTTTGTAGTGGTTTCATTGTGTGTGTGTGTGTGTTTACGTTCATCTGCTTTTTAAGGGTGTTTTTGCAATTTGTTGCAGATTAAACATTGGCTAATAGAAACATATCCAAACATTTTGGTTATTAAAATTAGCCTAGATTGTGGAGCCTTAACTGAACCTTTACAATTTTCCTGTGAGAATTGGAATTTATCAGTCATCACTATTCATTAGTCCGTAGTGACCTGAAACTACGAATCATTTCATTTTTGGGATCATAATGCATCTTTTTAAATGGCGGTGGTTATTTTTGAAAATATATACATTTGGGTTAATTGGCACAAATGAGCTATTTGCAGTTGTTTGCAATGTACGTGATGATTCACAGGTAAGTTCTTGGGTTATAAGGAGCATCTTTTTTGTGGATTCATGACATCTATGATGAACGTCAGATATAACGATAACCTTTGAAAGTATAAGTCACACTGAATCTATTCTAGTGTGTATCATGCCTGTTTGTTCAGATTTGACAGTTCATATTTGTTATGCAAGTTGGGGCAATTGGGCATTGATAAGCAGCCAAATCAACAGGCCAAACAACAACAACTCCTCATTGCTTCTAGTGCACCTGCATGCACCTGTCACTTTCCCCTTAAACAGTATCTTTGCCTCACGTCTTTCACTCCGCACCCCTTCCTTAACTGTCCCGTGCCTCCCCAGGGTGCACTCACAGTTTGAAAACATCTGCTTTAGTCTATTCAAGTGTATTTTATTTCAGATTCCTATGACTCTCTGTTGTCTTCTTTACTGTGTTCACTGTAGCAGATGTTTTATAACGTAAATATTTTGGGTAAAAATGTTTTTCTCAAAAAATAATTTGGGTCAAATATGGAATAACAACAACAGCGCTCAAAACCCTCAACCATTAATCTTTTCAAACATTCAACATGCCATGTGTCATCTGAAATGACCTGCACTCTGTCAACACTGTGCACATTCACAAATTGCCTTCCCAAATCTGCTTTTCCACCATCAACTAAAATACCCTGCATGCTTCCACTTTTTGCCCCAGAGTCAGCTGTTTTTTCCCCCCAAACGGTTGTTTCTGGAACCCATGACCTTATCCTCCCATCTTTTCTTCCAGTCCTCGCTCCATCCATCACACCTTTCCTTCCTCTGTCAGGTCCGTGAGCCGTGAAGAGATTTACAGCTCACAAACACGAACACGGTTTACAGCACTTCTATATCCACGTCCGTTTATGCCAGTGCCTGCCGGGTCTGCTTCTTGTGTTTTTCTACATGAAGAACACAACTTTATCATGCGATAGGCCTCAATAGCAGCACTAAATAGGTGCTAATTGTTTTGTTTAATGTAGCCTACCATCCCGTTCTCATTCCCAACTCGTCACATACTGACGCTGGGTCAGTACTTTTGTTGTCACTTTCTAAAGCACTGGCTCGCCCAGTGTGTCAAACTATGACACTCCGCTACTGTCGTAGTAAACACGGGGTTGACGTTGTGAAATTTAACATAAACAGTTGCTCAGGTTTAGGCAACAAAACCTCTTTGGATGCTTTCTTACCAGACCTGTTTGGTTTGCTTAAAACAAACTCGGGTCCGTTTGCTCGGTTAGTACGGTTCATTTGGGCTGAAGGGAAAGCTGTCAATCAAACCCCATGTTTGAACTGTCATTTATCAAATATCCCTCAGAGGTTTGGTGAACCTTTCAATGGAATCCTGTTTGGAAAAACCCTGACTATGACCGTCTCAAATGTGATGTGATTTTCTATGACTAAATCACAAATGGTTATAATTAGGAACATTTTGAGCAGAAATACATTGCTGCTCAACAAACTGTTTTGTCACATTGTCGCCCAATGGCAACGCTAAAGCACGTGTGTACTTTAGTTCAGTAGAATCATGTGGATACTTAATAGGCAAGACGGATGAGATCATTACCCGGTTCAATCATGACACATGTAAGCTGTTTATGATTAGTATCTCAAATTTATGAGCAAATAAAAAATCAGTTCTCATTTAATTGTAATGTCAGGATTTCTAGGCTCAGAGGAAACATAGACATTAAGAAAAAAGTACGATATGAAATATAAAATGTGTCTCAGCATACAAAAAAAAGAGAGAACTTCTCTCTACCTAGATTCTTTTACACAAACGTAATGACACTGCACATACCAGGCTATTTATCAACTCAGTGGCCCAACAGAAGTGACAGTTATTACTCAGAAGTGCATTACAGCTCTGTGAGGTTTCTAAAGAACAAGCTTTCTGAGAAGCTGTGGGGCACACAGCTGAATAACACAGCTGTGTGAGTGTTTTTCTGTGTGTGTGCTTGTATAGCTTCATACATTTTTGTGCGTTACTTAATACAAGTACCTCATATGCCTGCCTGGTTGTGTGTGTGTGCGTTGTGTGTGTGAATCAATTGTTCTTGATGTGCGGGGATTTAAAAAATGAACACAGTTTCTTCTTCTCGTGGTTATGTCTTTGTACAAAACAAATCCACCTGCAGACCTCCAGGATGTTGCCAGACATGGTTGATAAGAGATTTATGACACAAGTGCAAAGCCTGAAGTGACTCAGTCCCTCATATGTGATCATGTTTTTAGACCGAGGCCTGGAGGTGAGAGGGCCTGCCAGAACCTGCCTCTCATCACATCCCAGTGGACGGTGACCAGAGATGGAGGGAAGGAGGCCCCTTGGAAGGATGGATGGATGGATGGATGGATGGATGGATGAGGAAAGAAAGCGAAAGAAGTTAAAGTGATAGACAGCAAGAGAGCAGAGTTTGAGTTAGAGGCCTGGAGCTGTGATGAGATTGAATGACAGAAGAGGCAGCTATTTCTAGGTGAGGACAGATTAACTGAGGGGTTAAGTGAAAAGTCTTCACTCTCCATTTTCTCCATTCGCCTCTCAGTTTATTATCTAAAAGGCTGCAGATTGATGTGTCAGTTTCTCTGTCCCTCCTCCTACAAATCGTGCTCTCACGATGTCCTTTCCCTCTCAATTTAATTGAGCGACATTGCTCTTGTACTCCTCTTGCTTTGCTTTCTCCCTTTGACCGCCTCCTTTCGACACTGTCCCCCACAATTTGTAGAAACTTGTAGAAGAAGTCGGGCTTCACTTTCCAAATCTTGCACCCCCAAATCTGGTTTTGAATTCATGTTTTGAACACATTTCATCAAAAGTCACTAATGTTTGCACATACACAATTCTTTTTTACAGCCTGGGTCAACTGGGCATGATGACCAAAATTATGAAAAGAAGGTTCTGAGAGGGACCCCATCAAATTGGGGCCCCATGAGAGTTTTTACCTTCCCTCCAACAGAGCCCCTGGGTGTTGCTGTGGTATACAGATACCGTGCTGAAGTGCATCAGACGGTGTATCATTCATCTTGTCAGTGACGGAGAGTGCGTAGAGTGTTGGAGAGCTGGTAAAGGTGATAAGAATCGGGTCGAGGTAATGCAGGTAATCCCCTCACCCACATCCACACAGAGCTCAACACCAGCACCGGCAGGATGTGAGGAAGGGCATCCGCCGCAAAACCTGTGACAAATGAAATATGCGGATGATAAAAAAAAAATTTAAAAAAATCACATTTCCATACCGGATCGGTCAAGGCCACCTAGATTAAAACAGATGATCCGCTGTGTCAACTGGAACAGCTGAAAAAAGAAGAACAAATGCATTTGCGTGTTGTCAGTTCACTTTGTTGTTTGCAGATGTGTATTTTCATCACAAAGTCGCAGAATGACAATCATATAGATACAAAAGTTCAGTGTGCCCACATTTACAAACAGAAGCTGAAGGGCAGGTGCACACACACAGAGAGATACACCCACACACCCTGCAGGCTTACCCACATGCTAATCACAGCTGACTGTAGCAGAAGTGGAATGCGATGCTGGACTGTAATCAGGATGTTGGCCCACATGCTGATTACAACACTGCAGCTCCAACCACAGCAAAACAACTTTCCAGCACTGCGCACTTTTGCAATCTGCTTTTCATTACTTGTGCACTTTTCATCCAGGAATTATTTAGACATTCAATAAATATTTTTTTTTGCTGGCTACGCATTTGAGATATGTGTTTTAATATTTGTTTTGACTCCCATCCTTCGGCTTTTGGCTGCATTCATTATTTGAACCAAGGGACACAAAAAAGTTTCTGTAATCGGCTGAAGTTGAAAGCATTTATGTTTCATCTTGATCCCCGATTTCAGTTCTGAGCTACTTCTCTATTCTCTGTGTAATTAGCCGTTCATCTCTATTTTCAATCACACTTTGATAGATCTCATTCTAAACATACACGAACATGACAGTTTAATGCATTTTATGTGTTTGCTTCTTTTTTCAGAACTCTTTGATTTCCACATCAAACAGCTGTACTGTCTGCATCTGACTGTGTGTCAAGAGAAACCTGTCGGTGTGTGTTCTGCAAACAACTACGTGTGCATTTAGATAATGGCAAACAGAAAAACAAATTGTATTCAAAACATATTCTTAACAAACTTAATAATAACCACAAAAAGGCTTTTATGTAATATCTATTAACAGATGCTCCATTCCAGTCCTTCCTGTAAAGTCAGACTTTAACAGGCTATTGCACACGTGTTCCTTTTGTGTCTTGTCGATGGAGGGGTGAGTTGTTTGGTCATGTCTACTCACACACACACACACACACACACACACACACACACACACACACACACACACACACACACACACTGAGGGGCCTCTCTGTGTGTTCACAGCATCGTTGACAGATGCACTAAGCTTGATTAAGGAAATGGTTCTCTCTCTGCCGTATGTCCACTTTTTCGCAACCACGTGAAAGCTGTATATCTTGAATGTGTGTGTGAATTTGCATCCGCCCACTGAGCTCAGATGTCAGTGTGTGCCAGGTTGCTGGATACCTGCCTGTTTTTGTGTCAGCTCTGTAGCTGGACTGTATACAGTCATTTTCTATAGTTCACCCGGTGGAGCGACAGATGCTCTTTGTACCGAGTCGGAGCACCTGCCAAGTCAGGAAAAGAGACTTTTCCGCCATCGCTCAGCTCCACTTTATCTTCTCCATTTGTAGCATATCGCACACCTTGTTTGTGTTGCGGTTGGTTTCATGTGAGGGCACTTTGCATGTGTGTATTCGGTGGGTGGAAGCTGTGTATCAGAGTTAGATTATCTGGTTCCATTTGCTTCATAAAATGTAATGATTAATAACAACCAACATTTCCATTCTAGAAGCAGAGCTGCTGGTGTGGATGGATATGGTTAGAAGTCAATGGTGTTAGCAGTTGTGCGACTCTGCATTTGGCAACTGCATCAGAAACTGCTTGTGTACCAGTATGTCAGTGAGGACAGGTATTTCTCTCGGCAGTGAGCCAAGCTGGTGAAACCACAGGAAGGATGTACAGTGTGAGCTTTATAGATTAAAAAGACAAGCAGTAGGAAACAGAGAGGGGTTTAAAAAGAGAACACATTTGGGTTTTACATTCATATCCAAAGCAACAAACATTAGATCAAGGTTTCAAATCTTGCATGAAGATGCTTTTGGGCTGCAACTGTCCACTGCAAAAAATCAAACCTACCACCTTTCTGTCATGAGACACTCTCTCCGTGTATATTTGAAGCAGCAGTACATCCTCACGAGAGATGAGGGAGGCAGTGGGACAAGTGTTGGATCATGAAAGCAAAAGAGATGAGAGGTGAGGAAAGAAAAAGTAGTGGAGGGAAGAGGAATGTGATGGAAAGACAAAACAGCTGTTGCAGTGTGTCTTTACCATGTCCTTGCTCTACTAGCATCAACACATTGCACTGAACAGCAGGTGAAAACCACCTGGAGACTGATGGTCACATTTACCCAGGCGGAAGGGACTTTGCTTTGCGCGCACATTGTCCATATTTATGTGTATGTTGTTCCAGACGGAGAGGGACATTCAGGCTGTTAAAGGTGTGTGTGTGTGTGTGTGTGTGTGTTCCTCTTAGTGTGGCTGGAGATGGATGTTGAATCTGAAGTCATTACTGGGTGAACAAGGCTTAAGCTGACAGACTGTGACCAGACTCGTTTGCCTGCCACAGTTTGTCCTTGGGATTCAGAGACAATGAGACAAGCGATAACGCACTTAAACGGCTTTTATTTGCCCACGAAAATCAATTTCTCTCTTTCCCTCCTTCCCTCTCTGTGGTCTGGAAAACAGATGAAAGACACACCCAATGTCACCATGAGATGACATTCATTTCAAATTCCTTTTTGATAGATTCCAATTTTGGAGAATCTGTTTACCAAGCATAGCAGAGATGGTTGCATAGGTGGGATTGATTAATTGTGTTGCACATCACACAGGTGTCATGCCCCGATATTTAACATATGTCCCAAGTCCTCAACTCAGGCCAAGCCGACCCTTTGAGAGCCAAAGGCCAGTGTTAAGAATGCAATGCAATGAAATAAATTGGTAAATTGTGTGGCGGAGCCGTGTGGAGACAAAAACAGATAGAGCAGGAGAAAAAGAAAATGAGACACAGACAAAAGAAGGAGCTAAGAGGGAGTGCATTTGAAGAAGAAACGCCCTGGAGGAAAAGTGCAAAATTACAGACTAACGTGCGGAGAGCGGCCCTTTCTTGCATGTGATAATATCACCTACCCCCATATCTCTCTCTCTGTCTCTCTCACACACTTGATACACACACACACACACACACACACACACACACACACACACTACGCACTGCCCTATTGAGACATCAGTGTTGATGAAAAACAGATCAGGAATAATACTTTAAAGCAAATGTCATGTATTGCGTGCACATCTGGATTCCTATTCCCTCGCTTTCTAAACTAAAGCATGTGTCCACTTACGGCCCGTACCGGCCAGTTAGGAGTTAGTAAACGTAATTATAAAGTATGTACCGATTCTAAATGGAGTCATGTATAATCAGTGCAATATCCACATGACTTAAATATATTTTGACTTACCATCATAAAGCAGGTTTAATGTCTATTTTCACAGTAATGCAAGAATTTATCACATTTCTGGGTTTATGCAGATCCAGGAGACCCCTTACTGCAATAAAACCTCACCCTCATCATCACTGCTACGGCTCAGAGTTCCCCTCAGTGTATCCGCGCCTGTCAGTCTACCCCTAATGCAGAAAAGCAGGACTTAAGCTTAACTCAGACTGACTTTATGATATTTTGGCTGGGGATGAAAGCCACAGATCATATTCTACACTGCGCTCATATTCGTCTTTTTTTTTTTTACTGGTTTTCAATGAAAATTAGAATAAATATGTAATATCCTAAACGATATCACAATAGCATTATCAGTCAATTAGATATTTTTTCAAAATGGTTTAACCCTAATTGTAAGAAAACAATACAGACACTTTAAACAGTAAGATGTTCATAATGGAAAACAATTGAAATTCTAAAAGCTGAGGTATTTCTTTTCTTTAACCTCTCAGATTCATAATAAAACGTCATGCTGTGGCTGCTAACAATACTGTAGTTACTGTGGCAAACTAAACCAGGGCACTTAGACCTAATTACTGAGGAAACAGATTCCAAGCATTATGGGTGGGAGTATGGAATAAAGGAATAATCCCCCTAATTCAGGCCGGAGATATGGGCATCCGTTAAACAAAGAAATCCTAATAATAATAATAAGACACTTTCTCGGGGCAAAATCCCACTAAGCTCCCCAAAATCCGATTACGCTCATCATACGAGTTTGTGAAGGTTTTTTAGGAACAAATGCACCTCCTCCTGCTCCCCCTCTTCCCCCACAAGTCCTCTGGCTGCCTCTGGCCACCTTGTTGCCCCCCTGATGTACTTTCCTCTCATTGGATCAGCCCACACTCTGGCGGCACGCTGACCTCGTGTGCCATTGGTCAGTCTTGGGACGCAAGGTATGAAACCTCCAGCAGAGCTCGAACACACACACATTCATTACCAAGTCTTTCAAAGAGCTTAGTAGAATTTAAACACGTGGGATTAGTTGAGACGTGAAAGATTTTTAACCAACAAAAAAAATCCTTTTCTCTGTGGTACGATCCCTTTCTCCTTTCCTATTGTGTTAGAAAGGAAAGGAAAAGGACCCTGGAGATGGAAGGGAGGAAAGTGAAGGATAGAGTGGAGAAGAAGGTGGGAAAGAGATAAGTAGGACGGATGCATTAAATTAGGGATTTTATAGGTCACTGTTTTTGAAACACAGAATTAAACTTGTTCTAACATTGATATAAAACACTTCCCCCCCAAAAGCAGTAAAACCACATTTTATTATGACTTTTTAAATTTATTTTTAGACTATTATTGTTGATGATTTCACATTTGATTATCAGTTTGGCTAACATGTGTTTCGGGTAGACCGGGTACGATTGCTGTGTGTGAGCACCAGATCTGAGTTTGGTACGTTTCGTCACTGTAAGGTGTGTTTGCTCTGCCAGGTTGCTCTGTGAGTGTGTGTTGGTGTGTTCACAGCTGTGTTTGGAGTACCAGGGAAGTGTTGGCAGTGACTTCTACTATGTGGAGGTGGGCCAGCTTGTGGTTTGTGTGCACTTGTGGGCGAAGTAGCATTACGCAGTTTGACGCACCTTGATGAATACACACACTCACTCTCCAATAAATCATGTTGATATGCCAACCTAACCTTTATTCCTTACCTGCACATACCTAAACCTATCATTTACCTCAATGTTAACCCTGATAGTATGTTTTTGCATAGATAACAAGTGCTAATTAGGTTGCGTAATCCAGTTTTATGAGAAACAACCAACAAACGCAAAAAGTACAAAAACGTAGGAGCTCATCAAATCAAGAAACCACCAAGAAGAACAACAGCATCAGTCTTTTCAGCGGGTGCCCCAAAATGACATGTTTGGATTCAAGTAACAATGTCCTCTGGTGGCCGTAGTAATTATTAGTAATTGAGGCCTGTACCTAAATGTAATCTGTATTATATTGTTACATGTAAATGTAATATGATTGCGGGCCACACAGGAAAAGTCCACACATCTTTAAAAAAAACTATATTTTCCATCTCACTTCCAAATTAAACTGCAGAGTTGTCCAACTTTAGCTAACAGCGCAAGCATTGAGGACAACACATATCCCTGAGACACTTGCGAGGTGCCACTAGTTGCCAATGCAACCGGTAGCTTTTTGCAAGTTTCCATTCCTAACCTAACAGACGTGTGTGAGGGGGACGCAGTCAGATGCAGTAGCAACATGCTACTTGTTAATTAGTGGGGTTGAGGCTATATAAGGCTACCAGAGTTCATCAAGCGCTGTCACTGACAGGACCACATGCTTTTTAGGACCGTTTTTGACATACTATGCTATGACTTTCTTGTGACTTTATTCGATTTAATATTCTATGAAGTTTTTGGATATTAAAAATATACTACTGCCAGAGGGGTGTTCTCAGGGGCCACTATATAAACCACACCTTTTAAAGAAGAGGAATGTGGTCTCTCCCTTGCAATCAACTATGGACTGGCCAGCATAGAGTATATAATTATGCAGTTAGGAGATGAAGGCACTTGTTTCTTGGTCAGAGGAGCACTCACTATGTTGCTTAAAACTAGGTTCTGTTGAGCTGAGTTGACTTTATATCGTTATTTCATTTGTCATCTGTGCTTGATTTTGCTACCGTCTACATTTTTGTAAATACTTTCAGTGAATAAAGTCACTATTTTTCCACCTTTACCTAATCTCCCAGTTGTATGGGTACCTCTGGTCCTTCACCAAGATGATGATGTTATTTTCAAGATATTTATTTTATTTACCTCTACGGGGCAACACTAAAGATCTGTCCCAAAGTGGTGGACATTCATCTGACATCGTCCCAAACAGAGAAAAAAAACAGAAACATCATTAGATTTTATTATAAATCAATGTATTTTATCCTACAAGTACAGTAGGGAAAAATGAATGACTCAATTCCTCCCGTCTTCTAGTTTCTCATACGGGACCTCGTTTACTGTAAGTTTCCAATGCCTGGGAACGAATCAATTAATTGAACCCAATGTTCTCCTTTTTAAATTGTGAATTTAAAGAGAATTGTAAAACAATCTGGGTCAGTGTTGTGCTGCAAGAGAGCAAAACAAATAATCCCCAAACACACACTACATGCGAGTGTCAGGTGCTTTTTTTGTCATGTTGTACCTTGATGTTTAGTGTGTGTCTGGGCATTGTGTAATACTTTTGTGTATTATCTGCCTCCTTCACATGCCTTTGTTGACAGAATAAAGACGATATCAGGCCCTGGAGGTGGAAAGGCGTGCCTGTGCAGATATCTCTCTTTACTGCTCTGCCCTCTGGCCCCTAACCCTTAGCCTTTGACCTTTAACCCCTCACCATTTATACTGACTGCACAATGACAGGTTAATTTCACGGACTACCTGTAAATTAAGAGCATGGCAGATTATTTTCAGCATCTTGGTAAACAGAAAACAATTGCTAGCTCCCAATTTTAGCTTTTAAGAAGCTATAGCTAGTATTTGTTGTAACATGTCTTTCACAACATTTAATTATGCTTCATGATCTTACATCTAAACAAACCTACTGTAAGTATTTTACAAATGTATCAGGATTATTTTGTGTGAATCCATCACTTTTTTATCAACTTAAGCATCTAATATTTTTGACACTGCAGGATGAATCACGTGCAAATTGTTTATACATTGTTTTTGTTTTACCTTTACACCCGCTACCACTTCTTACCCCCTCCGTGCTCTCGGTCCATGTGAAGTAAGTTTTGACCGTGCTGCCCTGGGGCAAGATTAGCTCTCAGGTAATTTCCCCCCAGTTCTTCCCTTCCTGTCGACCAAACAGGCCTCTACTTGTCCAGGTGAGCCAATAGTCTTGTCACCACCACACCATTAACTACTCAGAACTTCATTTTGAATCAATATCCTAAAAAACATTATGTAAAAACGATGGTGATGTGAGATACTATATCATTTGAGAGAAATATTACAATACTGTAAATGATGTGTGATCCTTACATTTGTATAATCCTGTTCAAATGCAACTAATACTAGAAAATACAGGTTTAATTTAATAAACTAATTCATAATATATTGTGTCTCGAAAACAGTGACCACAAAAAGATATGTTTTGTTGTTTAGCACCCCAAACATATATCAAAAGCAGGCCGCAAATGTTTTTTGAAACTATTTCTTCTCGTTTTTACAATCAAATTCAATGCTTCATCTATATCTTTATGGAACAGAGATTACAGTTAATGTGACTAAATAGATTATATTTATATACATTGATGACAATCCATAGCTGCTTCATAATTGCAGACATCTATAGTTTCAAAGTTGTATTGTGCTATACTTACACAAGTAAAAAAATCAAAGATGGATAGTGACTATTTTCCCAACATGTAATTGTATCCACTGTGTTTGCATTATTACACCAATTCCATTGAGTTATTACATTTCAAGTAAAGAAGCCAACTCAATATTTTGAAATCTGAGGACCAGCCTAATGTTTGAATTTGCAACCTTTCTTTCGGGTTTTCCAAGCTAAAGGTTTCTTAATTTCATCAGTGATTGGCATCTGGCCTGAACACAGTGTAAACGGATCGGTTTTCTTTTATCAGTCATGCTGTTGAAGCAGCTCCAGTGTGGAAGATTTCCCAGATCCTGTTTCTAGCTCTTTTGTTTCACGATGGTTGTAAATGTGACATTAAAGATTTGTTTGACGATTGGCATGTGGCCTAAATAAAGTGTAAATGGATCCACACTCAACCTAAACAATCCTATACTACTAAGTGTCATAAATCTTTATTGTTGCTTTTCCTGGTTCTATTCTTAGCTACTGTCGTTCACACATTTTCTAACTTCATACACAGACTTATAAACAATGTTGGTCATTAATGTTGGTTAATCCTTATTGATAGACTTGTAGAGCTGTCAAAATTAAAACAGAACAGTAATGTAGCTAGAAAGATTAGTTTGCCAGCCATCACATTGACACAGACATTACCTTTAAGAAGGACAAGTTCCTGTTTATCTTATATACTGAAATGCCTTAGAAGTATGCTGAAAGTAAACGTGATTATATCGCCCATCTCTGACATTGGAATCGCTTTTGGAAAAGATCGCTTCTTAAACAGCATGGACCGAAGGTAAAACCACAGTGACATTTTCAATATACAGTGTTCATTTCATCAATGAAAAGAGATTTTTCACTAAATAAATGAAGATCTAGCGTAAGTTCAGTCAGTAAGACTATACTCTTGTAAGCTCAGGCTTGCATTTTATTTACATCTAACATTCACTCCTCACGCATGCTCACTCATTATTTCCTTGCTTTCATTGTTTGGGGCTGTTAATCATGATATCAGCTGTTTAGATCAGCTGGTCTCTCTGCACAACAACACAATTACATTGTCAGCCTATCATATTGTTGCTGTCTTTTTTAAATATGATTGTCTCTCTACCTTCAGTACGTTCATGCTGCTGTTACGCACCTGTCCACCTCCCCATCTCCGCCCAGTCTTCGCAGATCCATCATCTTCATCAACTCATCATTCTATCAGCCTCATCAGCCATCACCACCAGTGTCTGAACCCCACGGGGGGGATTTATCTTGCTGCTGCTGCTCAGGGCAGACGCCGCTCGGTTACAAATCTCCCTGTAGAGTCCAAGTGCCAAAGACTGTGTCAAGACTGTATCATCACGTATCATCTGTTAATAATACACAATTATCTTTTCTTTATCTGACTTGTCTCTCCTGATTGAAATATTACGATGTTTAAGCTTCTTCTCCCAAGTGAAACCAAGACAATAAATAGTATTTAAGAGTGAATTCAGCTTCTGAGTAATTGTTTGCTCTGTAGTGGAGCACACAGGTAGCTGCTGTAATGCTAGGTGAGTTAAAACTGGAAACTCCATCTATCTGTTAACATTAATGACACTTATGAACAGTGGTGCAACAGGTCAAGTGGCTGAGATATGTCAGGATCGACAGTGTGTGATTCCTCAGCTGAATGCAGGTTGTTGAATACGATTTTTGCCTTAAAACTGTTCATATGTCCATTCGTTAATTTTTCACAATTATTATTCGTGTATGGAAAAGTGAATGCATTTTGTCACATTTCTCCACTAGCCTTACAATAGAAAGAGCAACAATTGTAACTATGGCAACTGAACAAAGACTGACAGTTATTGCCTCAAATCGCTTAGAACAGTGGTCCCCAACCACCGGGCCGCGGATCATTTGGTACCAGGCCGCACAGAAAGAATAAATATTATATTATTTCCGTTTTATTGATTTTTTATTCTTTTTTAAGTTTTATTTTGAAAAATGACCGGATTCTCTCGCAATTTCATCCGCCTGTGGCTCTTGACAAGTCAAGACGCTTGTCTCGGTCACGTGATACGTGACCTCAAAATTTAAGCCCGCAAACTAGCGAAAGTGAATAAAAAAACTTTTGGAGAGCTTCTTTGCAAAGAGGAAAAGGCCACTAAGGAGACAGAAGAAGAGCCGACAACTTCCAAGAAAAAGACATCTTCATTTAACAGACAATATCAGGAGTCTAATTAAATATCAGGAGTATTTCTCACGCGCCAAACCCCGCTCTGCAGAATATGTGGCGACAGATGAAGATCAGCTGCTGGAGATTGTAAATGACGGTGGCCTTAAAAGTATGTTTGAGACAACAACTCTGCTGGTGTTTTGGATTAAAATCAAGGCTGAATATCCTGAGATCACCACTAAAACACTGAAAACCCTGCTTCCATTTCACACATCCTCTTTGTGAAGCGGGATGTTCTGCAGTGACAGTAATCAAAACAAAACAAAGTAGACTGGACACGAGGAACACACACGAGGAACACACTTCGTGTCATTGTCTCCCATTAACCCCAGATGGGACCGTCTCGTTGCAGAGAAACCAGCTCAGGGCTCCCACTGATTCAGCGTTATTGTGAGTAGTATTTATTTATGCATTTTATATTTGTTTTAATGCCGATCGTATCATTTTATTTCGTCGCGTTTATCCGCCACACGTGAAAATATTGTCTTACATCAAACCGGTCCGTGGCGCAAAAAAGGTTGGGGACCTCTGGCTTAGAAGACATAACAAATCCAAAATAATAATAATAATAATAATAATAATAATAATAATAATAATAATAATAATAATAATAATAACACTTAAATCACAAATAAACGGACAAAAACTAGACTAAACTTTGTGTTTTTCTTGAATTTAAAAAAGTCAAATTAAAAAAAGTCAAAAGACAATTAATAAATACATCAACAAATGAATAAATCAAAACTCTTTAGTTAGTTATCTCCTACTAACTTACACACAGGTTTTCAGTGAGTGTACCAGCTGTTATCAATCATGTTCAACCATCTCCATCACAGTGAGATTCATGGTGCTGTCAGTGGTGAAAGGTTTATAGAGCCTCGTGGGTTCAGCCCAGCTCATTCCGTGATGAAATAAGTTGAATGAGTGAGAGGATGCATCTGAGGGTCATCGAGAAATAGGAGGGGGGGGGGGCGGACACACGCGCTCCCTCACATGTATACACATGCACAGATATGCTCGTGCCTTCACATAAACACACATACACATGCACACAAGCCACAGCGTGTTCAGTTACACGTGTGGAAGCATGCAGGTTTCTGTGCAGGACTAGAATGTTTGTTGTGATGAATTGCAGTGATATACTGTTTTATGAAAACTGAATTCAGTGACAGTTTATACTAGAGAACAGTTATGATTTGTGTTTGCATCTTTTCCTACTGAATTACTCCTCTTAACCGGTCTCCCTCAAACTTTCCTTATTGACTACCGTCTCCTTGTATCCATCTCTCCTTCCCTGCCTCCATCCCCCTCTCTCTCTTTACATACATACAGACTGTACGCCATGAAGCTCTGCAGTGTTGTGCTGAATAGCCTCAGGGTATCAAGCAGAGAAAAGCAGAAGAGGTCATATAGTCAAAATGAAATTGGGAGGAATAGGGTGTTTTTTTCTGCAGTGGAGGAATGGAGTGATGTGGTTTGGGCTTGAAAATCTGCACAACTCTTCATATAAATGTGTCTGTTTTGCTGTTAAATGCGCTGTAGCACAACCATATGAAATTTCACTCTGGTTTAAAATTATGCATTTTCAAACATTGGTAGATCTTTGTAAGGAAAAATGATACAGCAATTATTTTTGTGCAGCCCCCAACATTGTTGTGTACAAAACAGAAGAGGAACTATACGGCATATTTAACATCAGCGGTGACAGCCACTGTGAGGGAATAAACACAGAAAAGAGGACCACCCACTGTAAAAAAAGACTTGTCAGACTTAATCAATAAAACGCTAAACACAACATTATTACGTGGAGCGATAGATACTTGGCAAGTAAGCTATAATCATTTGCCAGTCATTTTTCTGCCAATTAATCGTTTTTTAATCCTCCAATGTGGGGATTTCTCTGTTTAATTATACACCTTAATATACATTTAGCTCAAACTAATGCCGTTTATTAGAACAATTCAGCAATAAAGCCTTCATGGGGGTAATAATCTTTTAGCAAAGTGATTGAATTATCGAGTACTCCAAGAAAATAGTCGACATGAACATATTTAAGATAATATGTACTATCTGCCCCACTGAACACACTGGTAACACACGTGTAAGATGTGTAAAATGTGTTTTTATATTAGTATGTGTGTATAAAAGTAGAATAAATCCATCATGTTTGAAAGATGTGGAACATTTTAACATGTCTAAGCCCTGAATATGCGTCCAGTCATGTGCGGGTTTAGACGGAGAGCAATAGGTCAGAATGAAATATTACTTTGAAACAGTGATCATTAGAAAATACCACTGAACACAGCTGTAGTAAGTAGCAGAAAGGGTTGCAGTAGTAGGGCAACAGTACTCTCAGCATTAGTCGTAGATGTCAATCCAACCTGCAACCATTGACTTGCATGGAAACATTTGTGAGATGTTGATATTTTAAAAAGTATAAATGCCAAAAGCAAAGTCACAGCATAACTATCCTCAAAGAGCTTAACATGTTGACGGTTGAATGGTACTAGCAGTAGAAAAAAATCGACCAAAAAAATCATAGGGAAGATGGTATAATAAAGATTATAATAACTACATAGTGTACATGCTGGAAGCAATTATCACTTCACACACGCACGCACACATCGTTTGCATTTTCCAAGCTATGGTTGATTTGAAAACACCCTCTTATGTTTATTAAAGCCTCTGTGGAAACTGCAGCTGCCCCCGTTTGATTTAAAATGTATTAACCCACCACACTGATTTATCTGAGATGCTGCACTCTATAGATACATGTAGGTCTAATCAAATCCCTCTGTGCTGCTCCCATCTTGCTAGACCAGCAGGATGCTGCATACAATAAGCTGTCAGAGTCAGAGAGACGGAAATATAGGAGGAAAAAAACAACTTGACATGAATCTTGATGTAAAGTGCTTCCTGACACTCGTTTACACGGACGGGCCCGTCCACTCCGTCCCCATTAAGCAGCGTGCTGTGTGTGAGAGCGAGAAAGCGCTGAGTCTGCTGGAAGAGCCTGACCTTTATTTAAACTCATATGGAGCGATGCATTTTAAACAATTCAGCTTGCCACTGTGTGTGTGTGTGTGTGTGTGTGTGTGTGTGTGTGTGTGTGTGTGTGTGTGTGTGTGTGTGTGTGTGTGTGTGTGTGTGTGTGTGTGTGTGTGCTTTATGCTTACGATATCAGCGACCTCATTTATTAAACTTTGCGGAGAATCCACACTACATTTTTGCGTACATACAAACAAGGTCAAACATGTATACATTGCTATCCCCCAACCTGAGATATCACTTGAGAATGCACTCCGGGAGTGGCAAATGTGCTGATGAGGAATTTGATTTGAGATTTAGGTTGGCTAATATATTTTACAAATGAAAAGTGCATATGGAAAAGTCCATCATTATACGTTTATTTATATAGTTATACGCGATGATTCCTCTCATACTTAATTCCTACAATCTGGCTTCACCATTTGCTTCTTCACAATGTTTGTCTGTTGAGTTTGTGTGAAGGTGCACACATTCTCACACACAAAGCTTGTTTCTGTAGTTTTCAGCTTTGTGTGCTGAGGCGTACACCTGAGGCCCCTGGATATTCAAAATGATCACATTCAAATTTCTAGATTCTTAACAACTCTTTTTTCATAAACTTTTTTGAGGTAAGGAATCACGCCCATTTCTGCCAAAATGTAGGAGAACTCAAAGAGGTGTCTTAACTTGCCAGGTGACGGTATTTAGGCAGAGATATTCTGGGAAGCAGACAAGAGAGATGTTTTGGGAACGCTTATTGAAATTGTTGAATAGTATAAAACCACTCTATAATAAAGCTAGTTTGTTATCTGTTTTTGTTTTTTTACCAACACATGAATGCAAGCAGGTGTAGCTTTCATTAATTTGACATGTTGTGAGTCGTTTAAGGTTCGCTGCTCTCTCTTGCTCACACACGCACACTGTGCGTGCGCCACAAAAAGGAAAAGTTTCTTTTCAAAATCGACAAGAAAGAGGAAGAAAACGGCCGCTGTTTGTTTTTAAAAAGGAAACGCAGCAGAGCAGAACCGTCTGAGTAAGGAACCCAGAAAAGAGAGAGCGGAGAGGTGCAAGCGGCGACAGAGAGGAAGAAAACAGTATGCGATAAAGGAGAAGCAGGAGGTGTGTGTTTTAGGGGTGAGAGCAGGAACTCGGGGTCAGACCTCCCCTAAGTAACAGGAGGGTTACAGACCACACAGTCTACAATAGATCCGGACAAATCACATATTTGAAATTGCTTCCGAAGTGAAAAAATGGACGAGTTAGTTGGCTTTTTGGCTGTCTGATGTTTTCACTTCAGAGGCCGTCTGAGTGGGAAGATTATTCAGAGACTTCTTCAGAACCATTTAGCGTACTGTAGGGGGGACATAAGGTCACATTGTCCTTCGTTGCTTCAGTCCAAAGAGCTTTCACTGATAAATTGTTGTCTGTGGAGCTTTGGTGCATTCTTTTGGGATCAGGACCGTAAGCAACTCTTGTCCACATCTTGGAGACACATTTGGCTAGATGTTCACATACGCCAGAGGAGGTTAATATAGCAACTCTATACATTCATTTAATGAAGTGAAGTAAATAAAAGCTTTTTGAAAGCCCTACATCTCAGCTCCAGACAAAGTTTTCTTCTTTCAGCTGTTTCACTGCTGCCACAGAAGATCACTTATTTCCATAAAATATTTGACTTGACATACATGCGGATCATAAAATCATTTCTTATGATTCATTTGGAGTTGTGTGTTTCTGGTCACCTGATGAAAGCAAGTCCACTATTCACCTTCTTTAGCTTAGTTTTGGTCCAACCCAACTCCTGAGGGAGACATGCGGCTCTATAGCTACTCATTATTGAATGAAACTAAGCCTAATCACATTACTGTAACATGTTACTAAGTAATACATGGTTTTGGGGTAAATAAGTAAAATGTTGCATATTTCTCATGTAGTTATTTATGCAATGATTTAAACTAACCATTTTTGACACGGTCATAGAGCAGAATGTGAACCAAAATGTCACATAGACTGCAAGTCAAAGGGAACACATACATCTTAAAACCCTGACTGAATGGATGGAGAAGGACAAAGAGAGGGACATTAATCACTTCATCATAGACGTGAACTATTCATTAGTGGATTCTTGCCTTTCTACTCAAAGACAACACACCATTCAGTGCTTTCTAGGCTTCAGACACAACAACGTATGTGTGTGGTCAATGGGTCTGAATTTCTACACCTGCACAGGTCATTTCATTCAGGCAGCGATGGGCTGTTAACACTGAATGGCGTGTGTGTGCGTGTTGTACACGGACCTGCTCATGCATGTATTAGTGCTCTTGTGCTGTGTTCAAGGTGGATGGCGTGAGATAGAATAATCCAGGGTTTACTGAGCCTTTATATCTTCTGCAACACATTTTAAAACCGCAGGAAAAACAAACTTTAGGATTTTAACAAAATATTGTCGTTTTGTCTTAACTTTTCTGCAGTTATGCGAGTAGTAACACAGTGAGTGATATGTAGTTCAGTTTTAAAGCCACAGTGAAAACAGGGCCTTAAAGAGATGCCTTTTTTTAAAAGATTAAAATCATGGGCTGTCAAACATGTATTAGTCTCTCCAGTGTATTAATGTAATGTAATCATTAATTTATGTCTGCTCTAGATGCAGCACAGATATAGCAGTGTCCTTGTATGTGGAGGAGGTAGAGAGACGGAGACATTATGTGTCATTGAAAGTTCAGCAGGTTGGGGCCTGAACGACAGACAGAACTGAACGTAGATATGAAGTCAAAATCAGTTTTTCAACGACGCTAATCTGTACAGCTGGAGGACAGACTGATGGGAGGGTTAAAGGAGTACAAGTGAGGTTAGAGGTGTAATGACCAAGCGATCTAGGAGAAGAGAGGAAAGCGAAAAAAGTAAATTGGGAAATAGGGTGAGGAAGTTGCCCTCATGGCAGAAAAGAAAAGCAAATGGATTAAGGGATGAAGAATGATACAAAAGAAGCACCAAAGTCTAGACGGGTTGATTGGTTCATGAGATAGCGTGTTTGCCGGTTTTTACCGAGGGTGGTTGTTCAGTTGTCTCAATGCAATGCATGGATGTATGCATGACTGAGTTTGCATTGCATAAAATATTCAGTCATCATGTATGAGTCTGTCTGCATGTATGTGTGCACTCAGGACTTTGTGCAAGCTTTCATATAAGCACAACATACAGTCATATGTTTGAAAGATTTTAAACTGTCAAGGCATATCTGTTTCTCTGTTTTTGTTGCAGTCTTGAAAAAAAAAAATGTTTTCAGTCAAATAAAAGTCCATGTCGGGAGCCTGTTACATCTGAAATCAAGCTGCCTTAATTCACTGATGAGCAAAACCTATACAGTCTGTTCATCTAAATCTATTTAATACAAAATAAAATTAGATGAAAACAAATCAAAGTAATTCAATAGAATTACAATTTCTTTTAAGTAAAAAAGTGAAGTTACATTTATTTAAATTTGATTTAGTTGATTGATTTCTAAATTAAAATATAATCTAATTAAGTCACATTAAAATGTAAGCAATTTAAATTAAAGAAAGCAAATGTTACAAGTGAAATAAATGTAATTAAAATTAAAATTGAAACAATTAAAAAAAAGAATATAAGGTAAATCTTAGTTAAGAATTTCATATATGAATATATATTATTTTGCATTTTTCCAAAACTAATAAACTGAGACAAATAACCTGCAGCATTTGACTGATTGTAAAGAGGTATAGTGACTTTGGGAGTCCTCTGGACTGCCTCTAACTTCTGTCAGACTTAAGACCAATGTGCAAATTGATTTGTGAATGACTCTTTCACCAGAAACACCTGGTCCTCTATTTTGAACCGACGTGTCCTCATGTTCTTGCAGTTTCCCCTGACTCAGCCAGTTTAAGAGCTACTTTTAGCCTCTGAATTGTACATCCCCAGATACAGATGACTCACTGCTGTTAACAGTCACCGGTCAAACAGAGAGGAGTTTGGAAGACAAAGAATGAAAGCGTGAGAAGGAAATGGAAAAAATAAACAATGGAGAAAGAGGGATGGTTAATGGATGGAGCAGGTAAACATCTGCTTTAACCGTGGTGGTGGTGGCTGTGGTGGGCGGGTGGGGTGGGGGGTCGTCACAGGGCAAGTTAATGGTTTAAACACAGAGATGCCGCCATATGGAGAGAGAGTTTGAGTGTTAGGGAACACATTGACTGTTAAAAACACACCAGTGCTGCATTTTGGGGAGAAGAGACAAACTATGAATGAGAACTATGAATGGCAGCGTCAACAGTTTAACCTATAAGCTCAAACCAAACATGTGAAACCTGTCAAAAATTCAAATTCAAATGTTTTAGTTGATAAGAGACTCCAGAGAATTCTCCAGACACCCTATTCCACTGTAACTCCATGGGAACCTTGTCCTGCAACAAACAAGGGTTGGAAGGAAGAACAAAAAACAAGTGGAGAAGGTGAGATGAGTGTGAAGTCACGTCTGTATTTTTCTTCTCACTGTTTTTGCAGGCTAACTATGAAAACAATGTGATGAGGATGACATGTGGAAAGTTGACTCAGAGACAGAAAGTCATGCAGGGGCCAATATGCACTGGGACAGAAGAGAAATAAGGAAAGTAAAGGCAGAGAGCTAATTCATGTTCCAGGAGTAGTTAGCATGGGTGGCCAGTATGCGATGGCGGGGAAAAGTTGATTCCAGTCTCACTTCCTCTACCGTGCTAGTTTGTTCAAGGTATACTGTGGTCCATTACACACTTAATTATATCTGAGCTCAAATCTGCACTCAGTTATTTGGTGTACTTGCAACCATACAGTAGCACAGACCAGAGACATGAATGTCTGCTGTGCCTTGAGCAATAAAACAAACTTTGCCCCGACGCAAGCAGCACTAATGGCAACGTTCAAATAAACAATGACTTGAAAAGAGGTCAATCAAGGTTTAATGAATCAATCACACCTGACAACTCATCTAAATAAAGCTTATTCATATCTTGCTGGTACTGTACATTCATATGCATCCTCTAAGCTGATCTCTTTTGTTCTTTTTTTTTAACCTAAACAACAACAACGGAGATAGAGGCCAGCAGTGAACGGCATTTTGATTCACTTGCCACAAGCGGCAAATTGTGGCGAGTGGCGCCTGGCGGCCTCACCGTGTTCTGTGCAGCCTTACTCTTAAGAAGGAAAGAGGGAGAAACAAGTGGAAAGAGTGACATAAACCAAAAGGACAGAACCAGAGAAGAAAACAAGGAATGAGTTCAACAGGTTTAAAATAAAGATCCAAGAAAAGCATAAAGATGGAATACACTACTACATCCAAAACATGATGTGCAGATTCAATTGTTACCCATATTTAACTTGACAAACAAACAAAACAAAACATAAACGGTAGTTCATTCCAGTAGTGCATTTTTTTAATTTGCATCATGAGAAATGTAAAGAGCAGCAACACAATAATATATATTAGTAGTGTCTCTCTATTGACCATCGGAAAGGTATTGTTAATTAGGAGGTTGTTGCTCAACAGGTACAGGTTTGATTGGACACTATAAAGACAGAGTAGTAGACACTTACTGCCCCTGAGGATAGTTTGAGCTCAAGTCAGGTTTTATGGTTAGATGTATGTTGTTGCCAGTTTTAACTTTAGCCATATGGAAACATACTTATTCTAAAAGGATAATTTCTTTTCAGTTCTTGATGTGACTGTGAGTCCTACAAATATATTTTTGATGTTTCTGAACTGAAATGTTTGTCACAGATAGGACCAGAACCTGAATCTGCTTTTAGTGAAGTCACCTGAACACTTTTAACCAAATCAGAGTAGCGGCACAGTAATTTGAATGTTAGATGTTACTGGTAGTCCTGGTAAGAAACTGATCTACTACTGGACTTTTATTCCTTTTTTTTCGGAGTTACAAGTAAATGTATTAATAAAGTGATTACTGACTTACTCAGAGTGCAAATTTGTCTCTCTCATGTGACCGACAACGAGAACAACACGGTACTCCTGTGTATATTTGCACATGTATCTGAAATGTAAAAGTGACTTTAAATGTCCAATTGACCCAATGGGTATTAACAGGACACAAGTTAATGTTGTGTTAAACTTAGATTAATGTGTGTTTTCTTGCAAAGCTTTGTGAAAAGTACCACATGGATGAATAATAGGAGGTTTGGCTGAAGCTGCTGACTGTGGAACAATTCTAGATGTCCAACTAAAAACTAGCAGAGCGTGTAATAGCACAATACTGCAGCCGATGAGGGTGAGAGATACGGTCATCTCACAGAGTGAGGTATTCTACAAGGCCATCCGAACAGGTCTGCGCCTATTTACTGTACATTTGTCAGTGTCAGTGGGAGACAGGTAGCAACAGTGGGATGATTTCCTGTATGTGCAGATTTATAGCATATGTTACACTCTGTTAAGCCTTACAGTGCTGTTCCAATGTATTTGTGCTTCATATGGGTTTTAAGAAATACACAAAGTTGAACTTTCTTGAATATATATTCTTTAAATTTCCAACAAAGACAATCACTGTTTTTTTGCCACACAATACATTATTTGAATGTTATGTTCGTTTAACTAGCATGACACCAGCATCTGAACGGCTAGATGCAGAGCAATGGCAATGCTTACATCAATTTCAGCAATCTAGAGCCTTTTAGTTTCATTAAGGGCGACCTAAACTCCATTATCATGTTGTGATAATAAAGGCAGAGGTCCAATGTGGAGCAGAGCAGTGATAATCAAGTGCTTCTCCTTGCCCATAATAACTGTAACTCACAATTTCCTCAAATCAAGCTACTGACTGAAATAACTAAATGTAATGTCAATAATAAAAAAAGACACAAGACCAAAACAAATCTGCAACTACATTTGCTGTAATTAGATTCTCTCCTCTGCTGGGTGAGATGGGGCGAAACAGAGGTGAGGCAGAGAATGCTGAGTGAGTAGTTTCCCGAAGAAGTCCCATCACGGAAAATAAAGACAAAGAGGCTGAGCTGATGGGAAGAGATCAGGAAAAGATCCGGTTAGGTGCAACAGTGAGGAGAAAGGTTGCTGACAGTGAAACTCATCCAGAATACAGCACCGGCTAAACATAGCAGCAGCTTAGATAGAAGCCTTATTTATTCATGTTTCAGGGGGATATTCCCATGTCACAGCAGCAATACATGAAAGCAACCGCATTGAATAAGAATTGTGCAAATAATATAATATCAACAACACAAGTACATTACATAAGAGTTAAAAAGTTTTTAGAAAGTATGCAGCATACAATATGCTAATTACTGTAAGGTGTGCAAAGTGGACGTTATGAGTTATATTTATTGCAGTTAGAGTTACTGCAACACACTGGGGATGAACTAAAAAGTTTGATGGCCACTGGAATGATCTCCTGTGCCGCTCAGTTGAACACCTTGCAGGTAATGAGGCTTTGGCTGAAGACTGAACCAGCATGTTTTGAGGGGGTGGGAGGTGTGAGACGCTGTTCAAGATGAACCGACAGTGTAGCCATGAATGCAGAGATGAGCTTGTTAACATTTGGCATTGGGACAGAATTGATTCAAATTGGTATCCCGAAGGGCATCAGTATAACAAATGTGCTTTTGAAAACACACATTTCCAAATGTGGCAACGAACAAAGGAGGTTGACGCAGCAGGACAAATTATTCATAATAATAGAAGAAGGATTCTTCATTTTCAGCGCTGTGGAATTCAAAGAAGCAGAGAAAACTAAACACAAACAATCGGATCATTAGAAAAAGGATCAAGGTTTCTGAGAGGAATTTAAATAATGTGAATGTAAAACACCCAATGATTTTGACCCTGTGAATGTGTTTTCTTGTTAATTCACAATTAAATTGATTTCAGGGGAAAAAATACCATTAGTTGAGTGTGATCCTTCGTCTTTAGCCCTGTGACCATTATTTAGTTTTTTAACACAGCAAGTCAGCAGCATGATGTACAAATACATAGCAGGTAAACCTGAAATGGGATCTATTAAACAAGAACTCTAAATCAGCAATGTGTTGTATCACTCTCTGAAAACACATTACAAATTTGTTTCTCCAGTCGCCCATGAATCTTTTTTCTTATTTTTCTTGGCAAGGATGGATGTTTCAACAGTGTGACTATTTTCAGCCACGCAGCATAAAACTCTGGGCAGTGTTCGTGCCGTGCTCTTACTTGCTGAGCTACACTCGTCCCGAAACTAGTCCTTCATTAATTAAATCTTAATGAATATTTCACTATTTCTAAATAAAATAAATCCCGTGTTTTCAACCATGCTGTATAGCACTGCAATGAGGATGAAAATGGATAAGTCAGAGGCGTTGCATACGAGCAAACAGATCCCCCCTGGAAGAGATTAGGAAGTACAGATCAAAGAAGAATAAAAAAAAAATGAATGTAAGCCGAGGGAGGGAAAGGCAAGTGCTAAAATAAGGACGCATTGGAGAAAGCAACAGTAGTAGTTTGAAGAAGAAAGGAGGAGAATAACAGGAGGAGGTGAGGATGGAAAGGCTAATGTTGGGAGGCTAATGATGAGATGAGGGAGAAGGCTGTGCGTGTGAGGGATGATCTGAAGGTCACAGTGAGGGTTTATTATGGTATGGGGTCACAGACCTTTTCACCTGCTAGAATAGAGGAAGTGGAACAGATGGAGGAATTGTAGGAAAACCACAGGAGCGGATGAAAGGACGGCACAGAGAGGGAAGCAGGAGTATATTTTAAAAAAGGGAGTTGAAGGGAGTAGCACAGATGGAGGAGAGACATACAGTATGCATACATGAAAGCCTTTGGGAAGGTAAAGTACAAAAGAGATGTCAGATAATGACAGAAACGTGCAATTCTTCAGTTTAGTGCTTGCCACTAAAATTGTCAATTATCGGAACCAGGGAATCTAAATTTGGAAAAGAGTTTGAGCCTGAGTGAAGTTGTATAAATTGTTTGTAGTTGAATGCAGTCTACAACCATTAGAAGACCTACCCATCTCCAGGCATTTTTGTTTAAACTTTAACATTAAAGCAAGATGTTTTCCACTTGACATCAAACTGGATTTGGGTCGCTTGAACTTAAGCCTAAGCTCGTAGATCAGAAAAAGCTTTTTTATCAAAGCATGGACAAAGAACATGTTCTGTTGTAAGCATCGACAAGCTATAGTGGTACATCAGCAGCAACACAATCACATAGGATGAAAAACAAATAAAATACCAAACATGAGGTTGATTATTGAGAAAAATAAATGTCCAAAGTATTAACCAATCTGTTTTCAAACATCACAAGACATCTTGGTTAAACTGTAACCTTTAGCTTCGTTGGTCTGGCTGCTCATTTTCCTGCTCTGTTGGAATCTTTTGTAGCAATTATCTTGGAAAGTAAAGACTTATCATTAACTATAATAATAATCGCCAAAGCATTGCAAAATGACACAGTTTAAAAAAATGGAACCTTTATTTAAATGTTGCTTTGAAGAAATCCTTCCGTCACTCTGTTGCCAGAGTCATTACTTCTGAGTTCAGTTTTTTACTGAATGACATTTCAGCTGTACTGTCCTCTTAGATCTTTTATTGAAGACGAGAACCAAGGCCTTTCCTGCTCAAGAGCCGAGGACATTTTTCTTACTTCCTGCAGCTCTCCATCTAGTTCCTGTGCTGATCGACACTGCAGGTGGGCTGCAACGCTTACGTGATGAACTTACCATATTGAGAGAATAAAAAAAAAAAAGCATAACTATGACATTATTGGGAACTCCAGACTTTGGTTAGCGCTCATTAAAAGCAGTAGGCTGCTCTTTAGGCTCATACAAGGAGGGGTGTTGGTGTTCTGGTTGGACATGGATCACATTTTCAGGCCTGTCAAACTTCGAAAGGAAATTATTGTTATGGGGTCTTGTTAAAGAGTTGCAAAACTGTCATCTGGATTTGGGCTTTAGAATTAAAAGCTGCTTTTACCTTTTATGTGGTGAGCATAATATGGCACACGTGCATGACACACACACACACACACACACACACACACACACACACACACACACACACACACACACACACACACACACACACACACACACACACACACACAGCTCCCTCTCCCTGAAAGGCTGCCGGCAGGGAAAGAGGTGACCTTGAGCGAATTATAGAGATGAAGGCGTATACATTGGAATATAGAAGAAGCGTGAAATGAGTTGCAGCGAGAGCAAAAACAGAATGACACTTGATTTCCTTCAATGAATCATTGTTCCCTCCAATTGCTGTGGACACGCAATAGAACTGAGTCTCATGGGTCAAGAATGAAGTGGGTGGCTCTGACTAATAACTGGTGCAACTGTTTTGCTTTTTGAGACATTTGCGAGGTTTGTCAGAAGTGATCAGCGCTGCGGTTCAGGTGAGAAGACGTCAGTTCCAAGGCGTGTCTCTTTATGACTCTGACATTTGTTTTGTAGGTAACAATCTTCATGTTCACAAATACAGGATGTGCTGTCCAAAATTAAAGGTTTAGACATTGCAACTTCCTCCCGCTCCCGTTCAATTTGTCTCGAGTGTTGCTTTGTCATCTGTTGCTCGGTCTGTGGTGTTAGTTTGTCATTGTCGGCCCTATTGTGTATCACCAGATGACATGTCAGTCGTGTACGTCTAGTTCAATAAAAGAATGAGCTCACTGCTACATGTGGCACGATGACACAAGTTCTTTGTGTCTTTGTTAATGAGGTCCTATACAGTATAATCTGTTTTTATCTGCAGATATTTTGAGATGGTAAATACAGGGATTGTGTTTGTGTGTGCTTGAGAAAGAGAAAAAGAAATGAGAAAAGGTGTGTGTGACTGAGTTTGATACTTTGCTTATAATGATCTAACTGCCTTTGCTTCTCATCACAAGGACCACTTTAAGATCGTAGTTGTAAATGGATAACATTCTCTGATACACATGAACACTGACATCACTCACTCCTGTTATTTATTCTGGGGGAGCTCTGCTATTCATGTGGCTGTGTGTGTGTTTGAAAAAGAGCATCTGATGAGGAAAACATGTTGATGTTTGCTTGTTTCTGCGATGGAAACTTTCTCTTGGTATTTCACCGCGGTCGCTGGTTTGCAAATTTTGTCCTACAGCTGCCACTTAACCGAATAAACTGTTTTTAATGAAATCATATTGAATCAGCTATGTTTCCATCCTACGGTCAAACAAAATGTATGCTTCTGATTCTCACTGAAGACTAAAAGTCTACCTCCATGCTAGTGTCCCTGTGAGGCAGTACTGCCACACTTCAGTGAAGAAATTTGTTGGATGGATGAGAAATGGAGAGACAACTTTGCTGTTCTTGGATTCGTACCAGTAGAGGGACGAAACCAAGCACCAGTCTCCAGTTCTGGAAAGTGGAGCCAATCCAGAAGGGCCTTAATCTCTTACTCCTTGTAACAGCGAGCAGGGGGCATTTCCTCTTGTTGGAAAAAGAAGTCTGATTGTATAGAAGTCCATGAGAAACTGACTAACTCGGCGAGAAGACTTGAGAAGACCCATTGTTAAATCTCACTCTTACTGGCTGCACCTGCGCCATCTCCTTGCTGCAGGTGTGCCAGTTTATGACAGCATTAACCATTTAACAGTAGCTCTGTCTCGCCTCTCACCTCCGGTGTGCTGGTGAGGAAATTAGGTGAGGATAGTCAGAAAACATTTGGCAAAGGAACCCTTTAAAACATATGACAGAAGAGGAAATGAGATTTTGACATGAATGAAATTCAAGTTTTAGCTTTGAGACACATTTTTCTTTTTTAGCAAACATTGAAACATTGCATGATAACCTCACACATACTGTTTGCTGTGGTTTTTGATGCTCATAACTTTTGTTGCATGACATCAGCTGCATGTGTAACAGCAAACAATAAACCCGAAAAGGCTTCTCATTAACAAAATGGATCACATTGTGCTTAACTGGTGCCGAGTTGTAATCTTTGGCCGCTCATTCGTAATATAAATCTTGATGTTTGGGGTTAATCCATGCATGGGAACCTCGTCCAGTTTATCTGCTTGTTTTGCTATTATCATGCTATTGATTTATAATCTATTCCTCCACCGTGTCTCTGTATCAGCATTTCTGTTTGTGTTTACAGAAAGTGTGTCTGCAAATCCCGGCCTTTGTCAGAGTCGGTGAGTGCATACAGTGTATGCACTCATGGGAGATGTCTGGGACACTGGCCAGCTCGTCACTGGTCTTGTGTGTATATGCGTGTGCATTTAAAATGGCCATGACTCTCGTATCTCTCTGCAGTGCCCTTACATAAGCCTATTTAGCCACCTAAGGGGATCCTCACCTTCCTCCTCATCTTGCTCCCCCCTCACTTCCTCCTCCCCGCTCGCTTTCTCTCTTGATCCTACTAACCCGCCCACTCATCCCTTTAGCGCGCAGACTTCAGTGAAGGGTTTTACCCGTGCTTATGGTTTCTTTTGGCCAAGTCTTTAATCATGTTTGGCACAAGTTCCCAGTCTTGAACAATGGTGATGTCTATCCCCAGTACCGCTATCTATCTTTCTCTCCGCTTTCCATCTCTTCTACCGTTTCAATCTCTCATCTGATCCGTCTGGCACCAATTCTCCCCCCTCTAGGTCACTTTCTTATCCCCTCTGCACACATTCAAGTTTTCTCATCCTCCATAAAACCCTATTCAGCCTACCTTTGCCTCTATCCATGCACCCTCCCACCCATCATTTACCTTCCTCCTCTCCCTCGAGCACTTGGGCTCAATCCCTCCATCCTCTCCTCTCCCTGCAGCACTCCCATATCCTACATCCAGCTGCTCCCCCATTTCCCCCCTTTGTTTGTGTTTTTTTTTGGGATTATTTCAATCCCTCCTCATTTCTATTCATCATTCACTTTTTAGCCTGGGATGTATACATTTCATTTAGGGATACTACACATAATACACAAAACTCATTTCATTCTCTTAACTTTCTATATTTAGTTCCCTATCCTTCCATGTATCCTCAGTCTTTTGTTCTAACCTTCCCGCATCCTCCAACATCACAGAATGTTCCCATCATTACCATTTCTGTCCCATTCGATCCCTTTTTGCTTCCACTTCTGTAAACACGACTGCAGCGGCGAGAAGGGGGAGGACTATATCGCTGTTCTGAACACGCACAGCTCTTTGCAGCTGCATTCAGAGTTTAGGATGGTTCAACTTCCAGAGAGAGAGACCAGACAGAAACTGGAGCGAAGGAACGGATAGTGGAGCTTAATTTACTGGTAACTCTACGATACAACCCGCTCTATTTAGCTGTGTAATGATATTATACTAAGTTGATAGCAGCGGCCAATAATTAACAACCACCTATAAGCATATCAATATTACCGTCCAAAATTGATAGCACTGAAAACTGAAGCACTGCTATTAGAAGTGGAATTTTAAAGAAAACCTGCACTTAAAGGAATCGACCACAGGGTTTAAAAAAAGCAAACAACAACAACAAAATGATTGCCAGCAAAAGCACTGCTATCTTCATCTGGCCTTTTAATCTGTCTAACCTTAATCCTATCAAATGTGTGTTTGGAGATAACAGTTAAACAGATATGGGCATTAAAAGGAGAAGTTCTGATACTGCTTGGTACTGGGTTTTATATGTAAAAAAAATATTTAAAAAAATATATCTATATTATAGATATATATTTGTACAAATATAATCCCTGCTCTCTGACATATTCATGCTTCTTCCTTTCTCTGTTTTTTCCCCCAATAATGTGTAGCCTACCTACATATGTGCACACAGATACAAATACACACCCTTTGTACCTGCAATAAAAAAAGCACACAGTGCACTCTGTGTGCATGGCGGGTTGTATATGGAGATAAAGTAGGGAAGGCAGACAGATATAAGAAAGCCAAGGATGATAATAGGAACAGACTGAACAGAGAGCGAGGGACAAAAGCAGAGAGAGAGAGAGAGAGAGAGAGAGAGAGAGAGAGAGAGAGAGAGAGAGAGAGAGAGAGAGAGGAATGTGTTATGAGAAAAGAGAGGTACAGAAAAAAGCCAAGGACAGTAGAGTGACGAAGAGGAAGAGAATGAAAAAGGAAGAAAAGGGTGAATTAGTTGGAAACATCGAGAGGAAAAGAGAGAGGGCGAACAGAGTGTCACCTTAGTGTGTGTTTATGCACTTTATTGTGTGTTAGTCAGATTAACTAGTTACCATTTGACATACGTGTGTGTGTGTGTGCAAATTATATAAACTGCTGTCCCATCGTTTATGTCTCAAATAATGCTTTAAAAAAACAATATATATATATATATATTGACATAATAAGCGTTTATTTCCTTAAATGTTGCTTGCATCATCTATATTTGTGAGGACCAGTGTGAGTATTAGACCTCGGGAGTGAGGACATTTCGGCCGATCTTCAAAGGGCTGTTTGAGGGCTCAGACTTGGTTTTAAAGATCAGAATAAGGTTTATGTCAGGCTAAGAGGCTAGGGAATTCATTATGTCCTCACAAGTATAGAAAAACAGACACGTGTCTTTGTGTGTGTGTGTGTGTGTGTGTGTGTGTGTGTGTGTGTGTGTGTGTCTATAGGTTACTGCGTGAGACTGACTGCTCTCAAGGTTTAGCTGTGGGGCTGTTGTGGCGTGCCACTTATCAGCGTTTAAGTGTCCTTGAGTAACACTGACAAATACACACATACAGGCACACACACATCCACGTAAGCATGTCCACGTTTCGAAGTAAATTGACACATAATTCACTTGTGAAAAGGGGTGAAGCATTGAGAAAAAAGATGGGAAGTATGTGATGATTTATAATAAAAGCACAGACAAAGACAATTTGGTTGGACAGTGGAAAATAAAGAAGCATCATGGGCTCACACACACATAGAGCTAAACACACACTCTTGTTTCCCACGGCGGGGTGGAAGTGTATTTGGTCTGCTAGCGCCATGCTTATCTGTCTGTCTTGTCATAACAGCTCTGTGTGTGTGTGTGTGGTATGCAGGATAGATACATGTATACATACACTAACATGCAGAAAAGCTTGAGCACTCGTCCTCTGAAAAGGTCAAAATGGCCTCACACAGGAAGTAATAATACAGCAACAGATAGCCGAACTTCCTGACAAGATCTGGAGATGCACACACACACACACACACACACACACACACACACACACACACACACACACACACACACACACACACACACACACACACACACACACACACACACACACACACACACACACACACACACACACACACACACACACACACACACACACACACACACACACACACACACACACACACACACACACACACACACACACACACACACACACACACACACACACACACACACACACACACACACACACACACACGCACGCACACAATGGGGAATTAGCTTCCCTCCTTTGAAAAGCTTCCACATGATTAGTTGTAAGAAGTGCTCCATATCACACATGGATACTAACAAGCTAGTGCTCTCTTTCCAAAGGGGGGACACCCTGACTTTTAAAGCGTTTCACATGTCTCCAAACTATCACACCTCTGTCCTTATTGGTCTACTGTTAAAATCGTGATTAGATGATTGTCTCGGTGGGATGTTCTCAAGTGGTTGTTGAAAACATCTGTGTTGTCATTGCTTAATTGGGGAAAGCATGCACATCCCTCATTAGCTGCTTGGGAAACTGTTTACATTATTAACAGCTGATGGAAAATGGAAGTAGCAGCAAAACACAGAAACACAACAAACATACTTGTCCAATAGCGATGCTTGGTCAGTGGCCCTATAGGCTTGAAACTATGGCTCTCTCCCTCTAGTGTCAGTTTTGGCGTGTCAGGGACAGAGTGTCCGTTCCCACTCATTACATGCGTTGTGTCTTTTCAAAATAAACTTCCGTGTTCACAGGAAACTTACAGTTAGGCTTTGCAAAAGATGGTTGTGGTTGGTGTTCGTGATTTGTGTTTGTTACAGAAAATAAGTACGCTTGTTACGTAACTAACGTATGCCGCATAGGTTATGTAAGTTACGTAACCATCCACTCCAACCTCCTCTCTATGCAGACTCTCTTGCTCTTTATATCACGTCAATTGCTCTGACTGACTTTACATTGGAATTGGTTGGAAGCCCAGTGTGTCTCACACAGACGCTGAAGGGTGCCTCTTGGTCAGTAGGGCACTGACCAAGTGTTGGTATTTGAAGAGTTTGCAGTGAGAACGGGACGATTGAGGATATGGTGTCAAACATAGATATCCATCATTCAAAATACAAGATTTTTTGTATATTACAAGATGCATCTTTGCTTCAATTTGCTTCAATGGGTTTGTATCTTACCATCAACTTTGCGTTCAATGTGTTTATTTTAGATGCAGTGAGTTTCCTTAAAGTCAATGGAAAGACGTTTGGGTGTGAATAGACGCAAAGACTGAGGAGAAGACGTGTCTGCATGAGTTGAAAATTGATTCACTTGATAAAAGATGTGCGGGGTTTATGAATAAATAAAGGAAAAGGGAGAGATACTAGAGGGAAATAATAGAGAGAACTGGAGTTTCTGGTGTGTTGTGAGATCAGTGAGAGCCTAAACCGACACACAAACACACATGCGGTTGGTGAGTCTTGTCATGTACAGCTAACATCTGTACAGTTGGTGTATTGTTGTTTGAGGCAAATAACCACAGACTGGACTGTTTTGCCTTCTGGTTTAACACACTTTTACACTTAATTTGAGGGCTGGAAGGTTTCCATATAACCTTTTAGATAACATATCATTTGACCCGCTGTTGAATTATTGTGTATAGATTGTTCCTGTGTGTATATTAGAGAGAAACGTAATCCTAACGCCATTTATTAATACACTGAGAGAACAAGGTCACTTCCCATTTAAACGGATCACAGTGGTGCTGGTAGTTGTTATCTAAAAGGTCACGGTGGTAGACTTCCTGTCGCTTGGCAGTGCAGCGTAGTAATAGAATTCTCACTGCAACTCTTATTCACTATACTTGTACTTAAAAAATGCTTCTTCTCTTTTACTCCTCTCTACCTTTCATTTGTATGGACTTTTTTGTTTTCCATCTCACTCAGTGTGAGAAGAAGAAATGGCGGCAAATTTCAGGGGAAGATCTTAGAGAGAGGAGTAAGTCAAAATCACAGCAAGGAAGGCAGTTTAGTGTTTAAGTGACATAAGAAACTGGTGCAGGTGAAGTCAGATGGACGAAAAAAACAACAGCATTGTAATGCTATAATGACATGTTTTCTAACTGGCGGGAAGTTGTACACTCGGCAAATTAACTAACAAATACTAGAAATTAGTACTTCAGTTGATGGGTAAACCTAAAGTTGTGCTTTCATTTTTTCATAAGCTGAATAATTATGCAATTTAGTTTGATCCACTCTTGTCTTCATTGCATCTGCTGCGACAAACAGACATTATGTGCCAAAAATGCTCATTTCCTGCATCTTTATTATTTCAATACAAAAGCAGTGTTCGAATTGAACTACTCAGTCTTTACAGAATTTAGTGCCTAACCAATATATAATTGAAGAAAAAAATATTTCAAAGAAAAGGATAAGAAAAGAAAAGTGAACTAGAGAACAGATTCTTGCTCTGTTTCCATCCATCTGTTTTTATGAACAATTGCAACTTGCATATAGGAAACCTGAGTGAAAATAAAGAAAATTGGAAAATGAAATTGCAACATCGCAAATGAACTTTTGCACTCAGTTAAAAAAGTTGGTGTATCAGAAAAAGCGAAATGCAACAAGGTGCAATGGAAACGGACTCAGCGATTAAATCGAGCACGTGACTTAAACGTCCACTAAAATCGATCCGCTGGAGAGATAAAAACCGGCAGCCGATGAAAACATCAGATGTGTGTGGACTGATAAGCAAAAGTTCCATTTGAAGGCAGCATAAAGCAGAAAGACAAGTGGATGAGGGAGAGAAAATACAGACAGAGATGGACTGAGGGAGGCACGGAGTAAGTAGAAGAAGGAAGAAGACATTCAGTGATAGTGATGGATAAATGTGTGAGGGCGTGGAGGAGATAAAGAGGTGTACAGCGCCGAGCTGTCCCGTCTGTCTGGTCTGGAAGGAACAACAGATAACCAACGTGGAAATATCTCTGACCTGCCAAGTCAATCTGTTGCAGTTGAACACACACAATCACCAAAAGAGTTGTTGTGTGTGTGGTTTTAAAATGTTTGAGTATGTTGCTGCTGATTCCTTCTTTTTTAGTTTTTTTGGTTCCTTAGCTTTTTCTATTTATCTTTTCGCCGCAGAGAGCATATAAGGATACGGATGTATGATGTATCCACTTTGAATTACGAACCACATAATTTGTTAAAAGTCTGATGCTTTGTTGTCCCATCCAAGCACCCTGACCTCCTCCCTACATGGACTTTGTCACCCAATATCAACATCGTCTTCCTACACCAGCCGTTTGTCACATGAACGTAAACATATGTTGCAGGGCAGTTGCTGAAATGACTCGGTGACAGCTCTGCTGAGAAGGTCTTCTTAAGGGAAATAAGGGGTTACAGGGCGAGCTGAGGAGATAATTTAAGAGAGTACAATGAAGATGGATGGGGGATTGAGGGGAGAGGAGCTGAGGACAGGGGAAGGCTGGAGTTCAGATACTACAAGCTACTGATTTCAGTGTTTGGACAGGCAGTTTATCTAATTAGAGGGGCCCTGCATGTGCGGTGAGCTATGGAGGGAGTGAAGGATGCTCGGACAAGTGTGTTTACCTTCGGACGCTTCAGGACTCCTGTCCTCCCTTTAAATGGGAGTGAGAAATAAGACGTGAAAGTCTGAGAGTGTGCAGTGAAAATATTTTTCTCAAGCACGTTATGTAATAATTTAAGATACTAAATAACCCCTTTCCACCAAAGAAACATTTTTTAAAATTCAGGAATCTAACCTGCATTCAATTTATTTAGGTTTTTCCTTTAATTTGTTACTGTCTGTAGTTCCTGGGGGCTCTTCAGTCCAGCCAAAAAGAGCCAAAAGATACCAATGCCATTCAGCTCTTAACAGTTTCTCAGCTCACTTTGGACTTAATGTGCTATGCCAGTGTGTTTTCCCTTAAGTGTCATTGTATTTCAGTTCTGTGCTGTGGATCACTGGCTCTTGGTTCTGGATCTTGGTTGACCCTAAATCCTGGGAGAGTCGCCCAGAACACAGGAAACACTTTGTCCTTCTCTCTCCTTCCCATTCTTTCGTTTATCTCTCTCCCTCTCTCTCTCTCTCTCTCTCTCTCTCGCTGATCCATGAAAAAAGAGAGAGAGAGAGAGAGAGAGAGGGGGGGGGGGGGGGTGGGTTGAGGGGAGAGGGACAGATTGCTGCGGGCTCAAATGTCAGAAAGTCATCGGTTTCCCAGCCGAGCAATTCCACAGACTGCAGGACAACAGTGGTGACACATAGGCTCACATACAACATACAGCATCACACACACAAGCACGTAGTCTCACCACAAGACTCACACAAAAAAAGTCAAAATGTCCAAGTCTACGCACACGCATACTTTCCTGTTGCCACCTGTCATTCACACAGAGGGCTGTACACGCGCACACACACACACATACACCCACACACACTCAGGTGGTTTTTCAATCAACGCAGCTGTGTGCTCTCCAAAGCAGTAAAATGGTTTTTAGGTCCAGTGTTGGCAGGCTTTGATGAATCTAACACACCACTGAGTTCTGGTTCATTCTATCTGCCTACAAAGGCTCTGACAGATGGCTGCTTGACTGTTATTAGGCACTGCAACTGCACCTGCTTGATGTGTGTGAGCACACAAACACACATGCACACATTCAAATACATTTTTACAGAGCATGGGAGAGAAGAGTACAAAGTCAAATGGATTTGGTTCACAATGCCCTTGAAAATGTCCTTTCCTTGCCAGCGAATAAGTCAATTAAAGCCATTAAATTATTTTGAAAAATGAACGGATTCAAAAGAGTGTGTCACTCAAATCTCAATTTTCACCAATATGCTGAACCTAAAATAATCCAGCTTGACTTTGAGTCTTAAAGTTACTGAAATAATATTTCGTGGTCAATCAGACTTTTTCTGGTCCGCGTCTGCTGTAGTGATGAGCTTTTTTCAGTGTTCATCTTTGTATGCAATTTTAAGAAGTTTCCAAGAGTTCTAAATATAAATTGTCCGTTGAATTATCTTTTGAAGGCAGTATTCACATACAAAACAGCTTCTCCAAATGTATTTTTTGCTCTCCTTTGGTAAAAAAAGATGCCTTTTTTTAAAATTAATTGTGTTATTAAATGCAGAAGAGAATTCTGTTAACGAATACTTGCTGATTCATTTTTAGCCTCTTTTGATATTAACATGAATACACATGAGAGCCTCCGCAGTATCTGTGTTTTGGTCAAGCAGGAAGCTATAGGAGTGTTTTGAAGGGCAGAATCTATCAGCTCCTCTCTTCTCATCCTCATGACATAAATCATTAATGAGGTGTGTGTATCTGCCAGCACCTCTTCCTGGTCAGTCCTGGGCCTGCAGTGCACAGCAGTGTGTGTGTGTGTGTGTGCAAATCCACCTTTGTGTGCTTGAAAATGTGTTGTATTTATTTACGCTTGTATACCTGTTAATGTGTGTTTGTAGGTGTGAGTATGAGTCTGGTGCGCTGCTGCAAATATACCGTGTCTGTGTGCATTATCAAGCGTACAGGTTTTTATTTTTATGTGTGTGCACGCGTGTGCGTATGAGGGAGTGATGCATCCACTGGGGTCTTTGAAGTGTAAAGTAACAGGCCTTTTTAAGTTTTGGATGTGAAATATTTATATGGGCAGGAGTGCTGCTTTGGGAGGACGAGTTGAGAGAAGAGGACAAAGGAATGAACTTGTGTTTAATTAAACAACAAATAAGGAAAGATCCACGCTTCCTTTAATAGCCCTGAAAAGAGTTGCTCGTGTCCCTTTCGCATATTGATTTGCCTTTTATCATAATTCTTGTTTTTAATTTGTGGGAAATCTTCAATGAAGGTTTCTGCAGGCTTGTAGAAGATAAACAAAATGCATTATCCATTCAGCTTACTAGTCATAATTGAGGCTTTGAACATTCATAAACGGCTTCATATCAGTTTGCCTAGAAAGGGACCATGGGATGTAAATGTGACTGAAGTACATAAGCAAGAAATTCAAAGTTCCATCTTTAATATGTTGCACAAGTGCTGATGTACTTCTAAGTGCAAATTAAGAGTAAAAATATCAGACTGGCTTTAAAGGGAATGTTTAAAATAATGTCGACGTTGAGAATTTATTATTTAACCGAAATCAGATTATGTAGGCACATTTCCAAAGCTGATTGGTAGAGTTCATGGAGCCTTCAGGCATTTCAAGCAGATTTATAATCACATTCTGCATGTGGCTCCAAATCAAATGACCATCGAATGTTGACACCGGATGATTTTGCTTAACCCTGGATTGTGTCATTTTCCAATGTTTTTTTTTTTTAATTCTTGCTTTTCACAATATCTCTGCATGGCCACTAGCATGTTTAAACTTTGGATACGATTGTGGTTTTGACGACTTTAAGTTGCTAATTTAAATTTCTTTAGCAGATTTTTGCTCATTCCACAATTTCAACATGTAAACCGCCTGCTGTTAATGTTGATCTTTTCTCTGCATTATAATGTCCTGTCAATCTAAATCAATGAATACAGCCCTGAAAAGAGTTCATGGATGGCGATCCGGTGAACTTGGCACTCCCTATATGTGTGTGTGTGTGTGTGTGTGTGTGTGTGTTGAGGGAGTGTTAAAGGCTAAACTGGGTGATTAGAGGACAGGACAAAGGACAGAAGAGGCAAAGACCTTTAGAAAGAGCCAAGTGTAATTTTGGGTGCATGTTTATGAGTCTGTGAGTTTGTGTGTTCATGCTCACGCATGAGTCTCAGTGCATGTGTGCGTGAGGCCAGACGTCAGTATTGACAATAGCCTGTTGAGACCTGGGAGGAGACTGGCTTCGTTAAAAGAGGCCTTGAACAAACAGAGAATAGAGACGGAAGGATAGAGGAAGGGAGGGAGGGACGGGCTCAGGGGCAACGCTTCGTGGGGAGAAAGAGAACGAGAGGTAGAACAAATGGAGGGAATGTGGGGGAAAAGGTTGGAATGAGAGAAATGTGGATGAATGGAGTTATGGGGAATCGTGAAAGAAGAATTACAAGATTTGCATGGAGGGATGTATATGTGTAAAAATGGAGGGAAATAGGGTGGAAGAGAGGGTGAATTAAACAAAGCCTAATTGGAAGCATGGAGGGAGAGAAAGAGGGATTAGGGAAGTAGTGAACGATTAAAGATTGAGGGATCAACGGAGAAGAGAGGGAAGAAGGAAGGGGACAAAAGAAGGGTGGGGTGAAAAAATAAATGGGTAAGAGGAAATTGGGATGGAAGGATGGATGGAAAGATGGAAGGATTTAAAGGGGAGGAGGCAATTTTAGATAAAGGTAGAAGGAATAGAAAGGGGAACCACAGGCTTCTGTGAGTAAAGGTTAGCTTTGACGGAAGAAAGAGGCCACAGGGTTAAGTGTGTGTAGGTGTGTGTGTAGGTGTGTGTGTGAGGGGGTGTGTGTGTGAGAAAGAGAGAAAGATACACAAAAAGAAAAATGCACGTGCCTCCATGTTTGTGTGAATGAATAAGGGAAGGAAAGGGGGTGTTGCCGGTGTGTGTGATGGTGTGTGTGTGTGTGTGTGTGTGTGCTGGCGTGTGTGTGCTGGCATATCAAATCAATAACTGATAAATAAATTATTAGCCAAAAAATTTCAAAAAGCACCAGCAAAAACAAATGATTAAAGTTCTCACAAGCCAAGAGGGAAGAGATGGACGGGTGGGCACTGCAGGATGCGTGTGTGTGTGTGTGTGTGTGTGTGTGTGTGTGTGTGTGTGTGTGTGTGTTTCTGTTGCTGCAATGGAAAACATGTGCCGGATCAGTTGTGGAGGTGTTGATGTTGTCAGCACGGCGTGACAGTTTTACACGCTTACGTCCGGTTTGTGATATCAGAGTGTTTTACAGGATTATCAGCCTTTGTATCTGGTGTCAGGTACCCCTTTATGTGAAAAAAAAACCCAAAACTCATTCACACACACATGAAGCAATGCATTTCTTGGAAGTGCACATGTGCTAAAGAAAAAAAGACAGAGAAGGACAGAAGTAAGGAAGGAATTCAACAAACAACAAACCCACCGAAAAGATGGAAAGCAGGAGAGGTGGGCAGATCCCTTATGGATGCTTCTCATCATTACTGTATACATTTTGCATACTTATTTCTTAAACATAGTAATAGTATACTATCCGCTGTATCATCAGGAAGGTCTATAATAATGATGTAACTCAGAAAAGCCATCTTAAGTAAGTCATTGCAAGTTGTTTATTCATAGTGTATTAAAATGAGTGGAGGCTAAGTGTTCCATGGAAGTTATGCACGCTTTTATATATAAGGTTAATCAATCCAAATGGTAATTTCTAAATCCAAGTTTCACCGAGATTTTTGTATCATTCATTTTTTACATCAAATTTTCAAAAATAAACAACCTTCAGTCCAAATAATAGAAAGGCTCGTTGAACTGTCCTGGTTGGATGATGACGCCACTTAAGTCAGCACAGCAGAATGAAAATCAGAGGGCACATCTGTTGATACCAACATATCATTAGTTTTTCATTTCTTTCTGATTCTTGCAATTTTCTTTTCTTATTATCTTAAGTTATTCTACTCTATTTCACTCTATTTTCTTCTATTGTATTTTAATCACTGGTACAAGGGGCACTCAAACAGCAGCAGATCACCAGTTGTCTACACACACACACACACACACACACACACACACACACACACTTCGCCCAGTCTCCAAGGACCTACTGTGTGCTTATGTGTGGGTGATAATGAAAGCTGCTGACTGGCAGTTGTGATTGGCTACCTCTGCAGCCTCTAGAGATGGCCGTCTGAATGGTGCCAGCTAGACGCCAGACAGACGGCACACATTGTGTTTACGTGTGTGTGTGTGTGTGTGTGTGTGTGTGTGTTTGTGGGAGTGAGAGAGTGTGTTAGCATGCATTTGTGCTTACACGAACGTACCATCAGGTGTTTGTGTTTGTGTGTGTGTACCTGAATGAGTGTGGATCTCCATGTGTGAGTGTGACATAACCCTGTGTGTGTGTGTGTGTGTGTGTGTGCGCTCGTGCGTGCATGTGAGCATTACTGATACTGTGCCGCGCCCCACTGTCTGGGGCCTGATTATAAATACAATAAATTAGTCCATGTTTTGTGTGAGTGTGTCCCGTAAGGTGTAGGTTTTCACCCTGCGTGTATGCACTCTCTATTTCTATCCGTCCCTTTTGGTTTGCGTCTCTCCCTCTCCCTCCCTCTGTCTTCCTCTCTCATAGATTTGCGTTCGTATAAATATCCTGACATTGCTCCAGATTGAGCATGTCTGATAAGTAAATCATTAACAGGCCTGCATGCTAAAATGACATCACTTTAAAGCAACCGTGGTGAACTCTGACATGCAAATTCCCACTGTCGACGAATAGCACACCAATCTTAACAGTGTTGACCTTTGACGGGATGGAGAGTGACTTTGACTTAACAGAGCAATGATTTGCATCCACTTATGATCAACAGCAGTTGATGGTACAGATCTTTTGAATAAACAACGTGAGTTTATTGTTGTATTAGTGATCAAACTGAGCTAATAGGTAGCTCAGTAGATTGTTAGGTCCGAGAACTTGACTTTCACTTTTCAAAACAACGTTGTTAAACGCAAAGGTGTGCCCAATGGTGAACAAAATGTCAAAGTAAACAGAGCAGGGACTCAGTATCGACCGCCTGGCCAGACGGCGCTGAGGATACGACAGTTCATCAACTAGCCCTACGAAGAGTCACTACGTCACCAAGCCTCACCTTTTTTTGTGGTGTGACCGCCACTTTAAACCTGTCTCTCAATTTAAACCTGTCCTCAATTCAAAAATGACTACTAGGGGTTCTGGCAAAATGTACCCCACTTTGGAATTAAGGGATGCCCTTTCCTCCTAGTATACTAGATTTACATCAAGTTCCTCCATCACATGCCAATACAGGAAGTAGTATGCTCTAGTCTATACTATATGTAGAGAGGCCGAAAGTGGAGACCACAGTTTGTGCTTTTTATTTTATATAAAAATCCTATTTTCTTCCTTCGATCCTGCAAACAAACTATGACGTGTGCTTAGGTAAACTAGCACCAACCAATTTCAAAATCATGACATCCATCCATCCATCAGTCTGCAACTTTTAGCAACAAGGGAGGTGTGTGTGGAGCCACAGTCCACTGTAGCTCCATATCGCGCTACAGTCCAAGATTTTGTGGTCCAATCAAATACAAAGAATCTGTTCAAAACTCTTGTAATTGTACACTGTTCCAATATGTTGTTTCACTGGAGAACACAGAACAAAGACCATGACACAGATGATGTTGAAGAATGTCTTTTTCTTTTCTGTTGCTTAACGGCAGCTTTTAAAAGCTAATTGCAAACATCTCGCCCCAATGCTAAGTGTGGATATTTTACTTTCTAGAGCAAACTTTTGAATTAGGAGACATTCATGGCTAAAGGGTAGAAATGGGTTGCATCATCAAACCGACCAGGTTTTCCCGGGATGTGCAGGATTCATGCTCAGTTTTCAAGCTCAAAGTCAATTTCTTTTCATCTCCATTGAGACGAGAGGAAAAAATGTTATGTTTTCCCCCGAATCCCAAATCTTTTTTCGTTAAGTTGCCAAGCAGAAACGAAAAGGTCAAGGACGTCCGGGTTGAGAGCTTTATTATAATATTTGTTCAACTCAGGGGAGCAGAATGGAACAGAACACCTTCTGTGTTGAACAATGAGCTCATGGATGAGTTGCCATTTTAAAGAATGTGTGAACTCTGTGAAGGAACTTCAACTGAAATTAATTCCAAGTGTTAAGTGCACCCTCATCCCAGTCACACTCTGATCCGTATCATGACCACAACCGCCAAACAATTGGCTGGATCACTTAGAAACGTGCCGACACACGGAGCCCACACAGCCCTGAACCGTTGGTGATGAAGCACGTTGAATCATAATAGAAGGAGAAAGACACTGCGGCTGGGTGACACAGCCAGGGAGTGACTTTACCTCTGGACTGTGGCAGAGGGAGTGGCGTTGAAAGAAAGAGGAGGGTGTGAGCGTGTGTGTGTGTGTGTGTGTGAGACAGAGAGAGCTTTGCTTTCACGCCTTGCTGAGCAGTGAAAGAGTATCTGTCACAGAGAACAAGCCAAAGGAGAACAAGTAAAAGTTAGGCAAAAAAGACTGAGACGCGAGGAGAGGGACAGACGGGGGGAGAAAGAAGAGATAGAGAAAGAGTTGGCTGAAAGCAGCTTCTGTCTTACGTCCCACCCCCTGGCTGTCTTCCCCTCCTCTCTGCCCGGCCCGGGAGCGAGAGGAAAAAGAAAAGGAGTGCAGAGAGAGAGAGAGAGAGAGAGAGAGACACACACACAGAGAGGGAGCTCAGCCACGCTCGCTCTTTAGCGCAGGACTTAGGAATTTCAGGACCTTTGGAGTTGTGCGCAAACACACACTGACACAAACACGTGCTGCTTTTCTTGTGGCGATACAAACCTGAAAAGGACTCAAGGTGGGGGGGAGAATAAGACAGAAAGAGAGCGACTGAGAACATTAGAGAATAGCCCATTCCAGCCCTTTCCTGTGGACTATTTGACCATGATGGCACCTGCCAAGGGGGAGAGTGACTAGGAGGGGCTGAGGACTGAGCCGGGACGCAGGCAGAGGAAGCTGCTGATGAAGGTGAGGTTTTTAATTCTCTGACAGCATCTATGTCCATATGAGTACAGGTATTTATTATACATTTTAATTTAGTAAGTAATGAGGCAGGTGTGTTTGACTGATTTAGTGCAAATGTGAAAGTGAAATGTCTTTGCTGTGCTGTTCTGTTACATTCATTTATTGGCTCTTAATGGCAGAGCCACAAAAGTGGGATGATTTCAGTTCCCTGAAGTTATCCTGAAACTGGGGGAATACCCTGTGTGCTTGTGTTGGAATTACTCAGCTCTGGATGTGAGTCAACTTTGCTGGTTTGGTTTCATATCTGTGTTGATCATTAGGGTGATTTCCTCGAGCAATATGATAGCATGGCTGGACAGAGAGTCAGCTGAGCTTGAATCAGGAAAGGGGAAAATGTGAGAGGAGTTTCCGTGTATGTGGGGGAATGTGTATCTTAGATGTTTTATTTCCTCATGGTCCACCAGTGGAAGTGGGGGATTTATTATCGCTTTTGCAGAGGATCTGTCTCTTTCAGTTGGCATTGGTTAGACGCACTGAAGTTATGTTTTCAGTCTGGGAACATAATAACACGGTCTGCCTCCACGGTAAAGCTTTGAAATGGTAACAGTGTTTGCTTTTAAAAGCTTTTGTGCAAGGCTCAGAAGCACAATTACGCATTATATACATTTTGAACAGACTATAAATCAGTGTTGGATAAAGAAACCAGTGGACATATAGAAGATTAGAAGTCTTTGGTCCTTTCACCTGCGGTTATTGTGTGCCTCATCCCACCACTCCTCTACCCTCCATGCTGCCACACTGCCACTTTTGTTCTCTAATCTCATTTACTTCTGCCTTTTCCTGCAGGTTTCCGTTGAAATCCCACAACTAATGAGAGAGGCTTATCCCGTGCCACTCTGCCGTGCTCTCATCCTTTCTACCACCCCTCTCTTTTCTCCTCTTCATCCTCCGTTTGACAATCCATCTGCTTTTTATAAAGCTTTAAATATCTGTTCTCTTTTATGCTATTTGTAGTATCAGCATCTTCTTTTTTTAGCCTTCACCAGCATGTTTTTGTGCGTCAGTACGTGTTTTAAAACTCGCAGGTGTGCATTTTGTTTGTCATCTCTCCTATTCAGTCTTGTAATCCCAGGTCTCACTGGTCTGTATAACCCCTTCACCCGAAACCCTCTTCAACCCGCACAGTAACCCTTCCATTACCATACTGTTGAACCACAAATCAACCCCTTTACCTTGTGCAGTGAGGTGTGTTCTGGATGGTCCAACAAGGTGTTGGATGATAGTTATCCTGTGTTGTGTTAATTGTGCTCTTGCACAAAGGTCTTTCATCTTGGTTGCTTTAATGGAAACCTCCACATCACAGTGATTTTAAACATACAGGAGGCCGTTTTCTTGAACGTATGGCTTATTAGAGTTTTTACACACCAAGGTTTACAGGTCAACAAAGTTGTTTAAAGACTTGTACAGCTCCAGAGGAAGCTGTGTAAAGTCTGATAAATGTCCTCAAGTGATGTCACTTGAGTCAGCGTCTGTTGGGTTTTAAGGCTAAGACGAATGAAAAACATCATTGTGTGGAGTTTGAGAGAAGTGAGTTTACCAGACCTCTCTCTCATCTCTGCTTCAGGCTACATTTGCCGGTACTAGCAAACCACACCCCAATCTGCTACCAAACTGTGTTGTATTGTGGGTAATGAATGCGGACGAAGAAATAAAAAAAGACAACATATTCTGCTGTGTTGTCCATTGTATCAGTCTGACAATGTTATCGTCATGTAACACTAAATCAGTGGAGTACTTTACTGCTCATGACATTATTTTCTGATGGCTTGATGTAAAATAAAAAAAAGAAAAATAAGTTCTCAAATCCAACAATCTTCAAGAAGTACAGGAAGGACATATAAGGAACCTCTTAAAACACAGTAAGATCCTCACACCATCAGGCCTGATTGAGATCCATGATGGATTGTACATGTAGTTAAGAATAAACATAAATATGTTCTGTAGGTAAGTAGCAAACTTGAATGACAACAAATTACAAATGTAAAAAAGAAATGGCAATGGATTCATGATCTTTGAAGATGTCTGCAGCTTATAAAACAACGGTAGCTTTGATTAATAGGTGCCAGATTGGACATGAAAAGTTAGCACATCACTGTTTATGACTTGATAAACTCTTCCGTTATCAGCAGGAGCCCGAGGTTCAGGATGTTAACCTCACTTTTGAGAAGTTCTGCCAAAGAGAAATGTTTTCACAATTAAATGTGTTTGCGCTACTCTTTTGGACATTTTAAGCCCCTTCTTCCTTTCTACAGTGCTGCCTCGTGTGTTATGGGCACCAAATGAATAGAAAGCAATGTATTGATATGCTCCAGTCCTAAACTTATCTTTCCTACGAATGTCCAGCAACACAAGCGATCTGTGAACCTGCTCACGCCCCAGCGTCACGCCCGCAACGATGCTACTTTGTTGGCTTTGGGAAAAGATTGTGGTTTGGGTTAAATTAAGAATGTTTTAAATGCTTTTTTAAGTTTCGGCAAAGAAAAACTAACCAACTATGTTTGGGTTAAAATAAGCACAGAAGGATTTTACTCAAGTATGAAGTTAAGTGACCAATAAGTAAACGTTGATTCCTGTGTTATTTTACCCACTCATACATGCCAACCTCCTCCATTAGTGGACTTTAACTCTCCTTATACTGCATCATCTGTCCTAGTTCAGGATTACGTGGATTATTGATTATGTGGGTTATATATGAATGCACAGCGTTTCGTGTAGATGTCACTCTTTGCATTGTCTGCTCTGCCATGGTGGCTAATGCTGCTCATGCAAATTCCCATCTCTTCTGTGTATTCCAAAAACACCTCACTTCCTGTGTGTCAGAAGACAGGCAGAGTGTTTAGAACAGCATATAAATAATAGCTTCTACCACCTGGTCACAGGTCGCATTCACTCTTCAAGTGTGTTCAGTCATTTGACAAGAGAGAGCAGCAAAGTGGACATTTATTTAACCCAACAGCTCCTGTGGGTTCAAGGTGGGTCAGCTGATTGCCTGGTGATGAATTGATCACCAAGGTAACCTTATGGTTGAAATGGCTATACACTGATCCACCGCCACACCTTAAAACCCGTTAACCCCCATTTCAACCCTTCCTCACTGGAAAAACCCATTAACCTTCCTCTTAATTAACCCATTCTGCAGCCTGAAATATCTTGGACTGTCAGTGTTGGTCTATCAGTTTTGTTTTGGTTGCCTATTTGTCTTTTCCAGCTTCATGTGAATAAAGAGAAGAAAGTAGAAAAATAAGTTACAGAGGAGAGAGAGAGAGAGAGAGAGAGAGAGAGAGAGAGAGAGAGAGAGAGAGAGAGAGAGAGAGAGAGAGAGAGAGAGAGAGAGAGAGAGAGAGAGAGAGGAGAGAGAGAGAGAGAGAGAGAGAGAGAGAGAGAGAGAGAGAGAGAGAGAGAGAGAGAGAGAGAGAGAGAGAGAGAGAGAGAGAGAGAGAGAGAGACACTGGGTAGCGATGCCGGTCCTTCTTTGTTTGAAATATTTAATGAGTGTCTCTGCTCTCTTGAAATATTGACTTTTTCCCCATATAGCCAGAGGGGACAGACGGTAGCGGAGGTTGTTCCCTCATTTAAATAAAAAGCAAAATGCTGTTCAGCATCAAACTTTCAGCAGTTTCTTTTATTTATATATTTATTGTTTTCTTTTACAATCCTTCTGATTAAGAAAAAGCATGATACTTGCCCTTGATTTGAAAGTTGCGGCTAATGAAGGGTAAACATTGAGTTGTGAGTGTATGTGTGTGGGAGGGAGAGAGTTTGTGTGGAACTGTAGATTTTCTGTGTGTGTGTGTGTGTGTTACAGTATATGACACTATGTATAATGGCTATGTCTGCACAAATGTGTGTATATATGTGTATGCAGCTCTGGATTTGTGTATATACTGTATTATTTATGTCCTGTTTTTGTTCATAATGTGTAGTTTTCACACTTATATCATGAACACAGATGATAAGGATATGACATGATGTTCACACATCCAAAATACATTTACTGCAATATTTAGACACTTATCTGCTGAATCTAAATGGGATCCTTTGGTTGCAAGGTCAGCTATAGAAGGTAAAGCAAACAAATATATAAGTACAAATATTACTGAATAAATAAATGATTAAGCTCCAGTAAATAATTGAACATAATGCTGCAAATCATAGTTTTATAAATTGACAGTTTTTAGTATTTCAACTGATAAACTGTAAGTGCCTTAATGCATGTTTGTGTTACATTAGAAAGTATTAAACCTTTAATGAAACATTTGTGCTGCAGTTTGTAATTCTTACATTCACAAATGTTACAATTATGCATGATAACGTTCAAGCAATAATTTCCACTATTCAGGAGTTATAGGATAAGATAGCAGCTAATAGATCCCCTGTTTTAAAGGTGTCATTTGATAGGTGCAGATAACCTCAACACATGGATGGATGGATAACAAAAGGGTTGAACATGAGGTCAGAGAAGAGTGTCTCTCAAATTCGTCACCGTGTTAAAAAGGCAGGTAATGATGATACTCTAGCGTAGATAACATGGTGTAACTGATGTTAAGCATCAACTGGTGAAGCGGTCGAGAAAGAAAGAAAGAGGAAGCTGCACAAATGGCAGATTTCGTTGAGAGAACAAAGGAGTTGAAATTGGACGTTTTTGTCCAAACCTGATAGTCACAGTTTCTTAGCATACAAGTAGAGAACGTTTTGTTAAAGATATGTTTTACACACTTGGTAAAAAGACAATGCGTCTTAATGCGCTAGACATAGAAAAGACAGATTTTCTATTGTCATGAGGAAAGCAATAGGAGAGTCGAAAATATTTACATTGTACCCAGATGTTACATATTAAGAAGCAGCAGTCTCATCAGTATAAAACCAAAAATCATTGATTTCAAAATGTTTTTGGTTAAAAGAAAATGTGGTACTTTATTGACCCATCTCCAGACCTCAGATGAAGGTCTTAATCACTACCTTGTTGGCACAGTGTGAAATGCATACACTTGTGATTTAAATTAGGATATACCTGATCCAAGAATAAGTAAACAAGATGAAATATCTGATAAACTAAAGAAAAACAAACACATTCCACACAGTATCAGATCACCTGAGGCTCCATATAAGTGAAAAAGCTAAGTGATGTGTCGGACTAGCTGGGAGGAAGAAGTGAATTCATTGATGGATTAGTTGCAAGATGTCATTAGATTAAACCAGAGACCCAAAACACGACAATGAGGTTGATTAGGGTTACGTATCAGTACAGATGTCGTAGATACTGGGATGGTTAGTGGTAATGTGACTCCGTGTCATCAGATAAGATCAGCAGATCACTTAAACATGCTGATGGCCCGAAGCTGAAGAGAGGGCAGTCGATCTCAGTTCACTATCGGCGGGCTGTTCACAATGAATGGATGGACGTGTGATGTTAAACTAATGGGTTGACTCGTTCGGGATTCAAGGATCATTTTATTGTCATTATGCGACACCGGGACGCACAACGAAATTCAGTTGTAGCCCATTTGTAAAACAACACATGACAAACAAAACAAAAATTGCTTTTGATTTTCAACAAAAACAATTCTCTGGGCAGATAATATGGCCGACATCTTCACATAAAAAATTTGACATCAGGAAAACATTGTCCATCAGCTTTGACTGTGTTTGAGCTCCAAGCATCATTGATGTAAACACAGAGTCCACCGCCTCTCGTCCCTCCGGAATCCTGCGCTCTGTCCTGCCGTCCGCCCGTCAAGTGCAGCTTGATCCGGGATGAAGGGTGGAGCCAGGTCTCTGTGAAGACGTGGACACAACAGTCATCGACCTCCCGCTGCTTTCATCCATCTTTGTTTTGTTGCCACCGGACATCAGACAGCCAGCAGTAGGCTGGGTAGTGGACTAGCCTTAGGTCCTAGCTGGGTTAGCTTAGCTTCCGTCTCAGCTCTCCTCCCTGGGACAGTTTGGTGGCGTTTGTTCCGGAAGGTCTGGCTGGTTCTTCGGCCGTGGGGGGTGTTCGTCTCAAAAGGTTGTTGGGATGGTTTGAAGGCTGTTCAAGGGGAGGAAACATACTCAAAAACTCAAGTTGACTCAAACTAAAATTTGACAAAATGAGCACAAACTGTCTCAAACTGTTCATGATCAATGTGGAGTTTCTAGCAATGCCACAGCAGCACAAACTGACCCATACTTTCCAAGTGTTTCAAAGGGAGCTGATGATACATTTTAGCCAGTGTAACTTTGATAAAACCACAAAGATAAACATCATTCAAACTGGCAGCTAAGGATAGGATAGAATCAGGGTCACCAGATGTGGAGGTATCCTCACATTTTAACTCCTGGACTTCCTATTCTTCCCACTGTGCAATGTCACCATTTAAATAATATAATTGTAGTACGAAGCAGGAAAAGTCTTGCAGGAGAAAGAGAAAGAACATGATTTTGTAGATGGGGCTCAGGCTGATTTCTTTTAGCAGACCACAGTCTGCTTGACGTGGACAAGTCTCATGCTTCTCTTATTTCCTTGTGTTTACACCGACTGCCATTACCACACAGCCCTCTTCTGCAGATGTATAAAAGTGTACTTTTACTGTTAACAGGGTTGGGGTTTAATAGTATTTTATCATATCTTAATCTTTTGCACATTCCTTACTGAATCTATTTTGGTTTGTTTTAAAATAAAAGTGCAACTCAAATTTAGATCATAGTTGGTTCTCAGGAGAACATGTGTCGTACATTGCTCATTGATAGTAAAAAAGCAGGAGAAGATTAACGTTTTGAGATCCATTAATAAATCTGGAGATTTTACCGTTTCCAGACCAGATCCAGAGAGGAGCTGGACCGTAAAATACCTTTTTCACAGCATCCCTTTTGACATTCCATTGCAGGGTAAACGGAGGTGTAATTAATAAGATTAGTTATGTCCCTGTTCCATTTAGGAGGGCCAGGGTCATAATGCTGGATCACTGGAATGGCTGTGACACAACAGGACCATAATTCATTTGATCAATTACACCTGTGTTGACCCTGCTATGGCATGTCAAAATGGTTGCTCTGAAAAGGGCCTATTGGTTGGCAAACACCCACTCCATTTACAGTTTTGCAATGCTATGCTTTTCAGCGTGAGGTTATAATGGTCCCGGGGATTTTTTATATTCTGTGTCCCGCTCAGAGATATCCAACTCAACTAACACTAAAAACATATTAATAGTCAGATGTTGAACATCAGTCATTGATAAAATGTAAATATACCACAAGGTAAATATGGGATTCTTTCCCAGCAAAAGGTTCCTAGAAGAAGCTCTGCTTCTCTCTAAAGATTTCTCCAATACTGCCTTTGTGCTCCCCTTCTTACCTTTCCATACCCTCCACTCCCCCTTCTTACACACACACACACACACACACACACACACACACATACCCTTTCTGTCCTTCCTAATATCTTCTTCCCTCCTCGAATGCTCGGGTCTGCCCAGCGCTGTAGCAGAACAACCCCTCCTTTACCAGACTGTCCTGAAATTGCACTCTCAATTTGTGTAGATATGGGCGCGTGTGTGAGCGTCAATTTGGACTCCGGGCCTGTCCTGTTCCATCACCTTGAGCGGTCATGCAGTATTGAAGGTGATGTGGAATTAGAAGGGCTTTACACAGGAAGATAGGAAAATAACGAGATTCTCTCCATGCCGTTCACACACACACACACACGCACACATACACACAAGCACCCTTATAGTTTAAGCAACTGTCTCTGTCTCTCAAGACACACACACACACACACACACACACACACACACACACACACACACACACACACACACACACACACACACACACACACACACACACACGCACAAATATATGTCCCAGAGGAGTGCTAGAGGGGCTTATGGGGATTTTGCTGTTCTGCAGTGTGCCTGTCAGATAAGGGAGGAGGCGCAGGCCTGCCTGGTGACACGCTACTAAGCGCGTGCTGTACAGCCTCCTCTCCTCGTTTCCTTTTTAACCTGTCACTCAAGTCACCTGCCACCCTCTGCTGCCACTGATACCACACACATACACAGGGACGGTCTAGTATTTCATTTGGGAACTAGTAAACATACATACACAGCCGTTCCTTTGTTCCATTTTTTTTTTCCCTTTTGACTCTCGCTCCATTTTTATTTGTTTCACCTCGTCCCTCCACCTTCCTCAACAACCCCCAATTATGAATTGACCCCCCCCCCCCCCCTTCCTCCTTTCCTTAGACTACCTCCTCCTTTATCTTCCTCTCCTTCATGAAGGCTACCCACTTTTCTTTTCCCCCTGCTTTTTCTCCGTCTTTGACCCCCCCCCTTCCTCCGAACTTCTTCTCTTCTCACCACCTGTAATCCTGCTTACTGCTGTTCGGCAGCTGCTCCGGATCACAGAGAGTTATTGAAAGTCAAGAGACGGAGAGCATTTTGAGTGAGCATTTTATTGCAACGGTCTGTTTTTCAGCACCGCTGTTGTTACCTCGAAATTATTTTCATTATCAATGTATAGTTTGATGCCAACGTTTGGCCGAGGCTAGCATGCATTGCCGGTAGTGATTCGGGGCATGAATGATTGATCTGGTTCGAGATGAGCTGTTTGGTGAGAGAATGGCATTTTGCCAGAACTTCCAGCCTCTAACCACCCTCTCTCCATCCACTCCTGTTAAATTCTGCAGTATAGCTGCTGTTAGCTGCACCTACACACCAGCAGCCTTTCGGCTCCATTGTTTTTCATCCTTCCTTTCTTGTGTCTTGAACGCTTGCATCTGACTTGTGATGGTCTAAGAGACCTGGTCCAAAGTTCAAGTTCCCTCTGTCCATGTCTGTGCAAGGATACGGTGCCCAGTCTGCGATGACATTGAATGAACGAATTCAATGAACACCTCTTCTACATTATGGTCTTACAGTGTATGTAACATCTTGCACAACACCCAGCAAGCCCCTGTTAGCCAGTTTCCCTCCACATCCACCCACCCTCCCACAAAAACCCCTCTTGCCTACGCCCTAGGCCTATCCTGTCTCAGCCAGTCACCCACCTCCACCACCACCCTCTTTACTGACACCATCCCCCAGCCCTAGCCTCTTGGCAGCTCTTCCAGGCAGGCTAATTGACTCAGTCCCAGGAGGGGGGGATCATGCCACATTTCTAATTTGGCTTCCCCTCCTCCAGATAAAAGCTACATCTCTCTATCCTTCAACCCCCCCTTGCTTCAACCCCTCAGTCTCCATTCAACCTAGCCCTTTTCTATTTTTTGTCTTTTTGCATTTTCTACATTTTCTACAGTTTAGAATAAGTCATTTACATTTTCAAGTGTGAAAAAAAAACATGATTATTTAATGCATCTTTTGTACACCTTTTTTTTTTTTTTACAAATGATTGCCAGCCCCAAATACAGACATAATAGACAACTGAATACATGAAAGGACGGATATGCAGACACTCACAGAGCACTGCACCTCGCCTTGGCTCACCATGGGGCTCACCTTCAGAGAGCTCCATCTCCACCAGCCGCACCTGGGGACTACAATGGGCGTGTTTCAATGTGCGTGTGTGTGTGTGTGTGTGTGTGTGTCTGCGAGAGCACATGTGGGTCTATATACCGAGCCTCATCCCACTAACAAGCAGACAGACGCTGAACAAAGACATTTTGTTATTGATTGTATCACTCTTCAGAATCAGAAGAAATAATATCAAATGTCTTCAAACGTGCCCAGATTGGGAATTTTAGATTTTGCAGTTGTGTACAACAAACAGCATAAACAATGTGTTTGTGAACCTATAAAGGTGTGTACAGTGTTGATACTGCACTGTTATTTATACTACATCTTTTCAGGTTCTGTGTGTTTGAATGCATATGGTTATGGCATATGGCATATGCGTGTGTGTGTGTTTGTCTGTGTTCTCTGAATTGACCCAAGTTTCACGATACAGTAGCTAAGTAATCAAACAACAAATGCGCGCACACACACACACTGTGGTTATACACGCAGCAACACAGCACGAGTCAAGCATCCTGACAGATTTTGTGCAGGAAGCATGTTTAGTATGTAGTAGCTGCGGCCATTAGTAAAATGGTATTTTCAGATGGACAGATAAGGTATTTTAGCTGGAGGCTTGGGGTCGACTGGTCTTGTGGAAAAGACATTTGACACATAGAGAGTTGCAACCTTCAGTACAGTGTGTGGAAAGGTTTCAGGTCTGTTCTTCGTATTTGTAGAAGAGTGGAAAACACATTCCTATTTTCAAATAACAAGTGAGACCCTTTCCACTATACTCCAACAGATGTACAGATGAGGAACATTTTTTACATACAATTTTTCACAGATGTACCACAAAAGTAAATGGGCCCCAGATGGCTTTACCTTTTGATCCACCATTATGGTACAAAGTAGGTTTTGGACGTTAGTTAAACTTGAGGTTTCTATTCTATTCACCACCAGGTTGTGAATGGAAATTTGCACTTGACCTCTTTTTTAGGTCAATCTGTTAATTGTTAACGTAATATTACAATTCAGACTTGTCTTTTGTTTCAAATGGGACAGAAACGGCTGTCCTCGCTGAAAGCCCTGTGTTTGTTTTACCCATCCATCCAACACAGACTTCCGCGGACTTTGATTAGTAAAATGTATTTGTGACAAACGTCATACGACACGTTTACAAGAGCAAAAGCTTATCCAGGTATGTAAATGATGTGGCATGTGACTGTCCCCTCTGAGACATCTGTCACAAGCCTTTTCTCTCCCTCTCATACCTTATGTTGCTATAAAGGCTGGAAATGCATATCTCAAATGAGCGGCGAAGAAGAAAAAAAAACAACACTTTGAAGATGGATAGAAATTCAAACCTGCTTTCATTGTTTCAAGTTACCATCCTCAAATATAGAGGTGACAGTCTTTGATGTAACCAGAGATTATGAACTGCAACTATGAGGACAATTGGCTGGTGTCTTGTGTTTGGGTGAGGGGGCTTCAAACAGATCAGTCTTTCATGCTTCAGACCCCATATGCTTATATACTGCTCACTGCATCTCTCATTAGCCATGGTTTTGTATGTGTGTGTGTGTGTGTGTGTGTGTGTGTGTGTGTCTTTTGATGACCACCAAGAATGTGAATTCTTGTGTTGATTAAAAAAGGGAGAATCTGTTCTTGCACTGCATATATACATTTGATTGTGCACATATATATATATATATATATATGTATATTATGCATGCGTTTTAATGCATAATGTGGGACAATAAACACTTGATTGATTACTTAAATGTTAGCTGTGACTGCTGACTGTTGTAAGAGCACGAGATGAAAGAGAGAGCAGAGAAATTAGGAGGTGGTAGAGAATGAGGGAGGTGGAATTATCTTTGGATTAATGTGAAATATGCAGCAAGAGGTCGTTTCTATGAGGTAATGACGGTAGACAGGCAAGTGTAATTAGAGCTACTGATCTAAGAAAAAACAAGTCACTTTACTCCATGTTTAAACCTTTCTCTGCTTATTTTTATTATTCCCTTCTCGTTTGCCTGTTCTTGTCTCTCACTTTCTTTCACTTATCATTTCATTTGCAACCTTTTTTTTCTGTAATGAAAGATGAATGGAAAGATTCTCAGGAACGCCTGGGGCAACAGCAGAAAGATGGAAAGAGGAGGTTATGGTATAAATGTGTCAGAAAATCTGCATTTGTACCTTTTTGCTGATACGGTCAGAGTCAGAGGTCAGTAGCTGATAAGGGTATCAACCTGAGGACAACATAAACACATCCATGTCACTTATTTGTATCTTTCCTTCATTTTCTGCTTGAACTTTTTCCCTTATCTTTTGCACACATGTGTAGTTAATAAAATCTAGTTCGAGTTCATGGATCTGTCCTTTGTGCAAGCGCTGTGCAGAGAAAAAAAACATCTTAATACCTGAAAAGCTTTGTGTGCATCTATTGCTCTGTCTATCTTTTGACAGTAATGATGATAGATGAAAGGCTGAGGCATAATGAGTGACCAGCATTCTGCACGGAGTTTAGTCTGTGTGCTGGAAATGTGGAGGAAAGAAAAGAGCAGGCTGTGACATGAGCAACAGTTGTTTTTAACCTACATACCTGGACACACCTTCACTCAACACACAAAAACGATGTATAGCCCCTTTATAACTGCTTAAACTTTAATTTGTATTAATGGACGACGGGGAGGCTAGCACCGTCTGACACGTAGACATTAATGATAATAGACAGCTCGTCGCATTATCCCTTACATAAACTCTTGTGTGTCACTATAAAACACATTTAAAGTCTATGAAAACCTCTCAATGAACATGTCAAATCATGTAAAAGTATTTGTATGCATTTGTTTTAAGTATTTGTTTTATCATTGTTCGTTTCATTGGATAGATTTTGTTCCACACTAATTTAGATCCTTTTTAGTAATGTTTAAAATTAGTAACAAACAACAGCTAACTCTGCTTGTTCATCAGTCAGATGATTGTTGAATCATGACATTGTAATTTGTCATGGCTAAACATGGCCACAAAACATCAGTGAGAGTTTAGGTCACAAGACCTTTTTAACCAACAATATTCAATGTTAGAAATAAATACATTACTAAATAAATACGTTCACTTAGGGACCAAGTTGTGTGTTCCTAGATTAACACACACACACACACACACACCATTTTCTCAGACCCTGTCATCAGTCCTTCAGTCCTTCAGGGCTGCTGTGCTTCAGAGGAGGTTTAACAGCAGGACGTAGCTACACACTGACATGCTGATGCTCGCTTCCTGAACAGAGGGGGGAAAAAAAAAAAAAGTCAAGCAAAATTATTAGCCAAATAAGCGAGACCTCTCTGAAAACCAATGAACCATAGGGTGTAAAAGTAAAACCACTTCCATCCCATGCTGTGTGTTATGATCTCTCAGTGAGCATTATGTGAGGTCCTGTCATCCGTCCTCCATGAGCTCCGAGACTCTGTAAAGACTCTGTAAAGTTGTCAGTTCCTGTCTGCAAATCTGTCACCGAGATACATTGGGCTTGAAATTACACAGCAGTTCTTTAAAAAAATGTTTTTCTTTGTGGCCAAACTCTCTGGTACCAAACTTTTTTGAAGCCAAAATGTATAAATAAATGGGCATAATGATGGAGCAACCCTTTGACTTCTACCAACCAACTACAATCAGCAAAATGATCAGTGTCTGTCTGGGATGTGGTGGTTATAGTCAAAATGTAAACAAAGGCATTACTGACGTGACTGGTTTCAAAAACATGTGGATGTGTGCAATAATCCAAAAAGTTCTGGTACTGATGTGGCTTTTCTTTAGGAATACAACACAATTAAAGAACTATGATTGGGAATTTGAAACCACTTTCTTAACACAAAATACCCCCAAAATGCATTTTTGGAGAGCTGCGTGATTATCTTCTATCTCAATCTGTGTGGCAACAAAAATATTCATTATTTTACAACTTGACTCCAATACACCGCCCTCCAAAGAGCGGATCAAAGGGGCTCAAGTTGTAAAGTCGGTTTTATAATGTATAAATCTAAAAAAACTGAAAAGTAAAGAAAACAATATGAGTTGAAATTCTGATGTGATTTAAACTGTAAACCTTGAGTTAAGACTTAATCCCTGTTTGCCCCTGGCAAAAATGAAAAAGCAGCAATGTGCCATTGAGCCTGTCAGTCAAAAACTGAACTCCATCTATAGAATGTGAGATCAATTATGGAGTGTGAAAAGGAAAGGAAGTAGGGAGAGAACCTGCTGAATCCAACCCTGTCCTGTTTCTGGCTTCTCGTCCTCCTCTCCGCTCTTGCCCCCATCGTGACATGAAATAGTCATTAGGTGTAGTGGTAATTCCGCCCAGCCGTCTTTCCACATTAGCTAATGTGAATCAGAAACGTCTGGTGTGTGTGCGTGTGTGTGGTGTTGCATGAACACAGTATCTGGAACCCCGTGTATGCGGGCCTGCGTGCGTCAGCATTCAGAAGTGTGTGGTTCTGTCAGGACTACAGCTTGTGTGTCTGCGTGTGTGTGTGTGTGTGTGTGTGTGTACATCTACGTCAGATGGTTCGCCTGACAAGGTTTTCTGTTCTACGGTCGACAGGTGCTAAATAATGAAAGCACAGAGAACAAGTAAGAGGAGAAGGAAAAGACAGGACAGCAGCACATGAAGAAGACACAAGGAGAGGCAAGAAAAGGAAGGAAGGAAAACAAGTGGGATGAAGAAACGCAGGAAAGACGAGGAAAGATCCGATGAAGCGGAAAGTGCAGTTTGTTCAACTCTGGAACTCTAAACATCACTTTCTCCTCAGAATGTCCTTCCTTTGTTTAGGTTATATTACACTCTCCTCTCAGCTGCTGTTGCAGAGCAGTGCCAAGCAGGAGAGCGCTTCTCATTATGGAATGGAGCAGCGGTTTGGAGGCGGGGAGCGAAAAGCAGCGCTGTGGGGCATGACTGGTGGTTTGTTGCTATTGTGTGTCTTGTGTATGAATAAGGTAATTTCCCACTTTTGAAACACGAACTCCTGCAACAAAGCGAGAGCGATATAGAGGAGGGGTGGTGTGGAGACAGACACAAAAGAGAGAAAGACATCACAAGGTGACATCTGAAGTCAGGTTTCTGTGACTGTCGCCTCTCTGTCTGTATTGTGTGTGTGTGTGTGTGTGTGTGTGTGTGTGTGTGTGTGTGTGTGTGTAACGGATCAGTATCTTTTAATGCATGACTTACAGTCACATGAATCTGTGCAGGCTTTCACTAGACTTTCACTTCATTTTTAAAAGTTGTATTCAAGCTGTATCTAAATAAAAGAGTGTACGTCATTTTTGCTCCGCAATAAACTGAGTGTATAATGACAGCGTGTCAACAGAATGTGTCAGCTTTCTGCCAGTGTTGCATTGATTCACCCAGATCTGAGACAGCTGTACTCTGTGGCCCGTCGGTAACTCTATACATCGCACACACGCGTATACACGCACACACCTGGGCAAAGTGAACCCCAAGGGCAGCTTTTAGGAGGACAGCTGTCAGCAGAGAAGGAGGCCTAGATAAACTAGAGGAAGAGCTAAATGTTATAGAGACACTAAGCAGCTATCACACTGCAGCGCTACTGTGCGACGGTTGATCAGAGCCAGCTGTCCTCTGGGTGTAGCACGAGTACATCATACTGTTGATTGAAGATGCAGACACTTTTCTTAAAATCAGTGGATCTTTATTGCATGACCTTTGAGACATTATCATAAAGAAAACACTACTGACAGCCACGTCACACAAGGAAAACACTGTTGTTAGACTCCAACACACACAAAGCAACATGAGGCAGAGTAGCAGAAAAAAAGAAGAAGCATACTACCTATCTTCCCTGTGCCTTTAGATGACCTTGCTGTGTTCGGAGAGTTGCATGAATTAGTTGGACTAGACCTGGAAATACAACAACAAATATTTCATCAAGTCATTTTTTTGGTGTCCTGAGCTGAGGGTGCAGGTTGGCCACGAAAAGCACCAAGAGATGGAGTCCTATGCAGTTCACAGTGGAGCACTGTGCAAACAGAATGACTGGTATGTGTATGTATCTACAGTGTCTGTGTGTGTGTGTGTGTGTGTGTGTGTGTGTGTGTGTGTGTGTGTGTGTTTGTTCTAGGACGGTTGAGTAGGCTGGGCATCGAGGCAATTAAAAGAATTCCTGACTGCATTCTTTCTTTCATGAAAAACTCTCATACACACCAATGTTGTTCTGGTCCCCTCTCTCTCTGCATGGTTACCCCCCCCCGCGCACTCATTCACACGTTCACATGCACTCCTCTCTTCTCTGGGCCAATTAGACTCATCAGTCTGTCTCATGATCTGGTTCTCTGTCTCACACTCTCTGTATTTAGCTTGTTTAAGTCTCTAGTTCTTTACTTTTTGACAGAGAGAGAGAGAGAGAGAGAGAGAGAGAGAGAGAGAGAGAGAGGGGGGGGGGGGGGGCAAGAGTAGACGTGACACTCAATATCCTCTAATCCGTTCCCCTGTGTGTGTGTGTGTGTGTGTGTGTGTGTGTGAATCCTCTCCCTGTGACAGCGCCACACACAGTGAAGCTTATTACCTTCTTGCTGCTTACCTCTCTGAGTGTGTGTTGCATTCTTAAGTGACTGTTGCTCATATGCATCTTTCTTTAGCGGTTGTGTGTATGTGTGTGTGTGTGTGTGTGTGTGTGCGCGCTGCAACAAGCTGGGGATTTCTCAGATCCCTTCACATTAAATGACTGTGGTGACTTTATCTTTCAAACACATGCACAATATGCCCGCCACATTCCTAAACGGCTGCATTGCAACATTGGTTGCAGTGTGAATATTCCGGTATACCCAACACTGACTGCTCATTTCAGAGGCGTGGAGGCTTCCATGTTTTTTTGTCTAAATTCACAAAACTCCTGCGTCAAATCTCTCTTGGCTGACAACTTTCGTGTCTCGCTGCAAGACTTCAGGCATGTTGACACTTTTGGAAATGAATTGAGCCGAGGATAAGGGGATTTGTTACCAATCCCATCTGTCATCTTCCTAAGTGGTCTCAAATCCTGGTTTGCGCTGTTGGATTATATGCTAGTTCCTCTGAGAGGATGATGAGCTACAGTGGGGCCGAAGCCATTTACAGGTACGGGATTCACTCCACATCGGGCTCCACAGCCAAAATGAATTGTTTGGAGAAAGAGTTCGTTTTATGAGTTAGTTGTTTTGCATACTGTAGATTAGCTTTAAAGTGCAGCTGCTGCTCATGGGGAAACTGCAGGTCATATGCAGAATAAATACATACAGACCGTTTAACATGGCCAGCATTGTTGGCTGCTCCAGCTAATGAACACAATTTACTCGAGTTTAATCAAAGATATACTCAGAACATGTTATTTAGCCACAAGCTGAATGTTGCACATTTGCCTGTCGCAGTGTTGCTTCAAACTCAGTTTAAGCACAGACAGTTGAATATTTGATGCTAATTCCTGGGTCAGATCTCATGTGGTGTAACTTCTCAGAGGACGACGATACGTCAAACATGTTGTCACTTAAGTTAAGGAAATGAAGTGAGCCAAAGCTGCCTTGGATTTGTAGTCAATCCCAGTTGTCATCTTCGTACGCACCTTCAAATCCAAATGGGTTGATCCCTGCTGAAGCAATTACATTTGAATGCTGTAGTGAATGAAGGACCATGATTTTGCTGTCGATGTAGTTTTTGCAGTTGAGGACAGTAAATCATGTTCAACTGCTCCACCTTTTTGTCTCCAACCCTAAAAGAAACAATTTACTAACAAATACACTTTCGTAGAATCTATTGAAAGGTGAACAGACAGTGAAGTACTGCCTGACTGTGCAGGCAGTGCATAGACTACCGTACGTCATTATGAAAGGGTTACGGACTATGATAAACTATTATTTCACGTTAGAATGACGAGGGAGCACCGTTTTTCACAATTAGTGAAAAGCTCAATTGCAAATATCAAAGAGAAATTGTTGCAGCAAGGGTTTGTTTGTGTGTTTAATACCAACCAGTATGTGCTATTTGATTGCGTTATATATATATATTATTCATACAACCATTCTGGACTACATGTTGTTTTTTTTTACATTTTAATTAATTTTGAAATATTGTGCTGATAATTTGGGCAGAGAAACATGAAAGACTCATGGAGTGGAAATATCAGGAGCATTCTCAAGAGGGGTGCGTTCTCACACACGCATTTCACAATGTGTTTCTACACTGTGGCACTTGTGGCCACAGTTGACCGGCAGTTTGCCTACAAAGGCGTGCTCTCATTGTTCGCATTCCTCATGGGGACCAAAGGGATAGTTGGGCTACGTTAGCCTCTAGCTGTCCCATTTGGTTTCAATGAGGAATCTTGATAATCTTTACACGAAACAAGAGAACAAGTGGAAATATTTTTGATGTTTCCGTCACAGAAGTTTGCTGCCACAGAACGGGGACTGCCTCTCTAACCTTTTGACCCATTCCTTTACCTCCCAATAACACTTTCTCTCTCTGCTAAATATTATTAAGTCAACTCTCTCATTTACCACATCATGCGAATGGAAAATTACAGAAAATGTAGCTGCTTCTCTGTTCCTGGCCTTTTTATGTTTTCCTTAAATGTCTGGCAACATGATGGAAACACATATCAGTCTTTTTTGTCTTTTCTTGAGAGCTTGCCTTTGGCAAAGACACAGTGGTATCTTTTCTAATCTATCCTCACCAGCGCCTGATACGCCCCAAATCAGGGACATAAGCCACAGTGAGACCGAACTGGCAGACTGTGGTGGCTAATTGGCCAATTAAGTCTATGAAGCCCCAATCAAAGAGCCAGTTAGCATGGGACACATGCATTTGACATGGCCAATTAGCAGCAGTGTTCAGGCTGAACTCGTTAAGTATGAACTCGTTAAGTGTGAACTCGTTAAGTGTGTTAATTAATTAGGCAGGGTGAATGGCAGTACCACTCCCACTGCTCTGTCTGCCTCAGATTTACATACTGAGGCCTCTGTGTTCTTGTATTTCTATAAATAATAATGCAAAATGTAGGGTTCAGATTTGTGTATAAATACAGCATGGGGTGCATTATAAAATATCTTTGTGCATTGAGTGTGAGTCTCATGAGCTACTGATGCTTCATGATCTGCTCTAACACTGTATTGATGTTAGAGAGACTCGACACAAAGTAGGATATTTTATCTTCTGTAATCTGAGCCGACAGCTATTTGAAGAACAACAGTGGCATAACATTAGTATTTACTTTATATGCAGTAAAGGAAATATGTTTTTGTACAATTTTATCATGACCAGACAGAGGTGCAGGTCTCTTTGTGAACTGCTCATGTGTAGACCTGAGAGAAATAAGCGTGCAAACCGTGGTCCGCTAGTTTAGAGATGAGGTGGTCACCAGAGCAGTTCAGCCATACCAGGTCATGTTGTGGTTTTTCCTCCCTGTGCTTGGCACCGAGTGTTTAGGATAAATGCTTCATTGGTCTTATGGTCATCCAGGAACAAAAAAGATCTGGATAATAAGCGAGAGAAATATGCTTGTGTGAATCTATATGCATTTTTGAGAAACCTTTGTGCTGACTTTTCTTTTTTTTAAAGATAAACTCTGGTATGTTGGCAACGTCTTTTTACAGGCGCTCAGTGCTGTGGTGTTTTAACACTTTCCACAAATCATTTGTCAGACACCTGTGTAGACGATGCTGTCGTACCTCTTCACTGAAAAAACTACCAGTACTAGTAACCGGTAAGCCACTGCACTGTACACACTGCTTATCATGATGCTACAATTTCCAATTGTGTTTACTTTAATAGTGTGCCAATGTGTGAGATTTGCCAGTAAAAACAATAAAGTGTGAGTCTCACAGGTAAAGTCTTGACAGGTAAAAGCTGTCATGAACATTATAGTTTCTGTTATACAGTTTATACCAGTTGGTGAAAGAAAGTAGGAATCCAGACATTTACAATATACAGTAAAATGTCACAGATCGTTACTGTAACTGATGGAATTATGTGATGTTCCAAGGGGGATTCTGGCATTTGGCAGCAGGATGGCAGAGGAATGAGAAGTGTCGTCAGGAGGGAAGAAAAAGAAGAAATGAAATGGTTTATGAGTATGAGTATTATTCTTTCCTCAGTTATTCCTCTGGGGCCTGCCTCGCTCTTTTCTTTTCTTCGCTTCTTTCCCTCCTGGTTTTATTATCCTCTTCTCTCTGTCTCGTCTTCCACATCTTTGTTGTCTCCCGCCTCTGTCTACGGTGCACACTGTGTTAACTGTGTCTGGCCTACAGCTCAGCTTCTTGTTGAAACACACTCTCCGGCGAGTATTAGTAGCTCCATTAAATTACCCATCAGCCACTACAACACTGGCATGAGTAATCAAATTACAGAGAAAAGCATGGATCTGGAAATAATCATAGTATTCAGTAGCCTTCAACTGAGAGAAGTGACGCTCACTCTTTAGAAATGATTGATTGCACCAATTCAAAAATAATTACATTACAATTACAAACTATGATTCAAAGGTGCTTTACTTTATTCTCATGGTAGTCATCATTTTTGCCACAATTGTGGTACACAAAGACTTTGATGAATATATCAGTAGACTGACATATAAGACCACAAGAAAGATAAAAAAGCTTGTTTGCTCTCTCTGAATATCCAACTAATTGGATTCAGATTAGCCTTCACATATGAAGCACAATCAGCTGAGCATATGCTCCATGCCTCATATGAGTTATTGTCTTTGTATGATCTGCCTCACGTGTTGCCTTTAAAACACAACACAGTCTAATTAAAACCAGAGAAGAAGTCACAAAATCAGAGACTTATTTGAGATGAATTGCGGTGAAATCTTTCCATCTCATGTTGATTTCCCAGACAGATCTCTGTTGTAGGTGCGGTTTGTTTATCCAGCTTTAGACGGAGTGCAGATAATACCGGCTGTGAGCCGAACGTATGGTGTCTGATGTGTTTCCCATCTGACGGATTGACTGGATGTGCTGGCAGGAAGCTACAGTAGGGGAAATCCGTAGCAAAGAGAAGAAAAAAAATAATTGACCGCAATGGGTACAAGCTGCCTTCGCAGTTAGTTTAATTTAGACATATTTTATTTCATATTATTTTATTATCTGTTTTAGTGGAAAAGAAATGGAAAGGGGGAGATAAAGGTCATGGAGGATGGGAAGTTCATCGATCAGGACAGAGGAAAATCATGGAGGTGAAGAGGAAAGTGAGAGGAAAGAAATGCATGGAGGGAAGGAATGGGATAATTCACGAAGAAGAGGTGATGAAGGATGATTAAATTAATGAGGAGTTGTAATAGGAAAAAATTGACCAAGAAGAGGAAGGGAGGCAATCCCTTTCAGAGCTTCTCCAAATGGCATCATGCTCCTGTGGTTGTGGACTGCTGCCAAACTGAGTGTGTGTGTGTGTGTGTGTGTGTGTGTGTGTATGGCTTCCCTGACCGGTGAACAACTTATTCACAGCTTTGCTCCCTCATTCTTTCCTCTAACCAGTGAAGTCCTGGCCACATATTTACAATGTTGAAAGGCACCACCTACTTTACAATCCTTCCTCAAACACATGGCAAGGGAAGGAGTTTGCTGCTGTGTGGCTCCGCTAACAGACATGCTGTCGGGTTCAACGTGGTGCCTTGACATGCATCTGTCTTACATTAGGAATCAACCCATTGTGTGTTGTTCTTGCTACAGATACACCCATGAGAAGGGAGGGGAACAAATAATTAACACGCTAACATACTTTTTTCAGTGTTTATAGGGCGCTCTACCCGCCAAACCACTTGTTTGTCTGCTGCCATACCAAATTTAAACCCTTATGCATCAATAAATTGGAAATAAAGATTCAAATCACGTAAGAACTTGATGACAAAAAAAAGAAAAACAAAGACCTGAGCAAGGAAAATAAGCATGCAGCACAACTTTGCATCACATGAATATTTTGCGGTGAAAGGAAGAACTACATCATGTTGGTTCATTATTTATGTATTCAAAATCACAATTATTCTTTTGAGTGCTCTGGCCAACTTTGGTAAACCACAGGCAATGTTCTTTCAATACCCTAATATACGCTTAGTTCAGCCCAGCTAGGGTTGTATGAGGTTGAATGCAACACACACATGCTCACAAGCACACACACACACAGTATGCACACACACCGCTGGTCACTGGCGGCAACTCCAGATTGGTCGTGTATCTGATAATAAGAGCTGCTGAAACATACATCATATGGTAGACCAATATTTGTGAGCGCAAAGCTGCGACTTGTATGACATAATGCCCCTCAGAGGGAATTACCAGGTTCAGGCTTAGGCCAGTTATTTATCAAGTGAAAAAGCCTTTAATGGGACATTTTCTTGTGCATCACATTTCTTTGTGCTTTGAGATGGTATCCCGCCAACAATTCTTAGAAACCTGCATTAAACATTTTCTTTGGTGCAGTTTAATTAACAGATTAATGTTTTGGTAAGAGTACAGATGTGTCTTATTTAAGTATGACTGATTACCTATTAATGTGATTTAGATTTTGATGAATGAGAAAGCACAGTTGCCAAACGGGAAAGAGAGGATAAAGAGCGCAGAAGCAAACAGCAAGCATGCAGGACAAAGAGAGAAAGTATCAGAGGGAGAATCCCACTAATGACCAACAGATGTATGAGACATCACACAGTTCAGTTTTGTACTGAGGACAGTTAGACATACACAAAAATACAGGGGAAACTCATTTAACGTGGAAGTGTTACTTCCCTTTGCTATTAACTTGTTGTAATGTCAGTGTAATGATGCTGGGACACGTGTAATGTGCTCCCTTTTGTAAATGCCCATTGAAAGCCTGGCGGCAGAATTCTGAAACAGTTGTAGCCGTGACAGTTGCTTCTGACTGAGGCAGGAATACAAGGAGTTGTTAATTCTAGAAAAAATGAAAGCATGTACGACCTTCTCCATATCACTGACGGATGATGATGGTTTTGGAGATGTATCTGAATTGTAGAAAACACGCTTGAACAACTCTCTTGCCCGACTCTTTGAGTCAAATGGAATTGAGAAGTTTTGGGCAGAGTGTGCGGCATAGGGAGCTAAGTAACCCAGCGTGGACCAATGAGTGAAACTTCTGTTTTGTTATTGTCTAGTAGTAAGTCGTTTTCACACATCCACTCTTTGATTTCATTTAGGCAATTATGCAGGGGAATAATGCTATTGTGGTTATTGGGAATGATGGGTAATACAGCAGGGTGTCATCTTCATAGTGGTGATGAAACAGTTTCTTTTTGCATTATGTGACCAAATGAAAGCATGTGAAGTGAGAAGAGGAATGGACCAAGAATAGAACCATGTGGCTCTCCACAAGGGATGTGAGCTGCCAAGCAGTACTGAGAAAGTCCAATTACACAAATACGATTTGAATCAGTTAAAAGCTAGAGTTACAGAGCCAATCCCTCAGATGGTTTGAAATAATGTTATTATCTTATTGCACAGAAGGGTACATTGATCTGAACTGAAATAGAACAAAGCCCTGCATCTTTAAAAGAAGTTAGGCCTTTAAGGAGAGCTTTCTATGTACTGTGTGTAGAATGAAGACGAGGGTGTTGGTGGTGGTCGGCAACCGGATTTGAAAAGAAAATCATTCCTGCATCCTTAACAGCTACTTGATAGGCAGGCATTACATTTTTCAGAAGTACATTGTCGGGTTTCAAAGCAGTGCATGTTTCCCAATATGTGGACACCAATATCCTCTGATGGGGAATGAGTCCCCACAACATCATAAATCAAGTACACACACACACACACACACACACACATAGACATCTCTCATCATCTTTTTTATCTCTGATATTATTTAAGACAAATGGTTTGCCTCGTTTTGGAGTTGATATATAAGCCAACATGGCAATTCATATTAAGTAATAACACGTGTGGAGAAGCACTATGCCGTTGTCTTCTTGTAACGGAGCGGGTGTGCTGCGGTCGCAGGAGGGAGGCTGCAGGGTGTGTATCTAATGTGTTCGGGAGTAGTCACGTTGTGGTTTCGTTTGCACAGAAAGAGGGGCGGTGTGCCTATTTATCTGCCATATGAGGCATATTAGAGCTGCTGGAAGGCCTCTTGATTAATCACAGTCTGTGGTTGAAACCAGGTGTCCATTTTGGGGAGTGATGGCTGATGAATCCTTGTATTGCTGCACACATTAGGGGGACATTTAGAATAAAGGGGAATTGGCTATAAAAGGAAACAACCCATAAACAGGTTTTCATTTTCCACAAAAGAAATTGGTCCCATGAAATGCTGTGTGCCAAACTCATCTCTGATATAGTTAGGAACTTCCTTGATCTTGTCTTTTGACCCCAACATACTCAAAGGGCGGCACAAAGATAGATGTAATATTTTCTGGTAACAGTTTTACTGCAGCTGCTCAAGGATGAAAAGTCTCTGTACAGTTCCGAGAGATGGTACAAATAATACAGAACAGTTGCCTAGATGGTCCACATGTTTACACTGTAGAGAGCAATCTGGGACACAAACTTTAAGTCCTGAGGACAAGTCTAATCAATCTTTTTTAAGAGCTAAAAGCAAAGAGAAAAACCTGTATTTGTGTGTGTGTGTGTGTGTGTGACTTGGCTAATGTTCATAGAGCATTAGCTTGATCCATCCTGTCAGTGACGGTGAGTGTGTGCGCTGTCCTGTCCCATGGTGGATGTACTGATCAGTACTGCCTTCTGATCAGTGTCTTAGTACTTCAATGTTTCTGCTTGTCTTTTTTATCTCCATCTTTCATTCCCCTTTCTTTTTCCTCAGTCATATACATTCAAGTTAAAGTCCAAGATGTTGCTTTGTGATTTGGATTACTGCTCATATTGTACAATGCCATAGGAAATGCTTTTATGTGGCATACATCATGTGTAATAATAACCAAACCCACTTGCTGAGAGATTCAAGAGAGACGTGGACATATTCAAAGCAAGGTGATTTAGTTGGTTCGGCAGGATTTGTTTTTGCCGCTATGTCAAGTTTGTGGAAAGTTATGAAGCGATAAAGTTCTTTTAAATGTCATGCTTCACTACTATTTTCTATACAACTGTCGAACAGAATAGATCCCATGATGATAAAAGTGTCTATTACTGTGGCGTAGCACCAGTGCTTCTTCATATTCCTCAAGCTGACACCTCCAAGTCGTCTCATGTAAAATCCACTTTTCACATTTGTAAAAAGAAAAGTACATTCTCTTAAAGGCTTGTTGTTTGGTGCCATTACGTTCCTAATGTGATGTATTTCCTGTGGAAACGTGGACGTTAGTTATGGGCATTAGACAATGAGGGATTTCACTTAAAACTATACGTTATTAAGAAAAAGCTAGTTTGGTTTGTTGACACAAGCATGAAAGCAGGATTGTTTTAAAAGTACCTTACTAAATCGTTTAGGTTCCCTATTTTGCAGCATGATGTCGCTGCTAAAAATGCACTGTTTTCATGCTCAGTAAGTGATTTTGTAGCTCACATGAATGTGGTCTCGAAGGTTCTTGCTCAAACTGGCTCGAACACTTCTTTCATATGAAGATAGCGAAGATGCAATTAATATGCCTGTATCTTTCTCATTTTTCCTCTAACTTTTGTCCCTCCTTCATCCCTCGCTGTGTTACTTTCTCCCTTCCTCCCTCTGGCTTTTCATGCTGCTCAGAGTTTAAACAGCTTTGTTTTTTTCCCCTTGACACGTTGGCTCCAAGAAGAAGTGGGAGTGGAAGGAGGGAAGGAAAGTAGGAGTGGAAGGAGAAGAAGAGCCGAGCCAAAACAGGGAAATGACAGTTTGTTTGGTCAGGGCAGCCTATTACTTAGAACACTCTAATCTTCCTCCACTTGGCCGACTACCTGTGACCTCAAACAAAATGGATGGAGGGAGCTGTGTGCTGCAGGAATTATTTAAGTACATTTGTGGACTAACTTGTATATTTGACCCAATTTAGCACCATAAATAGAATAAACTACCAGGTTCTGCTTGAAAATATTGTGCACAGCACAATATTTCCATGAATCTAAGGAATAGGTGACACACAGCTACTGATATATAATATATATATATAAATACAATCTGGGGAAGACAAGAATCACACACTAATGCAGAAGCACCAATAGAAGTTCAACATGTTATGTGAAGCTTGCTGTGTAACGTCCTAATAATGCCTCCTCTCCGCCAGCTGTGACTGCACATATTGAGTTGATGTGCTCGTCTAAAGCAGAACAGGTTTTTCTATCTTTAGCTGAGGCTGGCATCGGATGAAAATAAAAGCCCCTGCATATTTCTTTATGAAAATAAATATCCCAGATTTTATTATTGTAATGCATTTTGACTTTTTTAGTGCATCTGCGTGTGTCTGCTCTCTGTGATTTTGGGGCTATGTTAATGACAGCTGTTGCCTCTATGATAACGAGGTGATTTCCCATGTTGCCCTGGCAACCCAAAATCATACCCTGTGTCATCTACAGTTGGTGTGTGTGTGTGTGTGTGTGTGTGTGTGTGTGTGTGTGTGTACGTGTTTGAGGCTGGCTGAGAGACTCCTTTTCGCCCTTCTTTGTGTCTGGAATGAATGTGACTGATATGTTCTTCACTAGCTTTGTCATTTAGCTGAGTTAGCGTTAAAACGGCTTTGTTTTCATCTTTAGAGGCATTACAATCCTAAACATGTTAAAGTTGGGGGAAACATTTGAATTATTACTTGCAGTAATTTTCCTCCTTGTCCCTGTGTAATTAGTAGATGTGACATTGCACTTTGAACATTTAGAAGAATTTGACAGGAAATGGTTAAATGTACTCACTTTAGGGAGTCCTGGGCACAATAAAACAACAAAGCTCATTAAATCAGTTTCCTGAAACTGCTTTGACTTGCAGGAAGAATGCTGTTTTTGTTGAGTCAAACACCTGCCCGATGCTGTACAAACGATGAATATTATACGGTAATTTGCCACCTTAGCATGGTCCCCTGACAACGAGTAAATAACCTGAAATAAACCACAGGAAGCGGTAGAAGTAAAGTTTGTGTCCAACAGTCACGACTGTCTGAGTTTGTCGGTGGGAAGCCGGTGAGGGAACATGTTCTTGTGACTGCATTACCTTCGGGTTCATTCGAGCACCTGCACATTTGAAGTTGGGTCACAAAATGCAATCCATGACATTTGTGTACAGGAAGATGAACTGTCCATTTGTTTAGTGTTGTGTCAATACAAAAGAAATGGACGATTAGTGTCGTTTAAAGAAATCTATTGGTTTAATTATTTCATGAATACCGTCAGACTATGTTGGAGATGGATCGTGAAGGTGAACGACAGTCCACGTGCTATGGAGCACATCTCTGTAGCCTTCCCTTGGACAATGGCAACGTCATCAGTGACAAGAGCTGCAGTCCAGAAGGAAATGCAGATTTATAATGGCAACAACAAAAAGGGACAAAGGTCTGCAACAAGGCAAAAGAAACATTCTGAAAAGATGGTGGAAGTGATGTGTAAAGGCTCTGTAGTTTTCTTTATATCCTGTTCTCTCCTGCCCTCTCCTCCTCATCATTTCGAGTTTATGAGGTTTCCTGTTTCCTTTATCATCTTCCCTGTTCTTTGCCTCCACTTTTAGCTGTAATAAATAACTTATCATGTGCCTTTGTGGGTGGCCTCATGTGGGAAATCAAACTTTTATCTTGGCAGTGTCTTTAACTTGTTTTAGCTGGAGATTCATATGGGGATGAACCCTCAAATATAGTGGTCCTACAACAGCTACATGCATCTCACCTTCTATTCATTCATCCCTCTTTATAATATCCCCCCTCTAACCGTCTTCAATTACTGGTTGATGGAGGGGATTTCGGGCCCGCCAGACACAGACGGCACTCAGGACACCTGAGAGATATGTGCATGTCTGTGTGTGTGTGTGTGTGTGTGTGTGTGTGCGGGTGTTAAGTGTTTTTGTGCGAGCAGCTGTTTTGACAGCCGAAATTTAAAAGTGAAATCGCAATTATGGCAAAGCTGAAAGTACTTTAACCCACTTGTGTAATCTGCTGTAGCAGTTATGATCACAGGCTGTGTGTTTGATGGATGTGTGTGTGTGTGTGTGTGTGTGTGTGTGTGTGTGTGTGTGTGTGTGTGTGTGTGTGTGTGTGTGTGTGTGTGTGTGTGTGTGTGTGTGTGTAGTTCTGCTTGTCTGACAGAGCGAAGTGAGCAGCTGCATTTTTTGCATTCCTCACTTTGGGAAAGTGATTGTAAGTGAAGGTTAACATTGTCTGTGAATGTTTTTTTATCGGTTCTGCTGCTAGCGTGTTGTGTTTAAGCAATCCAAAATAAAAACTAATCGAAAAATTGAATTGTGAAGTCAGTTAATGTCTTTAAAGGTCCAATGTTGTAAACAATGAGATTTTGCTGTCTTTTTCTTTCACATAGCACACAGCGCATATTCAGAAGCTGTGCCTTTAAACGAGCCGTCAAGATTTCTGTACAGTTGTGAGCTCACAACGACAAAACACAGACCATTTCCCAGCAAGCACACGGATGTTGACATTTTAAATTTGATGCAGTATTTTTTTCCAGTTGCAGTACATAAGGAAGTAAACATAGGCCCAAGATGTTGCCTAACAATGCAATTCTGTTAAAACTGGCTAAAACAGAGTGTTGTATGCAGGTGTATGGAGACAGTATGAGAAAAATAAAGAGTTTTGTTAAACATTAAAACATGTAAACAACTTCTTGTAGAAACTCAAAGTACAAGTATGAATATGTCTTCTTTAAGAGCATCATTAGAAGCATCTCAACAATTGGTTTGACGCGTTTCAACAGAAGTTAACCGACCTGTCGATTAGTTTTCAGCTCTCACACTGATTGGATATAAGGGTTTCGCAACCGTTTGTGTGAAGCTAAATAAAACACGTGTTCAAAGTAAAACTAGATATAGATTTGAATTTTTTTTTCAGTTAGCAAAAGCAGAGCGCCTCATTAAATTAGCTCCTGTACCACCTCCTTCTCTTCTTCGTTGAGTTTCATTCAACAACTCCTTATGTGAGGATTAATTCTGCCTACAGAGACACTTACTATCTGAGAAAACGAATCCACACATTTCTACAATGGTTACACTTTGCATGACCGGTTTTAGTTTTAGTTTTTAAAATGAACAATTAAAAATATATATATATTTTTAGACTGGGCTTGAAAAATGATATATTTTCATACAATTGGATTCATAACTCTACCCACTGTGCTTACACTGCAGTAGGTAGTGTGTGCGTGTATGCATGTTACATATTGCGACAAGCAGAATCACCTATGTGTCACAACCACTAATGTTCTCATGAAAACTGCTCATTGCTGAGATGGGCTCAGATTTCCCCTGGGGGTCTACAGCATGTGCACGCTCACACACTAATAATGTCTCAACAACTCCTTGGGAAGTGTGTGTGTGTGTGTGTTTCTATACGCGAACGTGTGTGTGCAGTTAATCTGCCATGGTGCTGAGAGCAGCCTGTCTATTTGGATCAGTGCCCATCAGGATCAGGAATCATTTGGTTGGGTCTGCTCTCTGCTATCACATCTCAGGCCTTAAGGATGCAGCACAGCAGCACTGCTGGATGCGAGTGTGTTGCATTACATTCACTCTGTGTCTAATCTGCCCGCTTTTCGGCCAAAAATGTCTTTCAGATCCAAATGTTTCCAAATCCTAACATTGTAACGACAGTTTGGTTTTGTCCTTAAAATCATGAGAATAAGAAATCTGTCCGTTTTTATATTACACATTTCAGATGTTTTAATCCACAACACCCACTCTTCCTGTTTGACTGTATTACTCGGAGTCAGAAAATATACATTGTCCATACATAAACCAAATGGCAACATTTTCAACACTGGAAATGGGTGCTGAAATGAGCGTTGACTGTGTTCGCCGTAGTAGCCCAGTAAAATGTAGGTCTGATATGGCGAGCCTCGGCAGCAGAGCTAGCAGCTAAGTAGCCGCAAAACTGCCCAAATCAAAAAACATTCTTAGTTTTTCCAGAGATGCTTGTGATGCTTGATAATTGAACATGTTTATTTAGTGTTGCTACATGTGCAACTTTAAAAAAGTAAAACAATATTAAGGGAATGCAATCAAACCTTCTGCATAAATAAAAACAAGAATTTGGCGGATTTAATGGTAGGAACTGATGCTTGTGTTGGATTTAATAAACTGTAAATTTGAGTGTGTGCGGGCTGAACTTTAACGCTTCCGTTTTTTAGTAGGTGATTTCCCCAGTGTTGTCTTTCATCCTTCCTCACTGTGATCTGTGCTGAATTCTCTCAGAAATAGCAACAATGTAACAGCCCATGTTTGATTAAAGTGAAGCTCTGAATTACAGGCTCCTTTCTGTACTTCTCGCTCAAAACCAGCCTCTGCTTGCTTGCATTCTCTAACTCTTGTCCTCCATTATGTATTTGCTGAAAATAATGATGCATAGAGAGTGATTTCTTAGGTCTGGCAGTGTATATTTTTGTTTAATATAGTTTTAAAATACATTATAATGTCTTAATACATATGTGATGGCGGATTTAGTTGATACAATCTTTTGTGATTCACAGGCCTAAAGAAATGCCCCCATCCAGGAGATGCAGGCTTTCATTATCTAGTGATCAGCCAGCTAGATATAATAGTGGTGGGAACTAGTGGAGCAATGTGCATTCCAGCGAAAAATACTGCTTATTGCGAGTGTGTGTGTGTGCGCGCGTTCGTGTGTGTGTGAGAAAGAAACAAAGCTGTGTTAATGGAAGATGCTGTAATCCACTCAGTGACCTTCAGAACCTGCTCGGAGGTGTGTGTGTGTGTGTGTGTGTGTGTGTGTGGAAATGTGTCACTAAAGCTTATGCTTGAAGGTGGTCTTATCCACCCGGTGACCCTCAGAGCCAGATGGTGTGTGACTGCGTGCCTGTGAGAGTGTGTGTCCCACCTATGAGCCTCCTGGCACCACAGTCAATCCCCCCACCAACCAACCCATACTGCCCAAACAAGCCCCCCCCCCCCCTTTATCCTCCATCCTTTCAGTTGGGTGTGATCACATCAAAGTGAAACAGGGAGGATTACAGGTTTCTGTGCCTCTAGGGTTCCCAAGCAAGACCTCTCCCCCTCTAACTGTAACACTCTCTCTCTTTCTTTTCCGTTCCTGCCACTCTCCACTGGGAACCAAATAATCCCTGGTGTCAGGAGGCCAGGGCACCGTGTCATGGACGACCTGTCAGGACACATATAGTACAGCTGGATATGCAGAGCCAGCTAGCTGAGCCTGAATAGCCCAACTACCCTCATTTTTCCTATTTTTCTTTAACGTATTTTATTGTTTTGTTCCGTCCTTCATCTTGCTTTTTAAACTTTTTCATTTTTGTTAGATTTCTGGCCTTGCAGCCCCACTTCATTGACGATACACAAACGCTACTTACGCACAAAGCCCCAAATAACACCAAAATGGCTTTTTGTTCTTCCCCGTCTGAATTCAACTCCTGTGGGTCAGGACTGTGCTATTAATAGAATAAATTCACCCCACACACGCACAAAAACACATATTTTTACACTCACATAGATGAGATCGGCATGTGGTTACAGCTGGCAGCACAGCCTCCATAGTTGCAATGTTGCTATTGATCCACTTAGTACTGGAATTTGTTTTATGTCTGGTCAGCGGGCCTGGATATTACTGCATCTGCTGAGCAAATGTTTCTAATGCAACGCTTGTAATGTTGGCAGGTGTCACACTATGGCCGGCCTGCCGTAAATAACATGCCGGTTGAATCTATTGTCCCTCCTTTGCTTTTGAAGAATCTGCATCTGTCCGGCAGGATTCCTCATTGAGGTGGAGCAACAATGCAAAGAGCCTCTGTAGATTTATCTCAGCTAAATCGAAAGAGATGTGAGATAAGAGGACAGCATTCGTAAACAGGAGGTCAAACTGAACTAATCATAACTTAATAGAATGGAAGCATGTCGATTACAAAGCCAGTTTGGTCCAGAAAGAGTGGCATCACCGGCATGATGAAGCCAAAAAGTGCTTTATTTTGCCTCCTGAATGGGCTCCTTAACAACATACTCATCCATGAAGTGGTGTGGCAGTGACCGTGCATCAAAAAACTTCAAATGCCGATCGCAATATTCATCGCATGTTGGCTACTTGACTGTATGAGGCTTCAGCCAAATCTTCCTTCCAACAAAAGCCACGCATTCTCTGGACACATCCGTCAAAACCGAACACAGCGACAATGTGTTCTCCTACTCCAGAGAAGAGAACGCAACGGCTGCTGAACTCCCACAGCTACATCTTGAGATGTTGAAATGACTCCTGGAAGCCAATATTCAGTCATAGACTATCTGCCAAAAATATCACTCCGCTTCCACAGCACTGTTATTGGGTGCAGTTTTTAATGACAACGTGGTATCATTAACTTCAATGAAGCATGACATTCAAACACTAAGGCACATGTTATGTGTTAAGTTTAAGGTTGCCTTCAAAAATGATTAATTGATAAGTTAACATTCATATAATATGGACTTCCTATTTCTAAATACCTGATAGACCTATTCTAGGTCTGGCGCTGACTGTATATTTCTATTATGCACCAGACGTGGACGGTAGCTGAGCTTCTCGGCGGCTGCCATTTGAGCAGCTATATGCTGAAGTTAGTGTTACTATTGCTGCGGAGTACATTCTAATGTATTTCCTAATGCTTGTGTATGGAATATGGAGGCGCTATAGAAGCAGGTGTGAGTTTTGTGGTGCTGGTATATGACGTTTTGCATGAAACATAATGAGTATTACATAACACACATGGTTAAGTTAATCATCTTTGTCTTGGGATCTACTTCTGTCATATGTAGAAAGAAAGTGACAATTTTGTGAAATGAAATATGCAAAGAGCTCGGCTGACATCTATAATTATAGATTATAATTTTGATTTTAATCAAGTCTGACGGTGTTAGTATTTTGGGGGATTTGTGTATTTGTCTAAAAATAATAGAATAGACTCCATTAAATTAAAGTACAGTAATTAGTGTTGTCATGTGAGCATTCCTGCTCGTCTGATTAAATGACATAAAACATTCGACAAACCACCGTATCAAACCAACCCACTGTTACTTAACATGTAATATGTAGGGTTGGGTATTGTGTAGAGGTAATATTATGTATTACTTAATGTTTTCAACAATGAGAGGTAAATAGAAACATATACAATATGTGTCAAGCTAATCTGCAGAATTCTTCAACTAGAGCTATAAACCGATGGTTCCCTCTTCATCACTATTATACAAATCATTGCAGAACACTATGAAAAATATTTTTGTATTTTTGTAGGAAATCTAAATATTCTTGATGCAGAGCTGTTGAATTAGTTAACTCATTCTATTGTGGGCCTGCTGTAGTCTACAATGTGAAGACGACTCATGTTGGTACATATGATAAGCTCCAGATTTCCACTTTTAACGCTTTCTTTCTTCTTTTCCGTTCTATATATTTTCATGAAATACCTTAATTGAATAAGACCACAGGGGGAGACGCCAACGTGGGAGACACCCGCCTGATTGTGGTCTCACGGCAATCCAAAGATCATTTCGGTTCATTGATTTGCCATAAAACAAAGATTCACTAACACGCTATTAGGAAACTGAGCCCTCATCTGTTTCAAAAGCACAGCGGCTTTGGCTGAGACAAAAGCCTTTGTCAGGATCACAGCGCTCACTCTGCAGTCTGTAGAGACATCAGACTGGTTTATGACAGACAGGTCAGCAGGGGGCAGGCAGTGGGCTGAAAACACACTGCACAAGCACAAGCACACACACAAACATACACATGCACCAGTAGCTTTAATTGTGCCCCAAGTGCATGAAAGTGTTTAAAGCACTGAAGGCAAGTGTGCATTGTGTGTAGAAATGCAGGCAGATGTGAACACAGCACACACACATACCGCAGTGAACCCCCTAATGTGAGACCCATGACCTCTCTGTATGGGGACCCTAACCCTGGTGAGAGTGGGTTTGTAGGTGTGTGTGTGTGTGTGTGAGTGTGTGTCAGGGTTGCCAAGCACATCACTGCACCTGCCGTTGGAATGAAGATTAAAGGACTGGGTTGAGAAAAGATGGACACAATGGTAACAAGCACCAATTGAGGATTGGCTTAAAATGTGAACATGTTGATGCATGATCATTAAACTCCATAGGTCATTTTGTCTATAAACTCATAACTTTTAATGGTAAACTCCATCCAGACCTAAATACTGAGCATATCAGTGGACAGCAGAGGAGAGGATTATGCTGCAGTAGTTGTTTGACAAGTTGAATGGATGCTTTGATACTTTTTTTTTTTTTTTCCCCCTCGTGAAAACGTGTCATCAAAGGAACACATTGTAACTGACTGTGTTGAAGCTAACCAACGCAAATGCTTGTAAAATAAGAAACACAAAAAAAAGTTAATGACTCAAACTGTGGCATGGAATGTGAGAAGAGACCCTTTTTAAAGTTTTTAAAACTTCATATCGGTGAAACTTTTCTCCTTACATTTGAAGCTTTTCACACATTCACGTGTTCAGGGGCTGCTTGTCACGACCCACACTTCAACTCTGATTTGTGTACACGATGATGTCAACCCTCATATGTTATAAATGTGTGCAAATTACCCTCTTACTGTATTTACAGTGGCTTATCAGCCTACACGCTGTCCACACCAGCATGTCGTCATTTGATTGTGTCAGCACATCTGTCTTTCTGTTTGTGTGCGCTGTGTATGTCGGAGCTGTTTTTCAGTCTTTTGGGGAGAGTCATGTGTCTGTCAGCGTAAGGTTCAAGTCAGGCCTCCAGTCAAGTCACATCTCACAGCAGTTACACCCAAGACTCATTGTTTGTGACTTGAGGCCTGTACACGCTGTGCAACAACAGTGATCTGGGTTCATCCCACGTCACACTGTTCCAGAACGGTCCAAGAAAGCCTTGCTCGCAATATGTCGAGCAGTGATAAGATCACGCTGGGGGCAGCCTTTTGCGCAGTATTTCAACGCTGAAGGCTTGCACGTGGTGAGTGATGTGACACTTGGTTAACTTTGTAAAACGGTGCCGGTTAGGTTTAGGCAACAAAGATCACTTGGGTTTAGAAAAAAACATCATGATTTGGCTTCAAATAAGTACGCTTTGAATGTAACGTACAGTAAGACACGGACGGTGCGTCATGTGTCAAGTGGCCAAGTATAAATCGATTTTTTTTGGTTTCACGCAGGACACTAACAACGGTCTCCTGAGTGAAAGTCCTGTGTTTGACTGCGTTTCTCTTATTATTGTTCACTTTCAACTGGGACAGCCCAAAATCACAATGTGAATAGAAGCCTTTAAGACGGACCCAAGTCCAAATTACCAGAGGGAGTCTCTGCTGCCGTCTTGAGGTTTTAAAGTCTCATTAGACGTTAATCAAAGTCACTGATCACACTGATGGACAGTGACGTTTTAGACAGGTACCAATGCAAATATACAGTAGCACACACACACACACACACACATTGAGAAAAACATAGTGCATGTCCCTGCCCCTTTCCACTCCCCTCCTCTCACCTCCCACCTTCTCCTCTCTTCAACCCCTCCCTCACTCTCTTTCTCTCTCCCCTCTTGAATTAAGTCCATTATTACTGCCTGCTCTCCCTCTGAGCACTTCTCCTCTGCTCAGCTTCTGTGAAAACTGTGTGTGTGTGTGAACTCCTCTCGTGTGTGTGTGTGTGTGTGTTAAGAAGAGTTTTATGTGTGTGCATAGGGGTTGTGTGCTTTTCTAAGTGGAGCTGGAGTGCAGCCGTTCATCAGTGGAGCTGACTGCAGACAGGGGGATACTCAGACCTCACTGCACCCCTTTTCAACTCACACACCGGCTGCTTTTTGGACTTTTTTTAAGACTCGCTGGACTTTTCGCACCAGAGTGGGACTCTGCCGCTGCTCTCTTTCTGCCCTCCAGGCACCATTCCCATCACTGGAATTACTGAAGTTTTTTTGTTGCCACTGCTGTCTGAAAATGACTTCAATCTATTGATTATTTCTGAATTCCTTCATCCTCTCATTTCATGGACTCTCACATTTTAAGATTCACCTCCACGTTTCTGTGAATTCTCATTGAATTTAGACACGTGAGAGCTCGTAGGTGTGTATACAGCACTTTCTATTCTGACAGTATATAATCGAGAGGGTTTGTCTCATATGGACATGTTTGTTTTATTTTGTATTGCAATGGAAAGATTATTAGGTCAAACAGGAAAAAGCAGTGCAGTAACTCTGAAAACCGTCAGTGCTGTTCGAAGCACGTTGAGCTCAAGTGGACACTGATCTTGACTTGGAATGTTCTGAACTTTTTTTGGAATTTGGTTCACCTGGAAACGGATGGACAGGTGAGTTGATATTTATTGGTCCAATCAGGAATATTTAGGGTCACTGCTTTCCTCCCTCGCATGTTTTCATTATCATTCAATTATCATTATTCAGATAATGATGCACCACAAAAAGGATTCGGGGATATCTGACAATACCATATTAAATGTAGTGGTATTGACTTTTAACTACATACTTGTTTCATTTCATTTTCAAAAAACATTCAATCAAAAAACAACTTCAGCACAGACGGAGTGGAAATCCTGATGAAACAGTTACTACTCAGCCTGCTGTGCTTGTGACCTGATCTTGTGCAGCAATGCTCCTACTGAGCCATTTCAAACCCAAATATCTTTTTACCAGTCACGCTGATGACACGTGGGCTTCTTCCTCAGAGAACCAGGTTGAAAGTGAGTTGTCTTCTCCCAGAGAGCTGTTTGGAGTAGCTCCAGTCAGGAGACCAGAGGCAGCTCTCTGTAAGGTCCCGACTCACTGCTGCTCCTGGGTTTAACACGGCCAAATGGCCGACTACCAGCTACCAGCAGGCTGCCATCGCCTTAGCGGCTCCTTCATTGTCTCTTTTTTTCAGAGCTTGTTATACCAGATGAGAGGTTTAAGCATTTTTGTGACCATAGTGAGGCAGTTCTACGTTGCAATGTATCAGGCTGTGCAAGCCTGACTGATAAAAACTAAAACATTCTTAAAAGATATCAATAATAAGGGCTTAGGAGGGTGCACTTGCATTTTGGACACAAATACTATACGGGTTCACAGGCTGGGAAACTTTCCATTAATGATGCCGGGCCAGGTGGCTCGGCCCCAGCGACCGGCAGAGCGATGTAACCTCCCTGGCTCTTCAATTTACTTTGTGTCTTTTAGAGCTACTGAGCTCTCGAGCCCCAGATCGTCTCGCTTTGCCTTTCTCACTTTGTTTTTTTCTACAGTTTAAGTCCCATAAAGACTCCTAATCACTTTTGGCTTATAGCTGCTTTACTTTGACGGTTGTGTGTGTGTGTGTGTCTATGAAACTTCCATTTACTCATGTAACCAGTTTGGTCCCGAGACCCTCCACTGAAAACAACACTGTACTTCTAATCCATAGTACACGGTACCCTTTTCCTACACATTCATGTGACTGAGCTTTTTACGCTTTGCGTTCCTGCAGATCACTGTAAAGGCTTGTTCCACCCTAACTTTCACCTTCACTCTTACTGTGGGTCTGACTTTCAAAATGAATTCATTTACGGATCAATGGATCATAACACCGAACTGTATTACACTGTACTTTCCATTTAGTTCGCAATAGATCTGCCTTCATCAACCTTTGATGCTCAGCTCAGCTCTCTGCTCTGAAACAAACTTATCTCATGGTTCGAAACAATAACGTGGTCCTAGCTGCAGTCATTGTAAAAGTCGTACTTTTTCACGCGCTCGCTGCGTTCTGCTTCCTCTAGAACTCGTTTGTCATAGTCTGCAGCGTGTTGACATGCAGGCAAGCCGCCCTGCATCACCTGCTCTTCCTCTCTTGCTTCTCTCTGCACATTTGAGGCATCCTGCTTTCATGTGTTGTCGTTTTTTCATTTCTCAAGGATTTTCTTTAACAGCCGAGGACGGAATGTAGTGAGTTTAGAGGTCCAACTTTTGTACTTGTGAAGAAACTGACCCGCATTCAGTCTCTAGAGGACTTTTCCAACCTTAACTATCACATACTTACATGCTGATCACCACCAACCCTATCTTTAACAGTAAACTTATGTTTTTTCCCCCCCAAAATCAGCCTTGAACGCAAACTTTTAGCACTAGGATAAATGGTTAACCTTGTCTGGTTCAAATCACAAATTGTCCCCAGATGGGAGGTTAGTCTTGACAATGTGATGAATACAAAGCATGCACGCACACACACCATTACTCCTCTGGGCTCTGATATGCTGTATATCATGAGCACTTGGCAAATGTATGGTTCAAATAGCAGTAAAATGCCAGAATGAAAACGTGGCATGGAACATGTGCATACAATTCCAATGCATGTCAGATGTGTTTTATCATGACAAAATTATAAGAAAGTCATGATTCAATTTAAATTTAACTGTTTGTTATGTGGTGGGTGGGTTAAAAAAAAGAAGTGTCACTTTTCACCATTTAGAGGAAATGTTAACGCTTTCAGTGACCAACTTGTGCATCCACCCTGCCTCTTCCCTCCTCTTTCTCCTGCTCCTCTTCATCACTTCCTCTTAGTCTGCTGTCCTTTCCCCCATTGTACTTCAACTCACCTTTTAAAAGTCCCTTTATTAGCAGGGACAAATGCTCCATTGAGGCAGGCAGTATACACGTGGAAATGAAACAGACGTCTGTTATTTCAGTGATTTAACAACTGGCTGGAAGAATAAATAAGAATCGAAGCCACGACATGTGCTGTTTTCACATTTGTTCTTTTTTTAAAGTATTTTATTTGTCTCATTGCTTCACGCAAACATTCTGAAACACATCTATAGACCCCTAAGACACAAGATCAGTGGGGACATTTATTTTCCTGAGGTTGGATTTTTGTGTTCTTGCATTTCTCAGTCTCCATAATTTGCTTAATCTCCCCCCCCCCCCCCCTCCATCAGACAAACTGGTGCAAAAGCCACCAGTAACCTGCTGTTTCAGTCATTTTCTTCTTCTGTAAAGCAGAGAGCCCTCCCTCCTCCCCACCCTCACCCTCACCACCTCATTCTTCCTCTTCCTCCCTCCATCCATCCCTCCTTCCTTTCATTTCTCCGTCGCAGGGAGGCTTAGACTTGTTGGTAACAGGCCAGGGAAACTCTTTTCTCCCTGCAGGCGAAACAATTGGCTCCTTTCTCTACACCACCTCTCGCCTCGCTCATTTTCTCCTCCCTCCCTCCATCGTATTCTCTTTTTCCGTGGGACAGAGCTGAAGTGGTGTAACGTCTGCATATTGCTCTGTCCCTTCTACTTACATTGTCGACCTCTTGCTTCCACCATCTCTTATTCGCCCTCGATCCTTCTACCTTGCTTTCTTCTCCACTCCCCTTCAGCACTTCCTTTTTCAAATTCCTAATATTCCTAATTTACTCTCTCCTCCATTTACCTTTATTTCCTACTTCATCCACAATTCATCGTCCAACTTTCCCATGTCACACTTTTCTTTCTCCACTTGTCTCTTCCTTCCCACCTTTTTCTCTCCAATGCCTCGTCATTCTTTGCTGTCCCCCCTTTTGTGTTGTTCCTACTGTCTCACATCACTCCTATTACCCCTTCTCTCTCACTTTACCTTTCTTGCTTCCTCCTATTTCTACCAAGTGCTCTTCATATTGCTTCTTGACCTCCAATAAGGCCTTTTGTATCTCCCTCTGTCGGTTCCTCTCTATTAGCCCCTTGGTGTCTCTTACTCTCTTCATCTCTTCTTCTCTATCCTGTGGTAGTGAAGGGCTACAGGTTAAACTGCTGATAAACATTCATTCATTACCTTGTGCTGTACTGTAGGCCTGCACTCTAACCTCACTCTGAAAAGACTGTCTCACCCTGGAGGCGGGCTGCTTTGTCTGCCTGTGTCTGTTTAGGCTGTTTTTGACAGGATGGCTTGTCCCCCCTCCTTTCTCTCTCTTAAGAATCTCTCTCTCTCTCTTTTTCTCTTTACTTTTAATCCACTCCCTCTTGGCATGCCGCTGTTCCATGTCTATTGAAGCTGAACTGAATGCAAGTGTCAGTGGACCCAATGGCTTTTTTTTATTAAGATGCATTATGTAGCATGCAAGGAGTTTGTGTATTTGTGTGTGTGTGTGTGTATGTGTGTGTTTGTGTTTGCAGATCTAAAGTGCTGAGAAGCAGGAGTTTGTATATGAGTATCTATGTTACCGCACATAATTGTGTGTGTGTCCGCTAAGGGTTCTGGGATGAGACCAGGATGTGCGAGACAATAATTCTCTCTTAAACACATAATGGCAGATTTGGAAGACACACACACACATGATGAGACACACACACACACACACACACACACACACACAAACGCACACACACAGCTCGGGGAGACTCAGAGGAACAATGGGACCGGCCGTTCCTTTTATAGCAGCCGACGGGAGTGTAAGGGCTTCACTGCTGCCCCTGTCACTCCCAGGAACTGTGAAGTAAAGTGTCTGTGCGTGTGTGTTTCTGTTTGTGTGTCACGGAGCTGCAGCTGACGAAAGCGCTGACGTCCCTCTCCTTGAAATACTGCAGCGTCTATGCAGTGAAGTACAGAGCCTTGAGACACACACACACACACACAAACACAGACACAAATATTCTGCTACACACCTAAATTCAGCAGATCCGAACTTTAAAAGTATCCCAGACAATTCACACCTGCACATAGCCTTTCTGTGCAGTTCTGAAACAGAAGGTTGTGTGTGCATTTGTCCATTCATATGTGTGTGTGTGTGTGTTCACATACTGCAGGTTATGTGGGAGTTTATGTTCCTGCTCAGCTCTGTCTTGTTGTGTTGTGTTGTGGCCTTGGAGCCGTGAGCTTATGAGAGCTCTCCTGTCTTCACGCCTCAATAGCTCCATTATTCATAAAACTCGGTGCCAATAGCCTTGACGAGTCTGTCTGTGTGTGTGCGTGTGAGTGCAATTTGTGTGTATACTGCATCTTTCTGTATTTCAGTAAGCACATGTGTGCTTAAAAGTGATCGCCACAGCTTTCAGCAGTACTTGCGCCAGAATTTTAAAAAAATCTTTAAAAAGCCTAAAACGAATGAGGTGAATTTTTTTTAAATTCAGCATGCTTTAAAGTCGGTTGAGACGATGACGTGCGTCAAAGCCACACTTCACCCATCTTCAGCCTCACTGACCAGGATGTCCATCAAACTTCAACTCTGGTCACCAATTCATACATAGATATATTTCATATATATTTTGCTTTAATGATAATCTGCAGAGTCTTGAAGGACCCACTTTGTACTTTGCAGTGATTCTTGTAAGACTACAAAGACTTCTCGTGTTACCTTAACCTAGAGGTCCACCACATCGCCAACTGAGTCGGGATACGAGCAGCTGGTAGTTGGCGCACTCGCACAGTGGGCCTGTTTTGTCCACACAGGCTTCCTTAGGTAATTTTGAAGCTTCTTATAAGCCATATAAAGAAAGTTAATAACTGTTATTCTATTCCAGATATTGCCCCAGTCATTGCAATCAGATCCAGTTGTCGGGAGGGGGAGAAGAAACAAAGATTGAAAGTGAAAAGGGGGGAAAGCAGACTGTCTGCCTGTTACTGACAGAGTGCCAACTGTGAGGTGTAATATAATAAAGGAGACTGTTTCTACTGAAAGGCTTTATTGTTACGGCCGACCGCAGAGTCCAAAGTACTGAAAGAGAGGCGTGTGTGAGTGTGTGTCTGTCCAGTGCACACTTTTGACTACACAACATTCATATACATCTAGGCTTGCAAACCGGTGACCTCATTCCGGCTCCTGCTGTGGTAAAGTTGCGGTTTGACACACTCAGAAGCGAGGCACAAAGTTATTGGGGATTTTTCCGCAACAATAACAAATCTGTCACTCTAAATCTTACTCAGAGTTCTCAAATTACTTCATAGAGATTATTTTCCTGTACTCCGTGACAATGCTCAATTGACAAAGTACCCACACACTCCGCAACAGAGAAACTGCACGTTATAGAAGCCGTGTGTAAAGAAGGTTATAAAAGCCAACATTTTGAAGCTTTAAATAAGTTGTAAAGTAATTTATCTCGTACTGTTTAACTCAATATTGACACGAAATCTCATTACAAAAGCAAACGGTTTAGTTTGTTTGCTTTGTGTTGCTGGACTCCCTCACAAGCAACTTTGTGTTGAGCACCAACGCTCTCATGCATTCATACTGTACATCCATCCAACGTCACTGTTGGCTCATCATGTCCTCAGCAGTAAGGAGATCTCATCTGGTGACACCAGTGTGGAGGCAGAGAGAGAGAGCGAGGGAGAAAGAGAAAGAGGGGGAAGCCACTTTGAGTTGGCAGTGCCACAGACAGGAGGAGATTGCGCTTGGCTTGGCAGTGGACAAGGCATATCTCTATCACACACACACACACACACACACACACAGTCTTCATCATCATGGTCAGTGTGTGTGTTTTGGATACTGTCCCTGGGTCTCTTTGTAATGTGAAGAGATTATAGTGTTGTTGCCATAATGGAGGCTGGCACTAACACAGCCTGGCAGGGGCATCAATCTGAGTCCGACTAAATATACCTCAGACGCCAATGCTCATGTGCTAGTGTGTGTGTGTGTGTGTGTGTGTGTGTGTGTGTGTATGCAGGGGCATCCCTGGCACATGCAAACGAATGCTGGTCGTGTCCATTTCTAAATCCTCTCCCTTTCTGTCTCTATTTTTAGGTCTCTATGCCCATGTGTGACGTTTCTGTCCCGTCTTGGAGGTGAGAGGTGAACTTGATCGTCCTTCACAAGAGGAGCGTCGAATCTGCCAAGAGAGACTCTTCAGAAACAAGGAGGACGTTATAGAGATTACGCTGAATATTAAGATCTTGAGAGGAAGCCAGGGAGAGATAAAGCTCTGCTAAAGCAAACACCAAGACAGAGAATCTGTTTTGGGCTTAGAGAGCTGAGCTGATACTGAAATCCTCGCCAAACAGGACCTAAGCCCAAACCAAGGCAGGTGAACAGCATTTCATATACGGACATAAAAGGATTTGATTTTGCTCTAAATCTGAACCAGACTAACGAAATAAGATAATAAAACGAACACTGGGCATTAATGTTAACAGGAATCTAGGCTGAATACCACGATAAAGTCACTTCGCATTCTCGAACTTTGAAGTTGACTTTGAAAGGACAGAGTTTGCTCTGAGCGAGCCAAGATGATGACCATGATGATGATGACGGTGGCCATGATGGTCACCTGCAGCTCTCTTTTCCTGCTGGGTCTGGCCGCCGCCCATGCTTCCTCCGCCACCATAACCCGCACTTCCACTACATCTTCATCCTCCTCCTCCTCTCCCTCTTCCTCACCACGCATGAAGCTCTCATACAAAGGTAAGATCCAAAGCTTTGAGGAGGAATGAAGGGAAATTTATCTTGTGTACTCTAGAGTTTTTGTCTTGCCTACTGCACATAATGTATACGTTATTTTGTGTGCAGTACGTGGACACACACACGCACACACACACACACACTTTCTTATGCATCATGTGAGCTTCCGCAATATCCTTTTCAAAGTAAACAGCCCTAAACAGCAGCCAGCTGTAATTTGTGGTGAGTGTGATTAACAGCCACACACAAACAAATACACACACACACACACACACAGCTTAAACACACAGTGGCGGGGTTTTGTGTTTTATCTCGAGCATTGTAAGTTAGAAGAAGGCCGCTCAATGCCCAAAACAACCACATAAACCAGGGATGTTTTCCATCATTGAAAACTGGCACTTACAGCCTGAAGGAACTCACCAAGGACATGAGGCTCGCTGAAGGCTGTCTGCCCAGCTGAGATATGTGCTCCCTTTAATTTAGGCTGACAGTAACATGTAGCACACAGGATGGAGAGACAGCAGACTATTTTAGTTTTAGTGGACACAAGAAGGACTGAACGAGATCTTGATGACTTCTGATTTAATTTAGCCTGCAGGTAAGAAGAACATAGTCAACAGCAGCCCTCTGTTTGTTTATCCAGTAGAGTATCCAGCAATGTCTGACTGGTGAACGGTTTAGCTGTGATGCCTTTTGTGATAAGCTGGCAAAAAGGTGAGGTGCAGTAGGTGTCTTCTTTGGGCCCCATGTTATTATCATCACAACATGTTGGAACTGAATAATAAACACATTTTCTAAGAGTGGCACAAGATAAAACAAGAGCAGTAGACCTAGAGTCCCTGATGTCATGCAGGCAGCTGTTGGGTGGCGTCAGAGTCTTAATAAAAGTTATAAATTAGAACAATGGCAGACTAATAAAGCCCCTTTAAAGTCTGAGCAAAGAGGGCTTGTTTTCTTTAGCTTCTGGTTTAAGCGCAGTCCAGCAGGGGAGGATGCAGTCCCTTTATTTCTTCAGCTTCTCAGGCCAAGAACACAGTTTTTTTTCCACGACTTGGGGTAACTATTATAGCTTAAGTTTACAAATATAAGCTGAATTTTCCTGGGCACTGTTCCCCCAGAGTTTGTTCTTGCCAGTTTGCAAACAGCAGGGACACTCACTTTTTCCATTGAAACCAATAGTGTCATTACTGTCAAAGGAGTTTGTCCTGCCTGTTCACAAGTCACTGGACCCAGGAGACATCCCAGTTAAAAGCTTAGGAGGTAATCTTCTTCATCAACCAGATGACTTGTTGCAGCCCCGTGGACAATCAACTGATCTGAAAGAGATTTGAGGTTGTTTTGGACGTCTTTAGTCTTAGGACATTGTGAACTTTTACTTGGAAGACTTGAAGACTTACTCCCCAAAAAATGAGCACACGGATAATGGCCATAAAAACATTTATTTGCACTATTGATAGCGCAATATACTTAACTCACAACAGTCTGATGATGCTTCATACATTTCAGAACTCTGACTGGACTCTTGCATAGTGTCTCAGTTTTGATTGACGGTGTCTATCTCTGTGCGTATGGAAGTAACAGAGGACCAATAAACAGATGCTAAACTGGAAGCGGTTTTCTTGTATATCTGTGCAATTCTAGAGTTGCAGCAGTTCCATGGAGTGCGGAGGTTCGAGCTGGAGCGTTCGTGCTGCTTCAGCGCTCTGCTGTTGGATGAAGAACGCGGCCGCCTCTTCGTTGGGGCCAAGAACTTCCTGCTGTCGCTATCGTTAGACAACATCGCCAAGCAGGAACACAAGGTTGGTCAGAGCAAAAATCAGTTAGAAACGACAGTAATTCAGGAACTATTTTTGCTGGACAGATGACATGTCAAATCTAAATATATAAAATTGTTAATGGTCCAAAGCAGAATAAAACCATAAAACATGTGAAAGGATGGAAGGTTTGGTGATTAATGGTATAGCCATTACTTTGCTGAGGTTTTAACTTTTTGATTTATTCAACATTGTGTTAATGGACTACAATGTGTTTACAATTCTCATGAGCTTAGCTTGTTATATCTCTAAAACATGGCAGTTATTACTTTACTTCTGCTGCGTGCTCTCACCATATCTGCCTCTTATCATGAAATGACTTTATTACTTACAGTTTGCGTTAACGACAAACTAGATAGAGGGGATTATATTGACATTGGATGGAAATCAGGAAGTGTTTTTTTATTTACAACCACTGCCATAATGTCTGAATCCTGAGAGTCATTTGCTACTGTTATCAAGCCACACATGCGTTCTGGGTTTGTTTTCTAAAGGCATGGAAGAAAGAGAGATATTTAACTGTGGACACTTTTTTTACCAATATGCTCCTCTGTAAATGACGGAATCATATTCTTGCACATGTGTGACCACTCAAGTGAGCGGCTTCATGTCTAACAATAGAATAAAGATAAATGTGGGATTGATAGAGAAAGGTAGAAAATCAAAGCGGTGGACAGAGATGAAAAGAGAGAATTTGTACCAAAAAGACATTGTGATTGATATCTGAAATGACCTGCGTTGATTGAAACCTTTTCCTTTGGGGTTTGTAGTCATAGCCAAGGCACACTTGATTACACATTGGCGCAGACACATTTATACCAAAATGTGCACTCAAGAAAAACAATGAGTGCACTTAAATGCATAAAGAACCATTGATATAAATACAGCCCACTACAAACATCTGTTCACAGCTGTTTGGAGTAAATTACATGTACGTACTTGCTGCGTTAGATGTGAACTCTCTGTTGGTTTGGGGTTTATGGGTGAGTTTGATTTATGACCTGGGTGTGAAGAGTAACCGTAGCTGAAGCTGTTTTCCAATGTGGTGGGGTCATCCTTCTTTACAATGAGAAGGGAGGATGGGGAGGTGTCTCATTTGAACTGTGCTATGCTCAGGGGCATATTATTCTAAGAGGGAACAAACATGTGTTGTTTTTAGTGTAAAAGTTTTATATATCTTATCAGAACGTACATCAACCATCCAGATAATTAATAAATATGTCAGGTACAGAATCATCTGATCTTTGGCTGTTGTGTTTCAGATCTACTGGCCCGCTCCCGTCGACTGGAGGGAGGAGTGTAACTGGGCTGGCAAGGATATCACTGTGAGTCTCTTCACACCACCTAAACTGTGTATTGGTGCAATAGATATCCTATACCGGGAAATAATAAGACCACGCTTATTGACCAAACTGACTGAATCATAATCCATTACATAACATCCTTTTTAAAAAAGATCACTCACCAGCCTGCAGACATTCATTGCACACAGAGATACATAAGAGGGCTGAGGATCTCCTCGTGGAGGACTGTGCGCTCCTTCCCGGGCACAACACAATGCTATCTTTTAATCCATTGGCGTCATGGGAGTCATCACAAGACAGAAACACACCGTTTAAACTGATAACATGTTATAATAGGTGCAACACTCCTTCTTTCGGACCTGCCCTGTGGTGAGATCACACCCTCAACATGTTTGTTTTAAACCCTTTCTGACTGGCTTAGCGTCACACTCGGCATAGCTCAAAGACATTTGTGGTTTCCACTGCAATATACACTTTAGCGTGCGTCCTGTGGCTTCATGCAGGAAATATATTTCTTAAATGTAGTTGTGAGTAAGGAGGACCCAATCAGAGGACACTGACACTGAGATAACAGGTTTATTGTAATGTTAGTGCAGACGGAGAGGGGAGAAGGCTGGAGGACGGCAAGCAGCCAAACTAGCAAACAGGCCAACAGGAATCCTGGAGCACGGGAAACAAATGAGCATTAAGTCTGGTTACCAGAAGATGGGTAAAACTATTCACAAAGATTTCTAAGCTAGAGACTTAAATGCAGCTTCCGCAGACGTTGAGACAACAATCTGGTGGCGAGTGGGAGAAAAGCTGGGGTTGATATGCAGGAGAGGTGATGAGCAGATTGCAGGCAGGTGTGCTGGTAGGTAGGGTCCAGGTGAGCAGCAAGACGGGAATCACACACGCACACACACAAGCACACAAAGGCAAACTGGGGACCAGGAAGACACGGGAGAAGTGGGAAAGACAAGTGAGAGACAAGGCCATGGACATGGGCGTGACATTTTTTAGTTAAAGAATTAGATAAACTCAGTTAGCTCAGGCTAGATTTTTGTGAAACCTGATTTCTTAGTCATTTATAAATATATGTTAGAGTTTCAATCAGAGTTTTAACATGAGAGCATACATCACAAAGCGTAAGTATTGCTGTGACAGCAATATAAAGAGACATAAGGAACAATTGGAAGCGATGCTTTTGTGAAAAATCTACTTAAAATTCAGAGTTAAACTGACATTGGCACTGGCTTCTAGAGGTCTACGGTATGTCTCCTCTCAGTCAGTTGAACAGTTAAAAAGAGGAGCATCTTAAAGCAATAAAGCACAGTAATTAAGACATGGTTCCAAAATAAGGCAGGAGGCATGGGACAAATCTGTTAATTGACTCACTGCATGTAAACACGTGTTAGGTTACATTAGGTTACAGTGTGGCTTTAACGGTTATTTTACACTGAAGGCATGATTGAGGTTGAAACACTCGTTTTTCAGGAAAAACGGCATTTAAGGAATCGTACAGTTCAAAATGTATCACAAGGTCAGAATTTTGAAAAATGCTAAACATCAAAGTATGTATAAAAAGTCACATGGTTTTCTGTGTGCTTGCAAGTGAGTGTCCATGGAGGGACCTGACTGACAGCATGTACGACACTTATTGCCAGGATTGAACTCATGACCTAATGTGATGCTCCCAAAACTGCTTGACCGAACATAGGCCACCCTGCTACTTCAATCTTTTATTGGCGCCAAAAAAAAGGAAAAATCAAGATTTTCTATTTTGATCTAGAGAAGACAAACATCTAGTTTCCAAGAATATGTTGAGTAAATACTGTATATGATGATTATGTGTCTAAATGTGATGTGTGTGGATGGAGGTCTGGGCAGAGCAGGCTCGGCTTCACTGACCGACATGTAGAGGCCACCAAGAGGCCATAGACCACCCAGGATTACATCACACACAATTAGCTAACTGGTATAGTTTGTGTGCGTGCGTAGGTGTGTGTAAAACAGTAACTTGGCATCAATGCTTCCTGAAATGCCACAAATCTGCCTATATATATATATATATCCAGTATTCTTATGTTTAACAGAGTGTGTATGCGTTTGTTCATGTATGTTAAAGTATCCGATGTGTGTGTGTGTGTGTCTTTCTATGTGTGTGTAGAACAAACCCTTCATCAGTGTGATTACACAGCTGTAGCAGACAGACAACGAGCTCCATTCATTCAAAACTCGAGGCTCCAGTTTCACCTGACCAGGAGTCTGTCTGAGTGTGCATGCGTGTTCAGGTTTCTGTGTGTGTGTGTGTGTGTGTGTGTGTCCTGTGTGTGTTTGAAAGAGAGCAACGGAGGAGACGGGAGGAGAGTGATGGAGAGAATTAGTAAAATTGCTCCAGAGGAAGAAGGGAAGGAGGGAGAAAGAGATAAAAAAAATAAAAAAAAAATAAGGGGGGATTTTGAAGACAACTGTTGCATTGAAAGGAGCTTTCCCCTGGTCAGTTGTTATTCCTGCTTTTTTTGGCCTTTGAAATGTTATTTTTATCCCTTGTTTAACATGCTCCCCGTGTATTCCTTTTGACTTTTGGTATCTTTGTGAACATTCACCCACACACTGAGAGCTGACCTGACCTCACACCGTTGACCCTAATTACAGGGAAGTGTTTCTCTGTGGTCTCTCTCTCTCTCTCTCTCTCTCTCTCTCTCTCTCTCTCTCTCTCTCTCTCTCTCTCTCTCTCCCCCCCCCCCCCCCACTGGATCTCTTCTCTCCCACTTCACCCTTCTCTCTTAGTCCTCCTCTCTTCCCATGCTCTCTCTGTATTTCATATTAGTGGTGGGAACCAGAAGTTTCTCATGTTGTTTACGACCCCCTTAGTCCTCCCATCGTCTCCATGCACTTGTTCGAGAAATCTTTTTTCTTCACAGCCAGTTACCCTCATATTAGCCGTTTCACTGCTGGATCAGACTTTTTTACACTTTTTACACTGTAACGCTGCTAATTAGCACATTTGCTGCACAAGTACACAAACAAAAAGTATTGCGGGATGCTTAAGAACCACACATTCAATCAATCTCTGGCAGGGATTTTTCGTTTTCGGCCATGCCGTCCTCAGGGTTCTCAGGTGGGAAGCCAGTGATAGATCAGATCCTTGTCACCACGGTAGTGATTTGTACTGAGCCTAATATTCACACTGAATTGCCATTTTGTTTCACATCATTCCTTCATTGAACAAATCTGAGATGTGGACGACGATTCCGAGGTCTGGAACCGTAGTAACAGTATGGTGGCAGTATGGTGGCAGTATGGTGGCAGTATGGTGGCAGTATGGTGGCGGATAGCTTCCTGTGCTCTGTGCCCTCCCTTTCGTCTCAGAACACTTATTTTACCAACTTACTCAGCTTAATTGCTGCCATTTGGTTTAGACTGCAATGCAAACAATTCACCGTTTTGAAAACCAACGTTATGCAAACTTGTGTTTAAGAAACCAAGGTTTTTTCACCAACTAGTTGCTTGGCAACCTCACAGTGATAACAAGAAGTCACTGCACCTGACAAAGAAATAATTCAGCTCTTTTCCTCCCCGTAGAACTACAGCTTGTCATTTTAACTTTTTTATGCTCTATTTTTTACCCCTAGCTGTTTTCAGTCTTTATGCTATGTTTATGTGAAGATTAGTGTCTCCTGGTTTTAACGTTATTTATAACGGATATTTGCACGAAAGCGAAAAAGCGTATTTCCCAAAATGTGAATCTGTTACTTTAAAAGTCGGAAAGGTTTGTTGTGTTCATATACAGTGCGGTATATGTGTATGTGTGTGTTTATTTTGCAATACATACATTCCAACTAATTAACTACAATTTCTAGCTACCTCAAAAAGAGTACACACTATCACGGTAGCTCAACAAAATACACACAAGGCATGTGATGGGCTTAAGAATTGACCCACATAAAGACAACAACACTTCTTCACTCACACACACACACACACACACACACACACACACACACACACACACACACACACACACACACACACACCCCTAAACCACAGAAAAAAGCCACCTAACATGCATACAGACACACTAACACAAACATAGACACATGCACATAAACACAGTCAGACAGTAGCAGTAAACAGTTGACGGTTCACCGAGACACTTAGTCTGACTCACCACTCTGACTGTAGAGTTGGAGCCATATTTAAACCAAAGAAAGTGATGGATTGTGTTTACGCTGTCATGTTAGCGCCAATTAAAAGAGGATCACCAGTTAAAATCCATTGACCCACTGGGAAATTGTGGAAAAGGAGGTTAATGTTGAGGTTGAGCGATGGCGTATACTTGCAACCTCAAACTATCCTCACCACAAAGATAACAGCATTGGTCGTTTGTTTTAAGGGATGAAATAACGAGTCATTACACGTTTTCTTTTCATGCAAGTAGTCTTTTCTTGAAAGCAGAAGGACTTTCATATAATGACACGGTCAGCAGGGTTTGACACTGGAGCATATAGCTGGAGTTTCCTGTCCTTTACAAACAGTCAACAGAGTTGGTTTCTTTTTCTGTAATTATGCAGGTGATTCTTAACTGAATACGTTCTGTTGCCTACCTTGAAAACAGGACCAAGAATCTGCAGTCATGCCAGTGGCTCCATTGATGGCTGAACGTAGGCACAGCGGTGCTTTCAGCTAAATAAAAAATGTCAACTTGCTCACATTAACATGCTGATATTTAGCGGGTATAATCTTTACCATGTTCACCAACTTCGTTTAGTGTGTTAACATGCTAAGAGTTCCTTATTGGCACTAAAGACAAAATAAAATGGACCTGATTATTGCGCTAAATGACATGTTAAGGGGCCAAACAAACTGAGGAGGACATGAATGTCTTACCAAATTTCATGGTAATCCCTCTAACAGTTTTTTACACACTTCATTCAAAACCATAAATGTCAAACTTATGGTAGTGCAGAAAAGTCAGAGGAATAAAAAGTCATCACGATTTTTCCTAAGGGGACCACAGCTGTCTGTACAGCTATCCACCCAATAGTTGCTGAGATGTGTCTGTCTCGACTAACGCAGCCAAAGAACCAACCAACATTGTCATCCACAGAGTCACGCCGCTGGCATCGCGTCTGCAAAATACTCAAAGCACGAACAAAAGACCTATATTTAGTCATTTAGGTATTAGGACCTGAAGTGCCCTTAAGCAAGGGCGTTAACCCCTAACTATTGGGTGAAGCAGCTTAGTGGCCACCAATGTGTGAATGTGAAGCAGCCTTCTCCTGAAAACCACTGACTATTTGACTTTCACTGTGTAGAATTATTGAGTTGATCACTGCAGATCATCACTGTGTGGGGATTCACTTTACACACTGATACATTTGAGCATTTCCATCCAACTAATCGAGAAAAAAAAGGAAATCCTGCCCCGCCTCGATGTGTTCCTTAGTGATATTATTACAGCTGAACAGATTGTTGAAGGTCAGAGTGCAGAAATCATTCTGCCGAAGGAGAAATACGTCAGACAAACAACGCTGTTGTACATTGTCCTGTTCAGCAGACGCAATCAAAGGCATTCCTGGGATATTACACAGTGCTGTGTTGTGTATCTAATGGCTGTCTACTGTGCGCCATCGGTCCGTGTGTTCAGTCAAAGGCTCTGAGCCATTAACTTTATTAAAGTTTGCTCCACCACTGGCACTCTTTGCTCTCAGACACTATCAAAACAGAGGAAGAAACCTGTAGCTTTGTTTCTATCAAATATTTCATAATAATGCACTGAAACAGCTGAAAATAAGCGTTGGATGGGTTGAAAAAAGATCAGTGCCGGGAAAATATGAGGGACGTTGTTTTTAAATATCCGCAGATTTTACCCAAATTAGCTGTGTAAAGATTATGACGAATAATATCTAACAATATAACTAATTAGATGCTAATATATTAAAGAAACAACACTTGTGATATTAGTGTGGTGGAAAAAAAATGCCTCCGACATCCAATTTTAAGGGTCAAGAAAAATCATTGCAATATTGAAATAAACTGTAGTTTTCTTTTGACTTTATAAATCAATAGGCTACGTAATGCTTGAATGAAAACCTAGTTAGTGTGAGACAGACAGAGGTGAAGAGAGGAAGCAGATAACGGCCGAAATAATAAAGAGATAGATCGGGTTAATCATTTCTAGAATGGAGAGGGTAAAGAGAGAAAAGGAAAAAAAGACATCCAGTGAGGAACAATACAGCTTTACAATACATGAAGGCAAAGACATAAAGCTCTGGCCACAGTGAGGTCACAGCCTGCATTTTGCTCACAGTTTTAACTAATGAGTCAGTGATGGGTCAAAGGTTAGCTAGTGAACCCTTTCACACCCACACACACACTGAGGAAATGTGATGGCTGGCATAATTCACCTCCCTTGTCCTCCTCCTTCCTTTCTGATCTTTTCAAGGTCTTTCAAGCGTCTTCTCTATTCTTACCTTTTTTCCGCCTCCTGCTCTCCTTCTCTTTTGTCACATCAAAGAATCGACTTTGTCAAACATACTGCTCCGCTGACTCCTTCACCTTCCTCGGCCCTCTGACACACACACACACACACACACACACACACACACACACACACACAAACTCGCTAAGGGCTTGAAATACAACGGGAGTTAGATTAAGCAAGGAGGAGGTGTGTGTATGTTCATCCATTGTGTTGATATCCATGTCAGCCTAAGGGCAGAGGCAAAAGTTGAGTGTGTGTGTGCGCGCCTCTTTCTTTCATAGGAAACAGAGGTCTCCTGTGTTTGTCAACAGCTTAATCGGCCTTTCGATTGGTTGAACACCTTCACATGTGCACACACACGGAAGCATGCATGCAATCACACACCACCACTCAGACTCTCACCCCCTACTGGTTTTCAAAGGCTGAAAAGCAGGCCTTTGTTCTAAACCACTGAGGTGAGTGTGTGTGTGTGTGTGTGTTTTTTTTTTTTTCCAGGCCTAATGAGCCACAGTTCCGCTTGCCCCTGCTTTCACAACCTGGCCTGTCTGTCTGTCACCCTCGGGTGACATTAGAGACTGAACAGACGGCTAAAGAAAGACGTTTGATTAAAGAGGAGAGTAAATGTGTAGATAACAGAGAGATGGAGAAACACTCAATCAACCTCCATTCATTCATAGTAAATGTTATCTTGAGGGAAATTTGGTTTTACAACTATAGGCATTAAATACACAGATCACAAACACACACCAATGATGACAAAAACTTCTATAATGCAAAATCGCTATATATTATACAAATGCAAATATTAAGAAAAAATGTAGAGAAGCCAAAACAGTTCTCCAATCTTGCATCTCCCAAATGTACTTGGATTAAAAATAAATAAACATGAAGATCAACAAACAATGGAAGAATCTGCAGACTTTGTACACAGGGCGATTGTTGACGGTCAGATTCATGTCTTTATAAACCTCTTCTCCAGTGGGTCCCCGGGGTCCAACAGTGTCTGTAACTTGATCTGCAGACAGATGTTACAATGGCCTGTCTGGAGAATAGTGGACAGAAGAGAAAAGGAGGGATTAGACGTGAAAGCCAGCAAGTGTTTACAGCAAAATATTATTTAGTAGACTAAGGAAATGAACTTGTTTTGCAATTCCAACGCAGCTGTTTGAAAGCATCATATTAGCTCATCATGTGTTACCGAGCCCTGGGACTGAAGACCACTGATAATCATAGTATATGCATCTTCTCTTCTCGTAAAGGGCAGTTGAAAAACAGGCCGATCTCCTCTTTCCCTTGTGTAAGGATCAGTGCTATGGCCAGAAAAGGAATGTTACCATCCAGTATGTTAGTGTACAGTAAATCTATTTCTCCAGCTGTCTCCTGAGATCCAGCTTACTGTAACCTGACTCCCAGATGGACAGATGTGACTGTGGGTCAATAACCTGCTGGCTAGATAAGAAGAGGAATAGAGGAGGAAATAAAACTATGCAACAACAGGATGTATTCAAAGTCAAATATTAAGTTTTCCATTTCAGTTTACAGGAAAACCTTGAGTTGTGTATCATGCTTGACATTTATTTCACACATTTTGAGCTAAGCTAATCAGCTGGTGGCTGTAGCATGTAGTATGCAGCTGTAAGAGTATTTTGGATCCTCACATCTAACTCCTGACTAGAAAGTGCATCACCCACAAATCTAACACTAGTTCTTTCATTACAACATACCAGCTGAACGTTTTTCTTTGATTATTCGTCTTCACTTTCTGAGGAATAAAACAAAATAAAACATATACACAGTATATATATATATATATATATATATATATATATGGTAAAGTACAAGAGTATCTTTTGATTTATTATCCGCTTTTTACAACAGGCCACTTTCCATGCTATTTTAACCAACCTATCAAGAATTTCATCAAATGCTGGTCACATCCTAGATTATCCACTGATATACACATTTGAAATCATAACTAACAAGATTTGGATTTTTACGTCATAAAGGTGTTTGATTCATTCGCCTATATAGACTATAATAGTAGAATCTATTCTACAAGCCACTGGAGCTAAACAGGAAGCTTTCCTCTTTCGGTTTGTCTTCTTGTCCCATCTGGTGGTCATGAAAGCAATCTTCTGCTCAGTGTTTCACACCCACTGTGATGCACAAAATGTCCATGTGTTTCATGAAATCCATACTGTGTAAGTTAACCAGCAACATATATATTGAGTAGCTCACAGTTTCAGGCACGTATTATACTTTGTGTGTGTGTTCATATGGAGGTTCGTATGAGTAGACACACACACACACATTGTAGGCATGTGTGTGTGTGTGTGTACAGCTCGGACACAAAGGCTGTCACAACAGTGTGTTGGAGGCGGAGCTGGGGACTGGAGAGTGTTGTCACAGGCAGACAGGGTGAGAGGAGCTATGTGAGGAATGTACATCACTAAACCTAATAAAAGAGAGTCCCGAGGTTTGTTAGTTGATTTTGCATTTTCAGTGTTTTTGCTTTTCTTGTGTTGTCGTGGTGACTTGTTTTTAGACTTTTAAATTGAGCTGCAGATAACGAAGTTACACTTTCTTGGTATTTTCCCGGAAATGTCTTTTTTTGTTTTCTTTTAGGGACCTAATGTGACATTGCGCATGAATACATTTATGTCAACAAGATCCAGTATTTCCTTCCCAGAATTTAATTCCTGCAAGTGTTTAAAGCCCCAAAGCAGCTTAAACTAAAACTGTGTTTCTGTGTGTGTTTCAGTCCGACTGTGTGAACTATGTGAAGATTGTGCACCACTTTAACCGCACCCACCTGTACGCCTGTGGCACGGGGGCCTTCCACCCCACCTGCGCCTTTGTGGAGGTGGGACACAGGATGGAGGTGAGGAATACACAAAACAAAACCAACAGAACCAAACTGCTGAACAGTATTCCAGTTCTTATTGTTCTTTGTACATCATAAGATCGAGTCAACAGAGACAATATCTCAAACATCCTTTGCTTTGCCTAAATCGCCTCAGCCAACCTTTACTATGAGTGAGAACATAATCCAAATTCAACTGTGTAAAGAGATGAATGTTGACATCCGATATCTGGGAGTTGCTCATGCTTGGAAAGCATAGCATAGCAACATTTACTCTAGCGAGCTGCAATCTGGACTGACGGTATAGAAAAGGTGAATCATGGCGAAGAGTGCGGACGAATCCATCAAGTTTATAACTCATGTTCCCGGTTTCAAATTTGTTTCGAGTCCCTCAAACTGCCAAAATCTCAAACCTGATATCTCAACCCCAAAACGATTCTGACAAATGGAAGTAAAATGTATGCGTGATCACACTTTAAAGCCAATCCTCCCTGTCCTCTCTCTCCATCAGGACCACGTGTTCAGGATTGACCCCTCCAAGGTGGAGGACGGGAAAGGGAAGAGTCCGTATGATCCTCGGCACAATGCTGCATCCGTTCTCGTCGGTAACTAAACCCATGCACGTTAATATGAGCCGATTATCCATTTACTAGAACACGTTTTTACTTGAATTGGTTTGAAATGTGTAATAGTTGTGATCATTTTCTAACATTTTCATGCCATACTTTTTGCTGATTTTGATTTATGATTCATCCCGTCTCCTAGGTGATGAGCTCTATGCAGGCGTGGCCACAGACTTAATGGGCCGGGACTTCACCATCTTTAGAAGCCTGGGGAAACGCCCCTCCATCCGCACTGAACAGCATGACTCACGCTGGCTCAATGGTCTGTGTCAGCTTAGACATCACTTCTTTTTTTCAGTTTAGTTCATTTTACATCATAACTAACTTCAGTCTGGGTACAACGTGTTTGAGAAACTGACATTGTTTATCTCTGTTTTTCGCTCTACCAGAACCAAAGTTTATTGGATCCTTTTGGGTCCCAGAAAGTGAAAACCCTGATGATGACAAGGTATTTTTCTTATTCCGCGAGACGGCGGTTGAGGCCCAGGGGTTGGGAAAGTCCACCTACTCCCGCATCGGACAGCTCTGCAGGGTGAGAGATTGTTTCATCAACCAAGTCCAGTATTCTAATTAAAGCGGGTGTGATAGAAAAAAATTATTACCATATCCTGTTAAAGACATTTTGATTGTTTTGTCTTGAAATCAGAATGACATGGGCGGTCAGCGAAGTCTGGTGAACAAGTGGACGACATTCCTCAAGACCCGTCTGATCTGCTCGGTGCCAGGAGCCGACGGCAGCGACACATACTTTGATGAGCTGCGTAAGTTCACACAGACGGACTTTCTACCGTATCAACTTGTTTACGACTGCAATGACGTTGAACAAAGCATGGTGTCATGGTAATTGATGTTTGAAGTGAAGGTCCTGCATGCTCAAGTAAAAGTCATCATAAGTGTCTTTTTGGGGATTGAAGAAAGTACACCTTTTAGTATGAACTCACATCAACTCCAGTAACAAAGTGGTTGAACCTATCTGCGTTTCTATTTTGTGTCCCCATTATCCACCCAAAACATTATCCATTAAGATAAAGATGTAGTTTTCATAAGTTAGAAAAAGCCAAACAAAGAGTTGAAATTTGGGCTGATTTTCCAACCTTGCTCTCTGTTGAGTTTTTACCCAGAGGCATATTCTGTGTGTGCAAAGGGAGGGAAAGTCGAAGAAAGCATAATAAATTAAACAGGATTTCTGACCTCAATTGTGGATTATCATTCTGCCCCACATTCCTGCAGACTTGGAGAAAGCATGAGTTCGAGATTCATTGGTAATAGATGCTGGCCTGACCCAAAGCCAATGTTTTTGCTCTGAGTTCAGAGAGAGTCGCAGGCTCATCTCTGTTGAGTCTTCGTGTGACGAACGGCAAATAATATGTTTTCATTAGACAAGATCCAGAAGCCAGGCTGTATTTCTGAAACATAGATTGTTTCACTCTAAACTCATTCACTTGTGTACTTATGAGTACAATGTTGAGTACAAATGGAACCAGACATTTGTGTAACAATCTAATAAATAAAACAGCTTTAAGCTTCATTTATAATTTTTTAAAATATGACAAAATAAAAGTGGTTAAATCTAAGAGTAATCCCTGGACATCAAGATGAAGTTGAAATGATGTTGGTTTATCTGCAACAGTTGTCCCTTCGCTAAACCCGACAAGCAATTGTCCAATCATAGCTTAGCAACTGTAATCGGCCGGTCAGGCTCATCAAACTCTGGATTTGTCGACCTTTGTGTTTGTTTTGAGGCTTTGAAGGGAGCAATATAACTGCTTCAGTTCCCCATCGGAAATATTAACCACCTAAAAGAAGGCCAATCTAAAAAATTCTCAGTTTAAGTGGAAGCTATATTTAAAATATTTTCAAACTGGGAGCGTGCCATTGCCATCATTACTGTAGGTAATACACACAATGGATAAGAATATATGTAGTGAAGTCATATTTGAAACTTAAATCAGGTCGTTTTTTTCTGCAGGGCTTGGTTAAAATAGCATTTTGACACCAAAACAAAACATACTTTGACTAAAATGTGAAAGTTTGTATTTGAATATATAAGGAACGCCGATGGGAAGCTAGAGAATGATGTAAAACATCTCATAAAGACAAACACCAAACCTCCAGTCATGTGGTTTCCAAAGCAGCTGCAGCAGTTTCAGCTCTCAAGGTGTTTTAGAGTTTTCTCTCTGAACATATCTGTGGGCCATAATATGATACGTCTTTGTGCTTATCTCGTGACGCAGTGAAAGGTGAAATAAGTGGAAGAATTTCTCCTAACCCTTAAGTCTAAGTCCGTCCATCACATTCCCTCATGTGAACAATGAGTCCCTTATCTCTTGACCAAGAGTGTTTTGACCATACCTGAGGCCAAATATTAAGAAAGGACCTCCCTGTAGAAATAGCTGAACCTGTTGAAATTGTAATGGCACAATACTAGTTGGAGCAGTAGACCTTTTTTTTAACAGCAGTATTTCATGACTCAACCTGTAAAATAATGTTTTAATCAGACTCAATCTTGATAAAATAATGTTAAAAACACTGCTCGAGGCTGTAGTGAATTTCGGTCCATGTTATGACTGAGATATTGGTGAAACGTCTCTTTAAAGTAATTGCCATAGGGCTTTGCTTATCTTTCTCTCAACCTTTGACCTCTAGACTACCACCACCTGACCTGAGTGTGTGTGTGTGTGTGTGTGTGTCCTCAGGTGACGTGTTCCTGCTGCAGACAAGGGACAGAAAGAACCCTCTGGTCTACACAGTCTTCTCTACTTCCAGGTCAGAGTCCATTCATATTGGGTGTGTTTGTGCAAAAGAGAGAAAAAGGAGAAGAAGACAAATGTGTGTGTGTGTGTTTGCAAGATTTGTGGGGACATAAGTCTGTTTACACAGTCACATTGTGGGGACTCGCCATGGGGACAAAATCTATGTCCGAGTAACGTGAATCATTGAATTTTAGGGTGAAGAATTGGTTTAAGGGTAGGTTAAGGCAAGGCAAGGTTAGGTTTAGGTTAAAGCAAGATTAATGGTTAGGATTAGGCTGGTAGCGGTTAGGGTAAGTCTCCAGTTATTGAATGAATTCAATGTAATGTCCCCAAAAATCATGAAAACCCTTGTGTGTGTTTGGATGTTTCTAACCCAGCTCCCCCTGTTCCCCAGTAGCAGTGTATTTAAAGGCTCAGCTGTGTGTCTCTACTCCATGAATGACATCCGGAGGGCCTTCCTGGGGCCCTTCGCTCACAAAGAGGGGCCCAACTACCAGTGGGTCCCCTTCCAGGGAAAAGTCCCCTATCCACGCCCAGGAATGGTATGCCAATAACTTCTCCCTGGTTTCTAATATTTCCATTTAGGGCACTGAACTGTAAAGATACAAAGTCGTATCTATATGAATTCATTAATCTCATGTGATGTAAGTCCTAGCGGCACTTCCTAAATGAAGACCTAATTTCATCCAAAAGCTCTTCAGAGTCCTCTCAATTAATATGTGCTTATTAGGGCTCTTACATTCATCTAAGCACGCCAACATAGCGTCAGCAGGATTTGTTATGCAATGCCTCAGCTGTTAATGCCACAGCAGAACAATCCCCATTGTATGGCTGCAGAATAGTAATTGTATTGGGCCTTCATTAAACCCTCCATCACGCCATCATCAACCTCACTGGGTTGTACAATTAGCAGAAAGAATCAAATTAAAAGAAACAGGCCACCTTTCAAGAAAATTAATCAAAACTGCATAGAAAGTAGATTCAGAGTTTATGAATTAGATCAAAGCATTTTCCACTTTATTCACCAATTGCATCTCCTGCATGATGCTACAGTATAGGGTCGTAAAGCTTAGGTATCTGGAATTAAACTCTAAGACAGGAATTTTAATGAGAGAGGGAGGCTGGACTCTGAGCTGGAGAACATCTCTCACACCTCACTGTGACCTGGTCGACGGTAACTTTGAGAAGTCAGACATTTATACCAGTTTAAATGCAGAACAATCACAAAACAGATCAAACATTGTATGAGTCAGTGTGGAACGTTTGAATCCAAATAAGGCAAAACGTTTCTGAGCACCCACAGTAAGTCCTATTCTGCAGAGCTATAATAAATCCCTTACAGTAGAAGTGGATTGGCTGTATTATTGGAATACTTTGAATTTGAGTATAATCCATTTATGAATACAAAATGTGCATGTTCATACATTCCCTGGATAATATTTGAAAGCAAAATGGTCAGTTTTGATGATTTTCAGTATTTACAGTTAGTTTTTTAATATTTCAAATGTACTTGCACCATTTTGCATTCCTTTTGAAGTTCAGAAAACGGTGTACCACAATGGAACCAAAAATACACTTGCAAAATAACTGAAAAAAATAATTTTACATATGTTTGTGCTGTATCTCATTTGTGTTTGTCTGCAATTATTCCAACTTTCTTTTATTGCCCTCCAATAGTGTCCCAGCAAGACATTCGGCAGTTTTGAGTCCACAAAGGGTTTCCCAGATGATGTGATCCAGTTTGCGCGTCACCACCCTCTGATGTACAATCCGGTCTACCCTATGAGCAGACGGCCCGTCTTCGTCAGAACTAACGTGGACTACAGCTTCACACAGATTGCTGTGGACAGAGTCAACGCTGCCGATGGACAATATGATGTCATGTTTATTGGCACAGGTGAATTTCTTGTTTTCAGTTCTAACTTAGCTTTATATTTGAACATGAAAATAAAGACATGATGTGTTATGATGTGTGACCTGATGGACGGCATCTCTCATTTCAGACAAAGGGACAGTACTAAAGGTGATCAATGTCCCCAAGGAGAGCTGGAACAACATGGAAGAGCTCCTACTGGAAGAGCTGGAGGTCTTCAAAGTGAGAAAACTATGATAAAGCTAATTTATTGTAGATACAAACACTTATGGTTGTATATTGAGAAACAATGCTGATGCATCTTAAATGCCTTTTTTTAATAATGCAAAAGTTTAATTTATTTGATGTGTTGTCTGCTCTAAAGGATGCCTCAGCTATCATCGACATGCAGATCTCCTCAAAACGGGTATGTTTGCTTTCAACTTAAAATCATTGACAAAAATATGGGACATTGTGGCTCCTTTTGCCTGAAAGAATATTGGTCTGTGTATCACTAAAGGTGGAAACCAAGTAAGGCAGTTTTACCATCTCAGGCAGCACTTAGAAGTAGGGATGTTGTAGAGCCCGTACGGAATGGGCTAAGCATAGCATAGCATAGCACAGCCTTCAGCAGTTAGCAGGAGAAAGCTGGTTGTAGAGGAGATTCAGAAGCAAGAAGAAGCTGATAGATGTGCAAGAGCGGTCTTGTAGGCAAAGCGGGTTGAGTGGATGAGTTGGGAAGGTGTGGAAAAAGATACTCAGGAACAGCTTCCCTTCAGCATATTCTATCAGGGTGTAAAACAAACCTGTCTCAAAGCCGATACACTTGGAGATTTAAGCAAGGGCTGAAGTGTTTAGCAGCAGCCACTGAGTAAGCTTCTGTCCTTTGCTTTGGAGAGAGTAGAAGCTAAAAGACCGCTTAAAGTTAAGTTAAGTCAGGACTAGAGAATGGTGTTGCCTGTAATGGGGCCCAGTAGATTTATACTTAATTATCAACAATACCAATGCCACAAGAACGGGAGGCAAGCTTTAATTTTGTGCATTTGTGATCGTGCCTTAAAAAGGAGTTAAAATCAGTGTGTACTTTTAAGTCCTGAAACTCTCTATTCAAACGTGTCCCTCCACTCTGTGTCCTCCACAGCAACAGCTGTATCTGGGCTCAGACACAGGCATTGCCCAGGTTCCCCTTCACCGCTGCAGTGTGTATGGGAAGGCCTGCGCTGAGTGCTGCCTGGCCAGAGACCCGTACTGCGCCTGGGATGGAACATCCTGTACTCGCTACCTGCCAAACACCAAGAGGTCTGTGACACAAGCACTAACGACACACACACACCAGATGACCATTCATTAAATTGAGCAGGAAAAACAATACAAACTGTTGTAATCTCAAAAGTATAAATTCCTAATGTTGTAGTAAATTGTAATTAACTCTTTTTTACAGACGTTTCCGTCGCCAGGATGTAAGGAACGGAGACCCCAACACCCTGTGCTCTGGAGGTATTCTTCAAAAACTATTGTTTTTTCTGGTTGTTAAAATGAAAACATAAATGAAAGCTCTGCAGCTGTGACCAGTCTTTTAAGCTTACTGAGGGTATTCAGAAAATAAAGCTTTACTCTGATCCTGGTGTGACTCAGAGACTCTTCTGGAATCTGACATCTCACTGTCCGTGTGCCAAAAAATCCCAAATCCTTCCACCCTTTGCCCCGAGTGACCTCTGTCCTCCCAGACCACAATATCAGCATTCTGCTGCTATCTGTCTTTCTGCCACATAACGTAATCGGGCTAATCGCTCAAACTTTAGGAGCTCCTGGGTAATACGATTACATCATGCAGCATGCAAGCCGGGTCGTGAAAAACTAATGAAGGTCAGAGTAATTGCCCCAAAGCGCTGGTCAGAGGTCAGTTTAGCAGCACCCACATTGTTTTCCCAACAATTTGTGTTGTGCAGGTGGTTAGAAACAAAATTGTTCTTATTCTGACCAAATCACGGTCTTAATGTTCGGATACATTTTTGTAAATCCTAGAAATTGTCTTAGAAATTTGAGCACATATACTCTGACTTATGGCTAAGGTTAAGATTTGGGGCACAGACACTGATCCTTTGTCATTGCTAAACCTCATCATTCATATTGACAACATGTATGAATAAGCACTGCCAGGACCAGAAGAGTCCTTGTTTGGTGTCACACATCAAACATGTAACAAAGTGTTCAAATATTCACCATTATTCTGCAGGATGCAGTCATGTCATGATTGTAGTGAACTTTCCCATCAACAGCCAACTGAGGCTTTCATTAATCAGTGTTAAGATTATTGTTATAACACCTAAGGACTACTATGATTTACATATTTTCCTTGTGTGCCACCAATACATAAATACTGTTGCTCACAAGACTAAAAGACCCTATAACTATTTCTAAAATGTGTTTTTTATAGAACAGAGATACTCTTTGAGAGCTTTGGTTTCACATTATTAGCTCAAGTTGTTTCTGTCCCATATCATCCTGTCTTTCCTTAGTGTGACCTGCGCAGGTCTTTCCTTCCCTGTCTTGTCCATTTTTTCAGCCCCTTTCTTGGTCCTGTCCTGCCCTCTTTTGGCTTTTCAATTCTTCACTGGTCCTGGATTGTTGTTAGTGAGAGGATCCCTTGGTTACAGTAGATCCCATAATGTCCTTGTCTCTGCTGCCCCCTGCAGACCACCATAAGCACCGTGTTGCAGAGAGGAAGCTGTATGGAGTTGAGGGAAGCAGCACTTTCTTGGAGTGTATCCCAAAATCCCTTCAGGCCAGAGTCACCTGGACCTTCCAGAAACATCCACAGAACCCACGTGAAGAGGTGAGAGGGATGGTGGAGAGAGGCTTTAACTAAAAGAGCTAAGGGGAACATTGACCAAACTCAAAAGAGGTTTTACATGACTGTAAGCCAATCTATCTTATAGTGCAATGTGCAGTTAGTGTTAACATTTACTATGATTCTTGCTCAAAATCTTTATCCAGGTTTAAAAAAAATGTTTTCCCACATGACATTGTTGTTAAGCAGTGTCACTCAAGTTAGTATATTCTGACAATGAACTGCAATTGGTACTGAACATCATTTTAGCTTTTTTCCTGAGTCCTTGGTGACGATTATTATCGCCAAAGTCAGATTAAAGAGCATTCCACCTACAGTATACTGGGTGCAAAGCTGCCAACCTTCACAGATCAGGTTTTAAATGAAAGCTGCTCTTGCAGTTGTTGGCTTTATTCTGTACTTGTTTATTCACTACTATATGTGCAGGGCTGTTTAGAGCCACTGCCAGATCCACAACATTTCTGTTCTCTTAGCTCTTCTATTAATCAGGGTCAGAATCATCTTTACACATGTGCATGAGACTTTGCTGGATGACATTGGTGCTAAGATACACACTTGTACAAAAAGACAAAATGGCACAAAGTTGAGCTCCAACATTTTGCTGAAGGTATTTCTGTTTTCCAGGTGCGTCTAGATGACCGCATTCTCCAGACAGACAGAGGCCTTCTGATTCGCCGTGTCCTGAAGAGAGACGTCGGCATCTACCAGTGTCATGCCATGGAACACGGCTTCACCCAAACCTTACTAGGCATCACTTTGGAAGTTGTACCTTCAACATCCTCCTCAGTCTCCAATCTACCCTCCGATGCCCCTGTCCGATTAGAACCCCGCAGCGGAGGTGGGCCCCCACAGACCAATCAAAAGCTTTGGTATCGGGACTTCATGCAGCTGGTGGACCACCCTAACCTGAGCACTGTTGACCAGATTTGTGAGCAAGTTTGGGCACGAAAGAATGCCGGCAGTGACCAAGGGGATAAGACCTTTCCTGCTCCGGGGAAGGACGCCCCTCCTCCGGGCCCCGCTGTCCGCCCAGCTAACAAGAAGTGGAAGCATCTTCAGGAGATAAGGAAGGGGAGAAACCGCCGGACCCACGACGGGAAGCCGAATCCTCGGGCGCCTCGCAGTGCAGGGGAGTAACAACGTCGAGAAAGACATGGAGGGTGAAAAGAATGACTAATACAAGAAAGGAAGGAGGAAAATGATAGAAAGAGATTGAGAGACCAAGAACTCCTGGAGGTGTTCACAAATACAGACACAACCACGTACATAAAAACACATGCAGACACACACACACACACACAGCACCTCCTCTATTGTGTATATTTATCCATGGATGCCCCCACTATACGGTACCCCAATCTCCGAGTCCTCGTCCCGCTGGTCAGCCCCTGCATGTGCTGCCTTACAGCCCAAATTGATTCTGCACGATCCCTTTACACTGTTCCACTAGCGTAGTCGAGGTTACATGCAGACACACGGGAGTGAACCCACCTTTACCTGTGGGCAAAAAAACTTACACTCTCCTGTCATTCCTGTTGCCACTGACTGTATATGGAAGGTGGTGTTGACGACAAAGAAATCCCACATCTTTTGTTGCCTCCTTCATGCCAACAACACAATGTTATATGTGGATAGTAGCTCTAAACTCTGGACTGCACCACTCAGAAAAACAGCCCCCAAAGTTTTGGATGACCTCTGCTCACGGCTTTTCTTACCTGAAGATTTCACAACAATGTAGAGAAATGGTGGACGTCAGTGCTGCGCATAATGGGAGGGAGAGGAGAAACTGGAATTAACTGGAAAGTAATGGTCTCCAACTGGAAACACATTTGAATGCAATTATTTATGTGCAAATGCAAAAGCATTCAGACAAATAAACACTTTAACAAATTGTTACTACACAAACATGTAAATTGATCCACTTTTCCAGTAACCTCACGTTTCACATGTTTGTGTGCATAAAGCAGTCAGAAGAGGTAGAGATGTCAGCAGTGTGGGGCAGCCTGTGGAACAGATCAGCATGTTGCAAAACTGGTTATATTATATAGTAGTTTTTTTTTATGGTTTCCTTTGGCACATTGAGGCATGTTGCAGCAAAATAAATCCCACAATACAATGCAGTTATGGTTAGCGAGCAGTCGAATCTGGCGAGATATAATTATAGTGCTTTACTGGTCCAAACCACTAGCGAGTGAGGGGTGGAAAAACTACTGGCATTCCACGATGTGAGAGAAAGATGAGATGTGTACAGGAAACAGACAAAGTTGAAGCACAAACAGAATTCAATCTGTAAAAGCAAATAAAAGACCAAACAATACCTGGATTACATCTATACACCTTGTCACATCTTTCACATATACAAGAGTGTTGACATGATCAACACCTCACTCTAAAATGTGCTATTTATTGGTTTTGTTTTGGGTGTGTTTAATGTTTTGTACATTAACAAACAGGATAAATCATGAACGTGGTGGTTTGGGGGGGGAAACATTGATACAATGAGGAGATAGAGGGAAGTGGACTCTAGTATGACGACCCATGTTTCTGGGCTACGGTACAGTAAATATATATAAATATATTAGCATGATATTTATGAGTGAAACTATGATTTTGTTTTGTATTCTAAGCGGTACTCCTTGCTCTTTTACACTGTTCTTGCATACGTTTGTGAAAAATAGATATATGCAAATTATATGAGATGAGCCACCCGCAAACTCCTCATTCAACACCGCAAAATGCGCAGAAAGCTGTTCTGCGCTACCCACAATGCATTTCACTGTCCAAAAACAAAACTTTCATCCGATTTCATACACTGTTAGAGTCACTCCTCAACATAGTTTAACAGTCATTAATATCATTGCCTTTTGCTGCTTAATGATGTCATCTCTTCCTTATGGACAATTAGTGCGATGAGGTCTTCCTTCTCTCCGTCTTTAGTCCGATCTCTCTCTGTGTATTATCTGTAAAGAAAGCTGTTTGTTGCTCGTCTGTGCTAACATGTTGTGTGTAGCCTGCCTCCTTAGTGTTCATTGTGTGTACAGGCTCGGATGAGGAGCCCACCTATGGTACCATACTTTATTATATCATAGTCTATCCACATGAAAGAAAACAACTGGCCATGTTAGATAAAACATGAATTTGTGTTTTTGCATTAATGACACAAGATGATTTTTATGATGAATTTATGGTCTAATTTGTGTTTTTGCCACAAATTCCTCAGAAGTATCGTGGTTTAAAGTGTTCAGTATACTCTAATTGGCTAAACTTGGCTGTGTTCATTAATTCACACAGTCCCTGACAACAGCAGGCATCACAAACTAGGTCTGTGAGTGGATTTTAGATGTATGGAATCATTGTCGTTGTTATTTATGTACCTTTTTTATAGAGATGTAATTAACTCTTTAAACTGAACTGAACTAAACTGACTGACTCCTGTAAAGGGGACACTCTGCACTTTGACACCACATCCAGGATTTACTGCAAAATGACGACATGAAAAAAAAAAAAAATCTAGGAAGATGCTGCCTCTCAGCATTCAAACCATAGAACTAATTAAGGTTATACTACTAATTCACTAAAATTAGATTATTAGTTGTGTACTTCCTTTTCTTCAATGAGAGATTATTTACAATGGTTGTGATGTCAAATCTGCTTGAGTCTCTCTTTTCAGCCAGCTGTTTTGTGCTCTTTTGAAATTGCATGACCAATGTTAGTGGCTAACGCGTTTGACAATGGTGCGGTGGCAAGAAAGAGCGAGAGAAAGAAAGCACAATGTTGAATATTATTATCATTCCTTTGTATATGTGCAAAGATAAGCTGATATGTTGTGGTGGATTTTTATTTTTCCTATAGATTTACATGTGTTGTTTGTGTCTGCTGAAAAGGACTCATCCTCAACATTTCTTGGGACATTACAGCCAATGGTGAAAAAAGAAAAAAAAAAAAATCCTGAACAGTGTCCAATTAGAGTCTTTGTTGTTCACACAGCCCTTTACTCAACACTCCTGTTGTATCCCATGTCATGTGACGCACCCCTGTACGATAGCTCACAAGGAGAAGCGTGTGTGTGTGTGTGTGTGTGTGTGTGTGAGCAAGAGAGAAATGTGTGCTAGTGGTTTTTATGTGTGTGAGTTTTGGGGGAAAGCAGAGCTCTGTATATAATGGCAAAGGGAACAGTGGTGTGTGTATGTGTGTAGAGAGGTCTGAAGTTGAAAGTTGAAAGGTCGAAGGCCAAAGTTGATGTGGTGCACTGTAATACTCCCAGAGGTCTTTGTGAAATGTCATGTCAGATTGTTTTTGATTAACACAATAAAAATATGCAGTTACTTAAAAATGAAATTCCTGATCTGTTTTGTAACATAGTGGGGGAGGGGAGCCGTGAAAAAAAAATCATATCAGCATATTAACTCAATAATAGTCATATTCTGAAGGTTTTTATTAAAAGTTAAAGATGGTCACGATGTAATGATTTTCTGTTTTTAATTTCTGCCAGTTTCATAAGCCAGTTTTAATTTCATGAATTAATAAATGAATAACTGGATAGACGATTACCAGAGTGTTGTGACAGAGATTGATTGATTTAGATCCTTTAATTCAATTTAGTTTAGTCTGATTAAAGTTTATTCTACTTTTCCCAGCTCTGGATTCTGAATTATGTCATACGTGTTTTCACCACATGGTGGCAGTTGCACTATGGTGCCTTCGTGTGACTTCTCATTGAGAGAGTTGTGATGTATTATAGACGATGAAATCTCGATGAAGTACTTATGTATTGAACTTTCTCCACTACATAATGTTATATGTAAATTGTTGGAGGTTTATGCAAAAAAGTAGATTTTATTAATCTAAAAAAAAAAAAAACACGCCAGGAAAATCCTTAAAGTTCAACAAGACAGCTCAGACAACAGAGGCCAGTGACTGACCGGTCATGTCTGGAATACACCACCTGCTACAGGACGCGCTAAAACATTCACAGAAAACACATTAACAAACAAAGCAAAATGTTTCTAGTTGTTTCTTCAATACATTTGTCTTCCCTGTTACATGGTGAACTTTCTCGATCAAAGGTTTCTCAAAGTCATGCAGAGGTGAGTTGTTAAAGAACATTGTTAAAGAAACTAAACAAGTTCTTTAAGACAGTAAAAAAACAATGCTGGCAATGCAGAGCGACACAAACACACACACACACACACACACAAGTGAGACCACTTACATTCCTTTACACATGAAAAACATTCACATATGTTTAAGTATTCAGTGACTCACAAACACACACACACACACACACACACACACACACACACACACACACACACACACACACACACACACACACACACACACACTCTCTAATGCAGCATGTGGTCACCAGTCATAAACACAGAATTTAATTGGGTCCTTATAACTCAAACTGGCAAGTGGCAACCCATTAGTCCCCCAATGTTTTTAGTGGCCCTCAGTTTTCTGTATATACAGTGTGTGTGTGTGTGTGTGTGTGTGTGTGTGTGTGTGTGTGTGTGAGTGAGTGAGTGTGAGAGAGAGAGTGTGTGTGTTAAAATGGTACTGCAATGGTCTGTGGGGTCCCAATTCAGGGCTCATTTCCGTATTCTGATTTTACTACCACTTGCCATTAATGTCTGTGTTCGTGTTCTTGTACAAAATTCTGTTTAATGGTTAAGACTTGTTTTAGAGTTAAAGTTAGAAAAAGGTAAACTAAAATGATGCTTGTAGTCGGAGCACGTTTTTGAGATTTGTATATCCAGAGAGAACACAACAGGATACAGGGGACAGAAGGACAATGGTACTGGAACACAGACACACACACACACACACACACACACACACACACACACACACACACACACACACACACACACACACACACACACACACAGTGACTTTTAGCACATTCTCCATAATGTAGTAATCAGGACACCTTGTCCCACATCAGTTGTGCAGTTTTTGCGTTTCCACATCAACATGACAGTCAGAACTGCTCACACCACAATACATTTTATTCATGAGACTCTGTATGTCTCATAGTCAGAGAGGGTCCTTACAAGTATGGAGGTAAGTATTTCATATGTAACTCAATCTTCCTCTGTATGTGTCCTTATCCAGGTAGGTGTATGTGTGCGTGTGTGTGTGTGTGATTGTGTGTGTGTGTGTGTGGCAGGTGTCTCTCTCTCTCCTGCCCAGAAAAGCGAACATATTTTCATATATAGTTGAGTGTATCATAACTTTGGCACACAGTGGCATCTGTATGAAACATGATATCACCGAGACCTCAACACACGCACACTCTAATGCCTTTTATTTACACTGGCATGTTTACATATATTTTGACGCACCAGATGAGAATAGAAAAGGCTTATTCAAGGCATTCCCATGCCTTTCATTTTAATGTTAAACATATACATATATGGAGCCGGACGAATACAGTTGTCAGTGAGCTCATGAAATTATTTAGATTACAATGGTATTATTTTGACATATAAATATAAGACACAGCTCTGTTTTCTGTTAGAATATTTGAGTTTGAAAGTGGTAGGAGCTTCAGTGCACTGAGACTGACGAGTATCAAATGTGCTTACAGGAATGTATAAGTTAAATGTGCGTTGTTCCATAGAGCTACTAGTTAAAAACTCGACACAGTCTTTTGGCCCCATCTTTGTTTTCCTTTCAGCAGCGACTGTAAAATATGCTTCCTTCACAAAAAAAGGCTTCTTTAGAGAAAAGGCCTCTCTATTATAAGTGTTTAGTGAAACTATTAACTCTTTAACTGCTTTAGGGAGTGGCCAACCTCTGTAGTAGCCATTCATTTTAGAAATGACACCTTGACATTGTTGGACATAAGCCCCCGAAAACTCGTATACAGCTTGGTCGTCAAATCAACTACAGTACCATGGTACACAATTATATAGATCTCCACCAATGAAATAACCACAATTCAAATTGTGTTCTTCTTGTCTCAAAATAAAACCCATCCAATAAACGTTTACTTCAAAATCTGATGACAGAGTAAATGAGGCAAAAAGACTAGAGACAAAGAAAGAGATGATATCCAATATTTTAAATTCAAACTGTGACCATACATCACCCAGTGTTTAGAGTCAAAGCTGCACAGAGGTTTCAACTGCATTTGCTGAATGAATAAACACTGTGTCCTCCACTGCATGCTGGATTGTTTACGTTGAGTTGTAAATGGGAAACAGGAGAATGTGTATCCCTGTGATTGCATCACTGTCTTGTACAATAAACACGTTGTATGGTAAATGTAAAACAGTTTCAATGAACCATTTAAAATACATGACTGCTACCATGCCACTGATTATATTGCAGCACTATATTGAACTCATTGATGAGTTGTAGCATGTGTAGATCAATTCTGAATATTCCTCTCTTATGTGAAAATATTGGATTGAAGGCTTTTTAATTTGGTGTAATATATGTAAAACAATGGGCAAACTTTATTTCATTCTCAGAGCAGTTACTGTTTTAATATGAATTCACTCTGCTTCTGTACGAATGCAGACATAAAAAAAATCTATATACATGTAAAAATGCATCATGCAAAACTGGAATACTATTGTTGATAATCGTATGTTTTTGGTTGCTTGACATGCTTGTGTCTGGTTTCTTTTTTCTGACTTGGTAACAGTGAGGTAGTGAAATATTATGTTAAGTTGAGCTATGAAAAATATATTTACGTAGTCTTTACTCTTATAAAGCAAAATATAGATCAACCCTATCTTGCCTGTCTTTTGCCAATAGAATACACATGTACACATACCAGCTACCAGGCAGTCAAACAGGCCGACAGGTCTAATGATTGATGATCCTAATTAACAGTAATTACCTCAGTGATTAGCCTCAGCAAGCCAGAAAGCCTGTTGACACAAAGGAGACAGAGCTCCCTAACTAACTAACCATGGTCACTCATTCACACACACACACACACACACACCCACACACACACAGACTTTTGACCACAGCTTGATTTGAGCTGATGGAGCCCTACCAGCTTGAAAACCCAAACACTCCCCCAGCTAATTTCTATAGAAAAACAAATAGCTCAGATGCAAATAAGAAAAGAAAAAAAAACAGTATTGGATAGTTTATCCTTTTCATACATAAACATACATGGATGATCTCCAATTACCACCTACCACCAGCCAAGTCATTTCATTAGAGGTTATTAAGCGTTGTACTACAAAGACAACGAGGGTAATGCATTGGTTCGTGAACTACCAGCGCCTCCCTGTCTCTGTTATGTCAGGTGTCGGCACATACTGTGTGCAAGTAGAGAGCAGGCAGTTTGAATATCAGACTGTTATTGAGCTCTGTTTAATATAAGGTGTATGGACTGCTAATATACGTGCTCTGCTAAAGTGAGATGTCCCCTGAGCAAAATCAGGTTATTTAATCATCTGTGCAAGTGAAGTGGCTGCTGTGTCCCTGAATCACACCTCATTCAATCTCCTCTTTACACTGAAAAGTTAGGGTGAGTTGAGGAGTTCATGCCTCATGCCTAAATGACAAAATACTGTAGGTCGTTTGTGAGTGCCTCCCGAATCAGTCCATGCGACTGTTAAATGACTCATATGAGAGTTTCATGCCATCTCATATAGATCTAAGGCAGTGGTCGCCAACCCGTCGATCGCGATCGACAGGAGACTTTCCCTGTCGCTCTCCAAAATAAAATAAAAATAAATTCAAGAAAAAAAAATCCTGTGCTTTTATTTTGAAGGAGATTTTGTCTGCAGCCTGTCTGCTCATCATCTCCGCTTCGTGTCTCAGAACCCGCAACTGGTGGGCCCCACCGAGGCGGGTCTATGAAGCAGTTTAGCCAATTGCTGATTAAAAATATAAATGAGTGACATACAATTTAGCCAATCAGCGTCCTCAAATAGATTCAGAGGGGGGCATAAACGATTTGGCCCCAAGCTGCGCGTTCTCGTCAGGAGAAGTCTCTACAGGCGAGCATGAGCGCCAGCGCGAGCACTGCTCCTCCAAGACCCGTTTAAGAGGAGATGTTTGGCGGAGATTCTGCAGTTAGTGAGTGAGGGATGAGGAGGTAAGGAAACATGAGAACACCAGGGTAACCAATCTCCAGAAAACACCGTAAGAGCTACGAAACAGATAAAACATAAATGAGCTCTTACGAGTATAAACATTCATTACATTACATCAAACTATACATGTGGGCATTAACCAAACATTTTCTCACATATATTCCTCTCAAAAGCACATGTAAAGACTGAAATCTAGCAATAGCTTAAAATTACAGCATAATAATTTAGCCATATCTATTAAGCTAACATTAGCATCCAGTTGAAACAGTAATACATTTGTGTCTTTGAAGGTTGTATGTGGATTTTTTGGTTTGTTTTAGTGGTTTTGTTCCAACTGAATCAGATAAGTGTGCAAAGTTGTACAACTTATATAATGAGAGTCACACAGCTGATGTCAGCAGGTTGTTCTGAAGGTTCCATGTTCTTGTATTCCGATTTCAATCACAGAGGCCATGTCCAGACTTAGTGTAAGTGGATCCATCCCGCAGCCACTGATGATTCCACCTGAGGCCCAAAACAAGATGGCTGCCCCCAAGAGGAGCCCAAGTCAAGATGCTCCACTTACACCAATGGAGACTCAACCAGTGTGACAAAAAGAGGACACAAGTGAAGGTGGATCATGGTGTGAGCTTTCACCAGACTTTCCTCTGGCTTCGCCCTGCCCAGGCATAGTTCACCATCTTTTGGGTCCTATCGCACAAAGTCATGCACCACCTCTCCGATGGTGCGGGCGAGACGGGCCGGTGGTGTGCCCGACTCCACAGGGCCGGAGTCCTACCTCACCCGGCACGCTGGCCCTCACTTTGATTGCGCCACAGGGTTTGCTTCACCCTTTGACTCGCATGTGCGTTAGACTCCTTGGTCCGTGTTTCAAGACGGGTCAGGTGGGTTGCCGACATCGCCGCAGATCCCTGACGCCTTTTACTTGAGCCTATCCCCGCCCTGGCGATGCGGTTGGGGCGCACTGAGGACAGTCTGTCCCGGTCGACAGTCGCGCAAGGGCCCCCGTCCCTCCCCGCAGGGAGAAAGGGCACAGCGAGCACTTAGTCCACGGCCCCGGGAAGCGGCGAGGTCCTGGCAGTGAGCGCTGAAAAGCACCTTCGCCCCAAGCCGGCCTAGAGCCGGTCGCGGCGCACCGCCACTGAGGATATGCGCCCGGCGAGGGCCAGCCATGTACCATATTACATTATGGTATATTATACTATATTTCATTGTATTATATATCCTATCATATTATTGTATAATACATTGTCTTATATTGTAAATAAATATGAATTGTTGATATTCCCCAAACTAAAGTGCCGTGTGTGTGAAGTATATCGGATGAACGGTTCCTTGCTTTATAGTGAGACGATGCTGCTGCTGCTGCCATCCTTTGGCATAACGGCATCAAATTTGTCATGGTCACTCACACATCATATCTACATACAACAACTGTGGTGCAATAACAAAAAGCGTTCCGGAGATGTTTTTTAGGGCCAGCTTTGGTGAAACTAGTGAATAATCGTATTGATCAATAATAGGAAAAGAAATGTGTGCTCTCAAGATATGTGAAGAACACATTTACATGCAGACAGAAATTCCTTGCTTTATAGTGACCTTTATATGGTAAATATGGTCTCATATGAAACAAGTTTCAACATCTACTTGTTCTTTAAAGCTTGTTTCTCTTTTAATTTGATTAGTTGAACACGAACACACACACACACACACACACACACACACAGGTCATTACCTCTGAAAAAATAAAGGCAGTCTGGGAAAGGACTAAATCCAGCTTTAGAGTTGTTCCTAAACAGGAAAAGGAAGTGAAACATAAGTGTGTGTAATGGTAAACAACTTGTGGTATGCAAGTTATCCACCCGACTTCCCAGCAGCACTCAACATTTAGCATGTAATTGTGTGTTGCTGTATCCTTTACTTCCACCTTTGAATAACCAGGTGTCCGTGCTCCTCTCAGTTGTTTATTCCGCTCTGGGTAAAAACAGCACCACTTTGTCTCTCTCGCCATCACTTCCTAATACCTAATGGATGACTCTCTCAGCAACACAACATGAAAACACATGTTATCCTCTTCGTTGCAAGAAACATCTGCTCACGACTTAAATAATGTTCTTGTATTGGTTGTAAAGGATCTTGCTAATGCCAGGAAATGATTAGGCCCAAACATCACCAGTTGCGGTTCCTGATGACAGGCCTCGTCCTATTTACGGTGACGACGCACAACAGCCAGTGGATCATCTGACGCAAGCAAAAACGGGCTGACGCCTGTGGTGACTCATCGCTGTATAAATGATGGTCAGGATCAGGCACAGGGGGAGAAGGTAAATACATCAGTCTGGGTCCTTGGCATCTATTACTGATGTAGCCTATGTCATACAGTGGCACCAGTGTTACATTTAGACTGTTTCATAACCAGATAAAAGTTCCTCACAGTAACTTTGATTAAGTGGAGTAAGCATGAAACTCTTCATTTTAAAAAAGGAACCAGTTTCGTTTTGGTACACATAAAAATATTGATGAGTCAAGTCAGTTTTATTGATGTAGCCCAATACCACAGATCTTCAGCAAGGGGCTTTACAATCTGTTCAGCATACGACAGGTAGAGTCAGCATGTTTAGTTTGAAGCTTGTTCTTTAATTTTGGTAAAATTAAGGATGCTTTGATGAGGAGTGCACTTTGAATGACACTGGTACTTTATATACGATGTGTTAAAACCCCCCCAGTGTCTTACAATGAAGTTCTAAAAGCGAAAATGACACTGGTTTACTCTTCTAAAGCGTTTTATATCTGAAGGGTATAACGCGTTCATCCACTATGTTTTAAAGTCGCATGTTGCTCAACGTTTACAAAAACACCTGCAATCATCAACAACTCTGAAAGAAAAGGATTTCTAAGGAAAACGAGTGATTATATCCTAGAAGAATGATACTATTTTGACTTTGAGCCAGCCCACACAGTTTGGGAAAAAGATTAAAAGACTGGAGTAATTGTATGTAGGTGACTTACAGTCGATGGATGCTTGTTGTGGGGTTTGCATTACCAGATTAAATAAAGAAAACCACAACAGGGTTTAGAAAAAAAAACTTCTTCTTGTTCCCATTTCTGAGTAAATTCCCGCTGAATGTGAGCAAACAAAGTCTGATCAGATTTGACATCTTTTCATTGCAACAGTCCCAGTTAATTTGACTTTTGCCCTGTAACACAAGGTTGCACTTTCTTTAGCATGGGTGTCTGAGCATACAACAAAAACAAGTATTGTGTTACCTTTTATACACACATCACCATAGCTGATAAAGAAAATACATTCAGCGTTGAAGCTTTTGCATTACATATTGCCAAATTACATTGCACGTTTCGATACCGATGTTCATCTTTAATAAAGTATATTATGTACTCTAATTAAATCTTAATGTATTGGCATATTTATATATTTAGAAGTCTTTACTATTTAAAGTGGTGGAAGAGTCTGATTACAAGAGCACGCTGTCTCTCCATGTTATAACACAGATTTGTTCATGTGATTGTAAATGATAAGCCTCAAGAGGACTCAACAATGCAAAACAGTTGAGTGCTGGGCTTTGTGGTTTTACACAAAACATGAATCATATTCAAGACTTTGTCATCACTGTGAAGCTGTTGAAAATGTAGAGATACAAAATGATGAGGAAACATTTTGGCTGCTAAGATGTGTTTTTCATGGCAATAGTTAAAGTCATCTTCTTCCATCGATGGATACGTTTAAGTATTGCTGGGAAGCATTTGATGAAAGCTGTGTTGCTATGAAAATAGATTTAGAGCCAATATGCTTTTTATTAATCAGTTCAAATGGAAGTCTAACATTTGGGAACAGCTGTCATCCAATACTAATCGTATTGGATGAGAGAAGTGGATATCAATATATTGGTTTTTCATGGCAAGATTTAGGGTATGTTTTCCTATTTTTCATTAGCGTCACTTTGAATTAAGTTGGCAATTTGACTAAAGTAGACAATCATTCAAAAGTGTTTTCCTCAGAAACTAAGTATTTCTTTCCATCTTGTTCTTTATATGTAGATTTGTTTCTTTCCTACAGTACCCTGGAACAAAGCTAGATCATTTAGCTGTTATGAACTGCAAGGAAATCTTGAAATAGTTTATTTTCACGGGACTCTTGTTTTCTCTCAAGGGTATGAAAAAACAAAGAAATTTGGGTAAATCATGGTGGATTTAAAAACATTTCCACCATTTTAATTTAGCCTCATTTTAATAAGCTGCACTAGGAATTGTTCTGTGGTTTTTGTGAAAGAAGCCTGAAGAGACGAAGCACATTCAGACCTTCACTATGAAGGAGAGCGAGGTTTCTGTGGCTGTTGCGGGACATCCTGGGGTCAGCGAGTTATAAATGATGCTGCTCTGAAAACTGAAAGATGAATAATACACAGTCCTGCTCAAAGTGGGTCATATACTGTTTGAGCTTGAGTACGGACTGTGGGTCCATTGACACTATCTAATGAGTTGTAATTAGTGAGACTCCAATACACGCTTTAACAGGTTGTGACACACCAAGAAATTGTTCATTTTGTTCTCCCAGAGGATGAGTGGGACCAAACATAAGAGATTAATGACCAAACTCTCCTCCTCTCCTACATGAAGTATACGATAAGGCTAGTTTGCTTCAAGTTGTAAGATGAAAAACACTTTTTCATTATAAGAAAGAAAAAATAAATTCAGCAGTCACATTCTTCCAACTAAAGATCACCGAGCAAAAGAAAATACTTCTGAGACATCACTTCACATTGATGGATGCATTGGAACTGTGTCCTTAATAACAAACATTTTACAACATGATTCAGAGTAAAGTCAGAATTTTAGATTTTAGACTTCTTAGACACATTGTTATTAGATCAATGTTTGACGTGAAAGACACTTAATGTAGAAACATTGTAGACCTCTTTTTAATTTAACTCTAACTATTCTTCCCACAGTTTCCCCCTGGTCCACTAGATCAATTCAAAATGTTTTTATTTGCTTCAATCACTTATCTTACAACCACTGCTTTCAGAGCAGCAGAACATTAAATATGGAAATGTCAAAACATCACGAATAACAATACAAACAAGAAAAAAAAAACGTCCAGTGAAGTTTTGAATTCAGTCCTGTGTGCAATTAGACATTTTCTCAGATTTTTAACAACAATTGACTTATAATGTGATGTGTTACGTCAGATTTTAGAGACAAAACTAATAGGTAACAAAACACACAATTATCATCTCACATGCCAAAATTGAGCTCCAAAAATAAGAGTCCAAATGAAAAAAAAAAGCCAAATTCTAACAATAAAAGGACAAGGCAGGTCTGCAGTGAGTCAGTGTGAGACTGATTCTTTCCAGCACACAGACATAAAAGGAAAACCTCATGCCTCCAATCAGGATCAATGAGTTCAACAGACCGCTCCAGTGGGTACAATCCTAACCAGAACAAGAAAAAAAAGAAAAAAAGAAGCAGAACAAGGGGGAACTTGTTTGTAGTCGACCAGAAATAAAATACACCAACAGACGCCAACAGGCTGAGTGGGAAAACTGCCTCTGAGGCATTAACACTGCTGTGAGGTTCTGCAATAAACCTAAATCTGAGGTTATAAAGCTACTTTGTCCCACAACGTTGAATGTAAAATGTATTTGAATACATTGAGACTAACACTTGGATACAGGACTGTTGCGTCTTGGGAGCACACACAGAGACAGGAACACAACATATTTCTGGTCTGAGCAGCGGAGGTGAAAAGAAGGGTGAACCACTGCTGAGTTAATATGTACATGCAACATTTGGAATTGCATGTTTTGTCACTTTTACAACTTTCAAAACAGGTTTATTATCCTGGGAACATCCAGCTTTCCGCAGCAGTCTTCTCAGTTGATATTAAACATTATTATGTGTATATTTAACCACTGTTGCTGTCAAGTAGTAGTCTATAACCAATTTCACTTTTCTGTTATCGGTTTCTTTTGGCAAAATTCATTAAAGTCATTTAAGTATTCAGTTTGGGCCATTATGTCTATTTAATGTATCTAAACAGACTCATTTAATACCATTAAAACTATAAATGAGACATACAGTATTCTAATTTCTTTGGCAGTTCACACGTGACTAAACTGGTCAAGTTTGTTTCCTCATGTTTTTTTTATAGTTTAAACAGCCTCAAGAGGACTGTGCATTACCTCCGAAGGTTTTAAATAAGACCTGGATGTATAGCCCCATTAGAGTTTGGTCTTTCCTTTAAATGCGCCGATGTGAAACGCCACTACGAGACCAAACACACATCTTTAGACCAAACACTCCAGTCTGAACTGAGGGCAAGATGTTGAAATGTGTAGAGATTGTTTATTATAAAGTTCACTGAGACACTTCACTGTGAAATGGATTTAACAAAAGAGAAGAAAGTTCACTCCAGCCACACTTTCCTTTTTTCATTTTCATACATTTTTCCAAAATCAAGCAATTTCTGATGCAAGCTTTTCAAAGATTCATTTTTGTGTATTTTATTTTTAGATGGATCCCTTATTTTACTTGAAATGAGAGAACAACATTTATTTATGTATTATTTATAATCCATCCAGTTAAATTTGAAAACGTAATTATATATTAGATTTTAAAATGTAATTGATGTGTACTTTATTTGATTTGACAGTTGTTGACTACACAGATACTTTGTTACTACTACTAGGCTTCTTGAATATATATATATATATGACACTAAATAGCGCAAGTTAGATATTATTGTAATGTTCCGGACCTTTGCATGAGGAGATTTTCTCAATCTGGACCTTTCGGAATTTTAATTGAATACCCCTGTGCTATACTATTACTTTTTTTTACTTTTTGCGACATGCTATACAATCACTTTTTCCAAATGTTTATTTCTTTTTTATGATTTTTCTGACATACTGTACTATGACTTGTTGATACATTTTTTTGTCATACTATACTATGACTTTTTGGACATGCTATACTATTACCGTTTTATGACTTTTTTCCACATACTATACTTTATTGCATCTTTTTACATGCTATAAGACATACTATAGTATGGTTGCAGGTCACGTGACTCCAGTGGTGTATAGTAACGAAGTAGAAATACTTCGTTACTGTACTTAAATCGTTTTTTTGGATATCTGTACTTTACTATTTATATTTCTGTTGACTTTTACTTTTACTTCACTACATTTTGTAAAGAAAACTGATACTTTTACTCTGATACATTTCCCCTGAAACCTTCGTTACTCACTACAAAATAAAATCTATCTTTCGAAAAAAAATGAATCATCAGACCAACGTCGGGGACTGTGGTGGAACGCAGACTGCAAGCAAGCAGGTTTGGCGAATCAAATCAGTGGTCCTAGCTTGCAAGTTAAATCATTGGTTAATCACGTTAATGCGCAATTTCAAACAAGTGCTCCCAAAGCCGCGGTTTTTTGATTCCCAGTGATGCCCAGGATGCTAGCTAGCGAGCAACTACATCAGTAGAATTCCACTCATTTCACGATGGAAGCAAAAATAGAAGCACCTGCTACTCCCGCAACAAATGACGGTGGTAACGAAGACCAACACCCTTGGCCATATTTGCGAGGAATGTTTACTTATGTTGGAGTGAAGGATAATTCGTATCGAATGAAGTGCCTTTTATGCTTGCCAAAAGCTACGGAAATATTGGCATTCAAGAACTCCCCATCCAATCTCAGGAAACACATTGAGGTAAATTAAGATGAATCCCATGAGCCGCAATGTTAATGTTTAGTTATCATAATTATCATAAACCTGTTATTGTTAAGATATCGAGCAGTGTTTCCCACAGGATTGGAGTATATCTTTTGGCGGGGGGGGGGGGGGGGGACAGGTGTCTGATCTAATGTAGCTATACATGGTGTATGTTAGGCTAACGTTCGCTAGCTATCGTAAATCAAATGAGACAATTAGTGTAGTAGACAGATCGCTAGCGAGTTCAGTCAGGAACACTCTCGTTATAGATTTTAACCATTTATTGCAACAAATGGAATACAGTTAGACTTGGCGATAATGGCTCCGCTCTTTGAATGCTCCCCGGATTAGCCAGCAGCTACTGAGCTAAGACTGGGAGCACCGAGCAGTAACCCCCCCCCCCCCCGGGTTTACGGGACAGAGGTACATTTTTAAAATACATTTCAAACATTTGCCAGAAGATGAACTGACAAAGAGGTGGAGGCTGGGGTGGAGGAGGCGAAGCTTCGCCAGCGTGTGGTCTGTAGCAGCGTAGATGTAGAATGAATCAGTGAGGAGGAAGCCATATTTAAATAAACCTCCGTGAAGTGAGAGTGGGCTGTGATTGGTGCGTGGCCGATTGGAAGCTTTGATTCAATCGGCTGGCTGTCAGCTGGTTACAGCTGGGGGCGTATAACTTCCGTGTCCTGCATGAACTTACGCTAGCTTCATTTAGTGAGCTGAGGAAGTGTTGACAGTTGTGAGATGTTGTTGATTTGAGTCATCTTAGCTATAATCATTGCAGCACTAGTTAGCTAACGTTAGCTAACTTAACGTTAGCTAGCCACCACACCATAGGATTGACAGGAGCCGCGAGAGCGCAGCATTACGATTTGAACCACGTCGGAGTTGGAGATGCATGCAAGTGTGTGTAGCAAGTGGGGCTAGCTAAAGTTGTTATGCTTACACAATGTCTTTCTCTCACTGTTTCAGAGAAAGCATCTACACCACCTTAATAAATATGGAGAGCTGACTTCAATAAAGAGAAAACGGGCTCCTGAGACTCCCTCCACCAGCAAGCAGACCACATTAGTGAACACCTTGACTGTGTCTCAGAGGTCCATTGACAAAGCTGTCGTTAAGTATGTGGTCCAAGGGCTCCAGCCATTCTGTGTTGTTGAACAAGAGCCATTTAGAGATTTTGTGAAGGAATTGCAACCTAATGCAAAAATTATGACACAGCTGACACACGCTCCATGATTGATGACTCCAAGGGAATGAAGAAGGCGGTGACTGAGGCCATGAGGGGAGTTGACCATATCGCCACCACCACCGACTGCTGGTCTGTCAGAAGGCGGAGCTTCATTGGTGTTACTGCCCATTGGATTGACCCTGACAGTCTCAAAAGATGCTCAGCAGCCCTAGCCTGTAAACAACTAAGAGGTTCGCACTGTGCTTGTCACCTACTCAACCTAATAGCTACGGTTGATGCCCAGGAAGCAACATCCAATGAGGCATACAAGAAAGTGTACCGTTCAACATTTGGCAAGTGTAATGCACTTTGGAACAAATGTGGAAGATCCACACTTGCAGCCGAAACTGTTGAAGATGCTTGCTCCCTCCAACTGCTGCGCACGAATGCTACCAGGTGGAACTCCTTGTTCCTGGCAGTGGAAAGACTGCTGAGGATAATCAAAGACAAGGGAGAGGGGGCCATCAGAGTCATCTGCACAGACCTAAAGGTTCCGATGTAAGTAAGAATTATGTATGTTTTATTATTTCATCATAATTGAACGTAATGTCTTGAATGTCTCTAGAACTGTGGATGTGTTTCCCCACCCTTTCTTGGGCACTAATAACTGTTTCACATTGTATCCCAACTTCCACTTATCATTGATCCATTTTAGTTAATTACTCATCCAGCAATTTTTTGTTGAATCTGATGAAATGGTTATATAGTGTTATAAAACAGTGTTGTTTTTGTTTTCATCACAGGTTCAATCCAGCTGAACTCGCATTCCTCACAGAGTATGCCGCTGTCATGAGCCCAGTCGCCCAGGCAACCAACATCTTGCAAGCAGAGGCAAATGCCCATATGGGGTGGCTACTTCCAACAATCAACCTGCTGACCGCCAAACTTGACAGTCAAGTTGCCATTGAAGTACTGCAAGCCTTTGGTGGATGCTCTACAGGTGGGAATAAAGAATCGTTTTGGCCACATGTCAGGAGACCCCGAGTTGATCGCAGCTGCGATTCTTCTTCCAAAATTCCGAACAGCTTGGACAAAGGATGATGCCACAATCGGAATGGGTAAGACAACATGGGGATAGTGAAAAATAAGTGTATGGGTGTACATTTTGACTCTTTGTAATATTGGCAAATCCACAAATCAATTATGGATGCATGGACAGTGCATGAAACTAAATGTATAAACCTCAAATTAAACAAACTATTTAGTACAAAACCTTAGGTTGGGGTCTTGACATGTTAGAAAGTTGTATTAATCCTATCATTTATATTTTCACCCTCACTATATTTCAGGAATGGACTACATCAAGCAGCACATGGCAGAACCCTCACTGCAGCTAGGTGATGCCACCAGGTCCAGTTCATCTGATGAAGATGACTTCTTCTCTGCCCTGCAGTCGTCTCAAGCACAAGACAGCACCAAACAACTGGATGGATACTTGGCCTGTTCAGCAGATCACATGGACTTGCTGAAATCCTTCCCAGCTGTGCGCAAGCTGTCTGTGAAGCTGAACACACCTCTACCTGCCTCAGCAGCCTGTGAAAGGCTATTTAGCATCGCAGGACTAGTCTTCAGCCCAAGACGAGCGAGACTGAATATGAAGATGAACAGGCAATTTTTCAGTTTCAAGTAATGACTGGGTTGTTACTTTCGGTGCTGCTTTAGTTTGTGGATGATCGAGTTATGATGGTAGCAGTCCTCTGCCTTGTTTGTCTGTTGGTAAACAAGTCTGGCAGCGTTTATGTTGCATGTAGATTCATTAGTTCTGTTATGCAAAGAGGATTCTGTTAAATAGAGTTCTTATCTTTTATAGAGGATGTACCATAAACAGTTAGGTTGAAACACCAGAAAACCGTATGGTGCAAAGTTAGAGAGGGAAGTCACAGCTTCAAATAGCGGGAACTGTTCGATTTTTATGTCACGTTGGCTCCAAGTTCTGTTTCTGTTGATATTTGCTACTGAGAATATTCTGTAAAATTGTAATAATATATTGTTGGGGGAAGTCTTGCAGGATGTTGTGTTATCGTGCAAACCACAAAGTTACACATTTAAATGATGTAATTTCCTCTCAGTTTGGGTTTACTGGAAATCTTGACTCGGGATAGGCTTAAGTATCTCATCAACAAAGTTCTCTGTGTAATATTCAGATAACACAGAAATAAACTGTAACTAAAGTGGAAAACTGTGACTGGGAAACTTCTTCACAGTGGTAAGAAGACTCATAGTATTGTTTTGTGGATTTCTTAATCATTTGATATAATTGTTTTACACAATGTGTAAATGAAATATCACATAATAAACACGTGTTCTTTCAGTAAATACTTAAGATAAGCATGAGCACTAGTACGGTAACACAAAGCAGGAAATGACTGTTTCGACAGCGCACCACCAATGAAATCAAACATGATTATTCGCCCAATTGCAGATTCAGCTTGAGCAAAACCTTTGCCTATTGTGTTCAAATCAGGCCCATCGGAGTTTACAAGGCAGGTGTCCTTTCTCAAAACACTGACCTGATGCATCAAGTTGTTATCCTCTAGTCGGAATGAGCATACTTATTTGCCTTTCAGAGAATTATGATGATAAGTTCATAGTAGATGCAAAAGTATACTTATGTACAATATATTATGTTGAACATTGTTGCTGCTGGATGGATCACAGCCAACCCAATTATTTTCAACACAACTCCTTGTCCTTGGTCATGGTGGCCACAGCACTTAAAAGAATACACTTCATAATTCTCAAAATTCTGACCCTTTGCTTTTTTATTAACAGCATTTACTTGTACTTTTACTTTCAATACTTAAGTACATTTAATATCAGAAAATTACTTTTGATACTTAAGTACAATAAATATCAGATACTTTAAGACTTTTACTCAAGTAGTATTTTAATAGGTGACTTTCACTTTTACTGGAGTCGTTTTCCAGTAAGGTATCTTTACTTTTACTCAAGTATGGCTTTTGGGTGCTTTATACACCACTGCGTGACTCCCAAACGTGACAGGAGACCGTGAGTCTAAAGCTAGCTTTATTATTTTAGCTTATGTCCATAAGGATATTCCTCATGAGCTTGTATTTAATGTCTGTTTGTGCAGCGGAGGACTGTTGATCCGGACCTGATGGAGACTCTGAGGTAAGACCTGTTGTCAGCAGGGACCTGAACGTTCTGTCGTTACCATGTCTACCAAAATGCGCATCTTTTCAAAATTCACTCAATCCGTCAAGAAACGAAAGTTCAGTCAGTCAGAAAAGCAGAAATATCTACCTATCTATCTCTCAAAAGAAACCTTCAAACTGTGATTTTAATTGCATCAGGAGCTCTACTTGTGACCTACTGTCAAGTTGTGAGAACTATTTGCTGCAAAGAAGTGAGATTTATACACTTTCTAAACCGCTATGGTCTTCAATGCATTTTACCATTGAGACTGTGAATCCCCAAAATACACCAATATGTATGCTAATATTGGTAACATTTTCAATTATCAGTGTAAATTCATCCACTAGGATTGACTTTTGACTGTTGTGACCAAGTTTAAACACGTTTTTGTCTAATTTAAACCAATAACGCTTTTGTTTTGTTAGCTAACGTTAGCTGTTTAGACCCGACCGTATAGCATTAAGCTAGCACACACTGAGAAATGCTAATACAAATATTGTTTCTATATATTTATACAACTTCTAGGGGATATGGATCATAAGTGATGCACGCATGACAATATATTTAATCCGTATTATTTCAACATGTTCACAATTCACACGTTTCCGACATACTCGTGTTTTTTTCTGCATATAGTTATAGCATATAGTTTATTGTATGACATCTACTTTTGGTCTAGTCATACTGCTTTGTGCTACTGATCCTTTTAATGTGATATGTGATGTGAGAAAGTACCATGATGTGCGTCAGTGGTCTGAGGGTTGTGTGTGTTTTTACCCTCAGATGGCTCGACGGATCGCGTACAGCAGCGTCCAGATCCCGGACCCTAACCGGCCCGGAGTCTCACGGACCATCCTCAGGATCAGAGGACCCGCCTCCCAGATCGGCACCTCACCTGGACCCTCACCTGGACCCCCACCTGACTACGACCCTGGCAGCACGGTTACTGGGGTCCTTCGTAGCATCCCCCCAAGCTCACCCCAAAGGCGAGGCAAAAGAAGGTACCCTGAGGGACCCGGTGAGCCTGTAAAGGTAAGTCCAAAGAACAGGAGGCTGAATCCGGAGTGGAGGAACCAGTTTAATAGCTGGTGGTGCAACAAGGCCCCTGGACCTCCAGGCATTGTGAAGCACCAGGAACAAGGTGGATCTATTCAGGTAAGTCCACCAAAACTCCCTCAGGGACCCGCTGTGCCTGTAAAGGTAAGTACACTTAAACCCCCTCAGGGACCCGGTGAGCCTATAAAGGTAAGTCCCGGTCAGCGTCGCCCGTTATGGGACCACCCTGGGCCGGAGTGGGCGAGGAAGGTGAGTCTTTATCTGGAGAGGAGAGACCAGTTCGACAGCTGGCGGTGCAACAGAGACCCTGAACCTCCAGGTAATGTTCAGCACCGCAATCCTGGTAAGCACCTTTATTCATTTGAACTGAATTTAGCTGACTTTGAGAGGACTTATTTAGACTGAAATGATTGTGTTGAATTGTTTAATTTGTATTAGATATAAGTATTAAGTTGTATTATATGTAAGTATTAAGTTGTATTATATGTAAATATTAAGTTGTATATAAGTATTAAGTTGTATTAGATAGAAGTATTAAGTTGTATTATATGTATTAAGTTGTATTAGATTTTAGGAGCATGCTCTGTTGAGAAGGTTCTCCTTGTCACTGCACAGAGACTCAGGCAGGGTGTCTGCACACAGAGAGTGGTCTGGGGGGGATAGCGTGAACCTCAAACGTGTTTCGACCCCCCAGGGAAGCTCCTCTGTGCAGAGAATTAATAGGATGTCCACAGCATATCAAGGGGGTTCACATGTCTGTTGATGCCCACCCTTAGTCCGACAAGAGTCCTCAGTGACGAGGAGAGGAGAGGAGAGGAGAGGGGAGGCGAGAGGACAGGAGAGGAGAGAAGAGGAGAGGAAGATAGGAGGAGAGGAGAGAGGAGGAAAGGAGAGGAGGTGGAGGTGAGTATGAACCCACTCAAATAAAAGGTAAATATTAATTTATATTTTTTTCTGATACAGCTGCATAATTTATATGTTCACCTTTATTCTGTGAAGATTTTAACTCTACTTACTGTTGTCTGTATTTGTTTTTTTTAGAGAGGAGAGGAGGTGGAGAGGAGGAGATGGGGTGGTGGAGGGCAAGTGTGAATCCTTCTAAGGAAGAGGTGAGTATCATTTTATTTCTTATCATCAAAATTGATGTTGTGATATAAATAATCTGTTCATCTGATTTTTTAACTATAACTCTATAACCTGTGTTCCATTTCTCTTTTAGGGAGAGGAGAGGAGAGGAAGAGAGAGGAGGGGAGGTGGAGGGCGAGTGTAAACCCTCTCATTTAAAAGGTAAATATTCATTTTTATTTCTTTCTATACAGCTGCATAATTTATATGTTCACCTTTATTCTGTGAAGATTTTAACTCTACTTACTGTTGTCTGTATTTGTTTTTTTAGAGAAGAGAGGAGATAGGGAGGAGGTGGAGAGGAGAGGAGGAGATGAGAAAAAGTTCACCAAAGTGTGTACCGTTTTCCTCTTGGCAGAGTATTTCGGACCAAAAGATGAACAAACCAAGACACCCCCCCCCCCCAAGACCCTGAAACCACCTTTATAAAAGTGCTGACAGAGCGAAGATCTTGTACATCTGTTTGTTCAGGGTCCTCTGAGAACAACATAAACACCCCTCCCCCAGCTCCGGATCAAGGTGCGCGCTGTATCTGTTTGTAGCTATTGTCCCGTGTACAACCCTCCACTGAAGGTCTGCTGTCCGCTTTTCAACGGGCAGCTCGTACAGAGACCGCCAGCTGCCTTACGAGGAAACATCTGGACCAAAGAACTCAGTCCACCTCGACGACTCCATCCCTGCCAAAGAGCGCAAGTTCACAAAGCAGTGAAGCAGTCTTTGAGCTGTCCGGAGTCTAAAGGAGGCAATGTAGGACTGGATGTCAATCAGTCCGTGCCCTCCTTCATCAACAGGCAGGTACAGAGCTGCTGCCCGGACCCAGTGCCAGTCTACGATGGCTCTCTGGACGTCCTCTATTAGGCCTCTCGGTGGCGTCAGAGCAATAAGTTTGTGCCGAAGAGTTGACTCAACTAAATGATTGGCAACCAGAACTCTTCCCCTGTACGACAACTGGAGTAGCAACCATTTCCATTTAGACAACCGAGGGCACAATTCCCCCTTCCATCTCACAGCCCAACGGGTAAGTAAGCCTGCTTAGCCTTTCCATATCTACCGGCATCAAAAACAAGAAGTCAGTGGTAAAGTAGTGAAGCCCACCTCTTGCTTGATTTGATTGGCTGCCTGGGGTAGGTGTGACATTGACGAACATTGAGATTCCACACCTGACGCTGAACAATTTAGAACTTTTTAAACTTTTATCGAACACGGAGAAAAGAGTTGCGCATGCCAGGCACGCTGTACCAGAGGAAAGCAATGGTTTTGCAGGAGACGCGTTTCTACAGCGCGTCTCGGTGTGATCGGGGCCAAATAAAATCAGAAGGGAGCTGTGATTCCAGTGTGAGGGTGCTCCTTGTAGTGCAGTTTCATGAACTTCTTGAACCTCCTGAACACTAAACGTTCCACACAAGATGAAATCCCAAAAGAAGTACAGCAGTAAAGTGCAGCAATAAGTCATTTGGCCTTCAACATATCCATACATCACTGTGTCATGACAGATCACGTGGAAGACCACAATCTTTTAGAAGCAGAGGATACAATCTTTCAAGTCCCAAACCAACACTTACAGAATATTTACAGCTAAAACAAAGTTGTGGCTTCGTTACATATCATGTTACATTCTTATGTGTAGAAATAATGGGTTGGCTGTCCAGCTGTGATACAAGCCAAGGAATACTGTGAGACTGAAATAGCTATGAATAGCCACTGAGTAATCAACTTACTGTGTGTTGAGTTGTTGTGTTGCCAAGTACATTTAGTCATTTTTCATATATATATTAATATTACACCAGCAACACTTTATCAAATGTCTGATAAGCACAGCAGTGATACATTGTCAGGAGCTTTTGCAGATATCAAAGTGAAGTCAAATGCTCATATTTCAAACATGACAGTCCAGCATTAAAAAAGTCCTTAAAGAATGTGGTTTTCTTTCGCATACAATTGTAGTGGTGATGAATTTTAAATATCCCAACAGAAAACCTCAGGATTGTGGACAGGAAATCCCCCTCTTAACCCAAACTGGGCTCCAATCAGCCTCTGAAGCAGCTTCAATGTAATCCATCAAACGGTGGTGTACATTATTATTGACTTCATCTGCGCTGCCCTTTGGTCCTGGGCTTATGTTCTTGTGCTAGTGAGAAGTAAAGTTTGTACTGAGTGCACAGGGAAAAGCAACCAGCAACTTAACTGCAGGGTGTGTTTGTCTATAACTTGGTTAGAAGTAATTGTGTGCACTTTTTATGTGTCCGTGGTTGTACACATGCGTTTGTGTATGTATATAAAACAGTTTACAGAGTTGAGGATGGTGGGATAGCTCTGTGCCTGCCAGCTGGAGGCTGTGTTAGCGGTGGTTGTTTAAGTGTATTTAGTTTCTCATAAACACCAAAGACATGTGTCTATACAGTTGGTACTAATGTATATAATGTGTTTTTCTGCACTGATGAACACAGTATGGCCAGAATTCTGATGAGGTTTAGCGATATGGTAACAAAATGATAAGGCAAATAAAAACACTATAAGATGGAAAGATTTCAGTTTTGAAGTTTCAACTGCACATATTTTCTGTAGTTTATTGGTAAATACCTTTAGAAAAAAAAAAGGTGCTTTTTGGTGCTAAAAGTTTAAGAGGTCAACAGAAATACAAAGATTTATCCTGTGGAGACCATAGATATAGAGAGAATACTGTGTAATGGAGACCATCATTTAAAGCTGGAGAACTTTTTTCTTCCCCCTGTGGCAGTGAGAGTAATTACACACTCTAACAAACACTGTAAATGCATACTTTAAGACGCATGGCTCCAGGTGAGGTCGCCGCATCTCCCCCGCCCCCAGGAGATATTTCACCGTTGATCGCTTTCTTTTTTTGACTTTAATACATCCTCTGAACGTTGTTTCTATCTGGAGCATACATTCAAGTAACTTTTCTTGGGTAATTCTTAAGTTGAAGGATTTCGAGCTTATGCCATGCTCCTATAGCTGCTGCTACGTCGATATGTTCTCCCCCCTTCACGACCCTGGTCGAGATACTGTAGGCTTATTCAGCATTGTGGGAACTCATTTGGCAATCGGCGTGAATGTAAGGGACATTCATCTATATGTAGAAGTCCCGCATTCAAGCTGCATGATACTTCTGTAAATGAATGTTGGCACTACACATAGGATCTTTGCGCCGATTCAACCTTGCTGGACAAATTATCAGACCAATCTTCCAAACAACATCTTTATGAAAAATATTTTTTTTCCAAAAGCTTTTTGTATATTCTAAAAACATAAGTGAGTTTGAGCAGCATGCTGCCAGACACCTGTTTCAACTCAGGCCTATGGCTCCTAATGAAGTGTGACTAACACGCACACACCCTAATTATTACGATCAAAGCCACAGGTCGTTCTGCATTAGCACAGTGCACTGAGATAAATGAACAGATGCAAATGGCTGAAGCAGGCAGAAACTTTGTTTAGTCCAGATTCGCTTTATAGGGCATGGAATGTCTCATCGAGTCTATGTTTCTTTTTAGTCCACCAGCTGCAGTTTGTATGGAGAGAATAATACAGGCGCCATGTTCGTGTGTGCTTCACCTCAAGTGAAAGATCAAAAGAACAAAGAACATACCGAGATAAATGATGCATTGGAGAAACATCATGCAGTAATGTTTACTGTACATTAGGAAAACAAGACTCAGGCAGCAAGATATAATATAAAAGTGGTTGATCATCACACAGCAAGGTTTTACCCTGCTCCACATGCCTAAAGACCCAATCTAGGCTTGAGCTGATCCGCGATCAGATTTTTGACAAATGAAGGGATGTTCAATGATATAAAGGCGATTTTAAATAAAGATGTTAGACATAGTGCCCCATAATGCGTTTAGAGATATTTCTGCTGGAACGGAACGTCTGGCTGCTGCGCCCCGTTAATCAGAGTGAATTTTATAAATCCTTAATTACAAGTACAGCGTCGTGCGTCGGTGGTGGAAGAAGAAGCACATTAAGGTCATGGAGTGGCCTGGACAATTTCCGGACCTTAATACCAGAAAAGAAATCTGTGGAGGGAGCTGAAGCTTCGAGTTGCCAAGCGACAGCCTCGAAACCTTAAGGATTTGGAGAGGATCTGCAAAGAGGAGTGGACCACAATGCGGATTAGAATAGGGCCCTCATTGTAGTGAGGCAACAACACCAACCACTGATCCCACCGTGGCCCACAAGCAAACAGCTTGAGCAAGAGAAGTCTCACTAGTGAAACAACACACACCTGTGGGAGATAGTCTGATGGGGTGAGGGACACATGATGTGCGATACCTTATTGAGACAACTGCCCAAAAAGTATAATGTGCTGCTCTCAGATTTTTACACAAGTGGCAGCAGTAGTTGAACATGTTGATATATGTACATACACAATGCTTCATTTAAAAAGGGAGAAACAATAAGCTACAAAAAGGAGAATGTGAAGAAAGAATCAGCCTCAGAGTGAGCGGTCCAATCAGTCAAATCCCAAACATCTGTCTCCACTGGCTGTACAAACCAGGATACATATCAACCTTTTAAATCATTCCTAATACAAAAATAAATAACACAAAAACTCATCTCCTGATTGTACATGTTTGTATGAAATGTGTCCAGAGTGTTTCGATTAGAGAAAACACAGCAATGGACCTCGTGAAGAACTGATTTATCACCTTCCATTCTTGTTTTATTTCATTTAGTTCCTGTGCTTTTGTTAATTTATCAGTAGCTTCAATAAATCAACACTTTAAAAATAACTATTTCACAGTGTGAGATAATTTAACTCACTTCCAATTTAACTTGACATGTTTCAACAGTTTGAAATGCAGTGAAAATGCAATGGGAGAAGTAGACTTTGACCCCGAAATTCGTATTTTAGAATATGACGTGTGCTAAAATAAGGCAGAATCATGGAAACAATTGAGTCGTGGAAACAATTGATTTTAGCGTTAACGCTAAAATTAATTGTTTCCATGACTCAATGTGTGTGTGTGTTTTTCCCCAAGACCCCCGGAAGAGCGCCAGGCTTTGAAGCAAATTTTACAACGTGGCCAAACTGTGGGACTAATAGCCAAATCCAGAGTTATTCTCCTTCTTCCATTTATGTGAATGAGCTTGCGACCGAGCGGCGAGGTTAAAGGAAAATCCAGTGTGCTTGATCTATGGTCCCATGGATGTGAAAGTTCCGGGTAATTTTATACCAAGGAAGTAAAACTTGCTTTTACTTCATGCACCACTGATCAACTTTCATAGTAATGAACAGGGCCCCACCTAGAAGGCTGTATCCAGTTGCTATCCATGGTTTTCCCCCTTAATGTTCATGGCTAATTACTTTGAGGTTTGGCCCATACTGTGGACAACATAAACACTGGGGCCACTTTAATTCCTTTCCAGAATTGGTATTCTGAGGGTTTTTATAGGCCAGCGTGTATGAACATGTGTGCGTTTCTGGGTCTTAATACATACACAACCTTGAATCTGTGTGCAAAGCATGTGCGCACATTCATACTGCATTTGTGTGCATTTGTGTGGCTGTTGTAATTGTCAAGGTGTGAAGTCGTTTAGTGGGTCGTTCGGTTGCAGGTTTGGTTTTTATGAGATGGTCTGTTTGCTGAAGTGACAGGCAGCCATTGTTACTGCACATTTTCCCAGATGTTTAGTGCCCAATTACCCTCCAATCACATGCATGGCCAGACCCAGTACCCGGGTAACGTAATGGGTCAACACTGGGTCCATAAATCTGCAATCACACACACACACATTCACATTTCCTTCTGCTTAGAACACTTTAGTGGGTGTGCACACCCACACAGAGCAATGAGAAATACCAGAACTTTTGCACTGACACACATTTGTTGTTGTGTTCGCTAACAGCTAACGGAACATCCAGAGTTGCGGCTACGCGGTGTAACAGCCTCATGAATATTATTTAGTTTTTGGAAAGATTATATGGTCGTTGGAGACACACCTGCATGAAGCCCCAAGGTTCCAGTAGGTTACACTAAACCTAACATTTTTGCCCTCGCATGTATAAAAAGGACAAACCTAAACAAAAAAAAAGAAATAATAAGTGAAAGCAGACATGGGGAATAAAGCTAATCTATTTAACCCTGACATGAAACGCCAAACAGCCTAGTTGCAGGTGTGCAGTCTGCATATTGTTGATTCAGTATTAAATGGAGCATGTCTTGGTTTCAGTGCAGTAAAAGCTATAGGTTAAAGAAGCGGCTCATTTCAGGGCACCGCTGTTGCTGTTGCTGTGTCACTGGAGCAGTTAGTCTGCAAAAAAATAAATGAATAGACTCCGTCCCCACCCCTCTGAAACTTTGTCAAATTATTGATTAAAAAAACAGTCAGGGATCACCTCCTTTATGTTAGAAAAAAACGGTTTAATTCTGTTAAATTGCATACAAGTACATAGCATGCATGGTAGAAAGACACTTAAATAAAAACATAAATATGCATTTAAATTAGGTTCTGTCAGAGACCCCACAACCAGCACAACTATACAGTACAATAAAAGGGACAGGTCTCCAAGTTGATGCTATTTTTTCTAAATCAAAAGATCCTTAAACCTTTTAGCCTAAATTCTACATTGATCATGTTTTTGCCTGCATGTGCAGTAAGAAGTGTTTTCTGTGTGGAAACCATTCTTGTTGAACCTTTCCAGCTCATGATGGCTCGTGTGATTTGTTGGACTGCTGACTTTCCAAGTTCATGGTTGCCATAGTTCTGAATAGATACAATAGATTTTATGACATGTTTTCCCTGCAGCGTCTACTTTCACAGTCAAAAGCTGACGGACCATATTGGTCTGCTTGATGTAGAGTAGCTGTGGTGAGCAGAGCATGTGCAGGCGTTTAGTAATTAGTGGACCTCCAATCAGGAGGAGCAAGTAATCAGTGAAATCAGCTGGTGTAGTTTGAATGTAGTGAGTATCACGATACATCGATCACATTGGTGTTAAAGTCTTTGTCAAAGGATAAATCAATTAAGTGTTGTCACTGCAAAACTTTGGACATTAAGGCAGTGCTGCAAATTCAACATTTTAGATAACATTTTAAAAGTATTGACAAACTTCACTGAACTAGCTATAGAGTGGACAGATTGAGATGCACATCCACAACACACTTTGTAGAACTGTATAAAAACTGCATTTCAAGGCTTTAAAATGTGTTCTTTGAACATGAAAGAAATGCAAAAAATTACTGATGTCCTCCTGAAGTACGAGTTTTTGTTGAGTCTCAAAACACTGTCCAGCCATTATTCGGTTCCATAATGACAGTTGCCGTAAAATGGAAACTAGCAATTTTGACTTTGACAATTTTACACACTTCATGTTTACAATCATAGTTAAGTATTTATATCTTAAACACAGGTTTTTTTTTCATTTTCTGATTAAAGTAATACAGGGTCATGGTGTGACGTTACAAAGGAAGAATATCAACACACACAAAATATCATCTTCATAGAGCAGAACAAACAAAGTAACCATGTAGCTTTTTCCGTTACAAGACTAAAATATAAAATTATGTGACAATTTTAGGAGAAAAGGGACTTTTTAGGAGGGTTATTTTAAAGATAAATCTTTTTTTTTTCCTGCCAACGGTCTCTTTGTCTCATGCATACTATCCTCCTGTCACACATACACACTTCGATCATTTTCTTTCCATTAAGATACAAATCAGAAGCAATATTTGTAAAGAAAACACCATTAGTAGAGTCTAATAACCAGTCTCACAATCCTCAAACTAAGAAAATAAACTAAAATACGTCCTTAAGTGGGCTGTACTTACTGGGTAAAAATATGTCACCCCTTGAAATACTCTCTGCATACTGATGAATTGTAGTAAAATGGGTTTTAATATGTAATACAATTTTTACAAGTCGCAAATACAGCCGTCACAAGATGCTTATAGTACCTTATTTTATTAAATCTCTCCTTTCTTCTCCACATGTTCACTCCTCCTCTCTTTCTGTTGTCCTATAAGAAGACATTCACACGCCATGAAGGTTACAAAAAGGTCAACAAGTTCACTGGTGCTAATGTTGTTTCCTGGCTACGTTTAAACAATGAGAGGGCTCCCAGAATATCTATACCATCTTCCATATGTACAAATATCATATGCATTCCACCCTCTGGCGGCCATATTGGAGGTCCTCAGTAGCAACAGGCTATTTGTGAACAGCTGATTGTGTTTCTGACTGTTTGTATCTCCAAATGAATCTGTAACTGATAGTTTCACCAACAACCACCAACATTTAATCTTTCACAGTACAAATGTAGATAATATCAGCTTGGATTTCTTACGTACACAGACTTGTGCAGGGACAAAAATGAAAGGTGCAAGATAAAATAAATATCACGTAATTAATCTGGCAACTTTTAATTATGGACACATTATAGACGTATCTTTTAGTTGCACAGCTCTCCTCTTGACCTCCAGAGAAGCCGGAGGTAACTAGACGAGTGATTCAACTCCAGATCCTCCTTTAATGTCTTCTAATAGTTACATGTGGGATTTAGTTAGAAGGGGTTAAAATCAACTCTTAAAACAACTTTTTTTTAGTCTTAAAAAATATTCACAATTTATTATTTTTAATGTTAGATTATATAACTGAACCTACAAAATATCTCACTGCCATCCACACACGCTCTACTTTGACTGAAGCTCCGCCTGTCTTTCCTGACCTCCAACTCATTTTCTGTCCTTTTACATCTTAAGCCAGACTAGATTTAAGTTACAATGTTACAATGTTCACATCTCACCCTATCAAAGGTCAGTCTTTTCTTTGTCTGTCCTGTCCCTTCATCTGCTTTATCCTGTCTCATTGATAAAGTCAACCCTCCGTTCTCTTCTCCACTTTTTTCCTGTAGAAGGGAAACCTCTTTTGGATTCAGTTGCCGTGAAGGTTATATTTTAACAAAAGTGAAGACAATAACAATGTGGATTACCATGTGTTCAAACCATGGACCGTCATAAAACCAGTGTTTACAAAGCAGAAAGCACAAGAGGAATTGGCCTTTTCAGCTAAACCCTTCTACAGGAACTGTGGGAAAATGAGTTTCGTGGATGATTGACGTGTGAGGTGAGCCCAGAGAGGTCAGGTTATGTCATTTCTACTTTAATGGATGATTTTTGTGTATTTTTTGGTAGAGAAAACAGCCAAACGTAATACAAATGCATGAACAAACAATTTGAAAATAATGAATATTTGAAGGCCCACTTGCTAGGCTTGCTAGGTGTTAAAGTCTCACAGACAACCGAGTTGAGGTACAGAAGCATTCCAATGGAAGCAAATATCGGCGATTAAACAGGGCCATTAGGTACATTCCAGGAGGTGTTACGGTATGTGCCCAAAAGCATGAAAGTAAGCCTCTGTGAAATATCCCTTTTACGGGTCGGGGAAGGGGGAATCTTGATCTGTAGCTGGTATTAATGGAAAGTTCAACCCACAGCAGTAACAATAAAGCAATGTGCCTTTAATCTGTTGAACCATCAACAGTCGTCTCATGTTGGCTTCCAGTTTGAGCTATTTGAGCTTATGCATTCAGTGTAACGGGTGAGTGGGATTTCAGTTTATGTAGAGTGTGTGTGTGTGTGCATCAACAGTGGCAAGATCAGATACAGCAATGCCTGATTTCCACCGCATGGTTGGGCTCGAATCGGCTCTACTCACTTCTGGTGACGGGTGCGGAAGCATAAAAAGCACTAGGTACTATCCACGACTTTTGCAAGTAAAAAAACCCAAATGAACGGTTCCGAGCAAGTTGAGCCAAGCCGTGCCGTACCATCCAGTGGAAATGCGCCATAAGTGTCTTAGCCTGGGTGCATTAGTTGCATAAGCCTCTTATAAATACACTGCAAACTCAGTTATGACTTGAGCTAGAGTCACACATGAATATGTCATTTAAAAAAAGCCAAGTGCAGAACACGGCAAGAAAAAAATGGAGCGTTAAATACTAAGTGAGAAGGAGATGAATCCAGTGATTGCGTTGTCTGAAATGTGACAAAAACAAATGGAAACTAAGTGTATGTGTTCATGTGAGCTGCACTTTCTCTGACACACATGGCCACATACGCTCACAAGTCCAACAATGCAAAGTAAGAAAATGCGATGTTGCTCTCTTTCTCAAGCCCCAATTAGCCAAGAGCCAACACAACGTGTTCATCAAAGAGTCAGTCCATAGGAATGTGAACATTTTATAAATCTGAGATTTGTGAAGCTTTTATATGACTTGATGTGATCAAAACAGTGTCTGCCATTTTCATCTGTAAAAGTATACAAGGGCAAACGTGTGTGAGAGAAGGAGGAGTCCTTGGTAATCAAGATTTTTAAAAAGCATCCTCAGAGTGTATTTGGAAGATTGTCTCTCTTTATAGCAACAACCTGCTCAGTTCAGTAGCAGTCTCTTTCTGTGCCGTCTTTCAAGACAGACAAGACTTCTGTGTTTTTGGGTCATATCCAGAGCCAACCCCTAACACCTGGTCTACACATAATGATCTCATAAAATCCATTCTGTTAGGTTTAATGGCCAAAGCAGATGCTCTGTTGGGATCTACCTCATTCTTTCAAAATCAAGTGCCAAAGTTTCAACGGTCAGCTGCTCTTGACCCTTTTGGCTGCCCTATTAATTGTTTTCCTGTACTGTAATCTTTGTCCCTTCTTCTTTTATTTTCTCCTTCTTTTCCCTCCCGCTCGCTTTCTGTCCATTACTCCTCCCATGCGCTGAGATCTCTCGGCATCCGGTTGCGTTCGCCGGAGCTCTTGCTACGTGCCTTCCTGGCGCTCTCCTGCGCTTGCCGGTATTTCTCCAGCATGCTCTTGTGTTTCCTCCTCAGCTTGTCGTTGCACCACATCCTCTCGCAGTACTCCTCCACGTGCGGCAGGTTCGACGGCCCAATCAGCTGCATGATATCCTTGAACCATGTACGCGATTGGCCAATTTGGCTAGACGAGCCGCCCCTGCTGTAGGCACTACAAGGCATCCAGGCCCTGTAGCTGGACCGGTCTTTGAACGAGTCGGAGAGGCCAGCGGTGTCTCGGGCCATGAGCTCGTCCACAGTCTCTCCCTGGAGAACTTCGAGGGTGAGGCGGGTCAGGGTCTGTGTGAAGCCATGCTCTCGAGAGCGGCAGATGTACACGCCTTCATCCGGGCGGAAGAGACGACGAAACAGGAGGCCTTGCTCCGTAGACATCACACGTTCGTCCAGCGTTACCTGAGTGAGCCAGAGGGAAAATAAGTGTCTATTTTTTTTAGCTTTTATACACGATGGAACAATATACTGTAAAAAATAAGTAGTTAGGATGTATTATATTTTACACCTTTTAAGCAGCAAAAAGTCTGCAAAGTTGTGAGCCAAGTGTGTTAGTTTCGAAATGTTGCAAATATTTTCATTTACAAGAAATTTGCCTTTGTGGTGTATATAAAATTCCTTTTGTCTATAAATGCAGAGATTTTAAGTGGATGAACAAGAACCCAGTCACAAAAAAAGGGATTTTAAAGCCACAGTATTTATCTTCTTTATTCTGATGACATCTTTGTTCATGGATAAATTCTTGTGAAAATTGTACTTTCAACTTGTTGCTGTCAGCCCATTCTATCAGGAATATTTGGGAGAAGAGCATATAGTCAACTTCATATAGAATGAGAAAAGAAAAAGGGCAAACTGAGGTCTTTGTGCTGTTTTCTCAGCTTGAATAGCAACAGCAAGAATGTACCATGAAATGTAGTCACTGTTCTTTACCCCACCCAAAGTCTCATCTATTCATTTAAACCTTTCTCTTCTGTATTTACCTCCTTCCTCCCCCCCTCTTCGGATTCCATTCCTCCGCTTGTCGAACTATCCCTCTGTGCCAACATAAACATGGCAGCCTTGTCAGCTGGAGTGGCAGCCAAATGTTTATTTGCACGAAATGGAGAGGAGTGGTAATGCCTTTATACTTGCATGGCTGACCGAGGGACTCGGTTAAGCTTGGATAAACATACCCTAAAACAAATGAAGGATTACTGTGGGTGTGGGCACCCAGAGCAACATCATTTTCTAAGCAGCGCATTAAAAGGACTTTGCATCGCTCCGTTTTAGACACAGTGGCAGATAGAGGTTGAGTGACACATCAGCTTTCCGTGGCATGCGGTCAAAGTTTCAATTCACTGTTTATCCAATAGAGAGAGTGGTTGTGCATTTTCCTTTGAAATATAATTTCAAAGGAAAATTTCAACCATATGTCAAATGGCTGTCGAACGTGTCAACCACGTGACAAATCCACACGCAAATCTCACTTCAAAAGGAAATTACTCTGGCCATTGTTGACCGATCCTCCCCTCTTCTGTCTCCCAAAGCCCCCCCCCCCTAGCCCCCCCCCCCCCCCCCCCCCCATTTATATATATGACAATAAGGTGGTATTGTATTACCACAATCCTGATTGATTGATCTGATGGCTCTTTCCTTATCATCTTACCTCCTCCTTGTGGTCATCTCGTTGGACGAGCCAGGTAACAGTAGCTTGTGGGGAGCGAGGAACACACTCCAGGAAGGTGCTGTTGTTCTCCGTCCCATACACCACCCTGTCTTCTGCCACATCAAAGTCCTCTGGTGGATAGAGAGATTATTTGAAAGAATGTGAAAGTATGAAAATGAAAACTATAAAGGAATCCAAAAGTGAAGGACTTAACTCCTGTTATGGGTTAGATCGTCTCCACAGACACCTACTGTATGTCTGACATGTAAGCATCCACAGAGTAAGCCTAAAGTCCTCTAGACCGCCACAGCGAACAATGTGCATGTGAGACAGTTTCACACACCCCCAACTGAATTAAGTGGTGAAGACATGCAAGTTAACAAAATAAAAGATAAAAGCCAGTCAAGACAAATATCTGACAAAAGATTTCAAACAAATAGTTTGACATCTGGAAAATACATCTATTTGTTTTGTTGCAGAGTTTAATGGGAAGCTCGTTACCACTCTCTGTTCAGTGCATGTTCAATATGAACCTGGAGCCAGTTAGCTTAGCCTAGCATAAAGACTGGAAAGAGGTGGAAACAGCAAGCCAGGCTCTGTCCGAAGGTAACTAAATACACCTACCAGGAAGTCACTGCTCGCAGCCAAGAAATAGTCCCACATTCAACGTGTAAATGGAACAGAATATTTGAATCAACAGATACTTATTGGGCCGCTAAAAAGTGAGCTCTCAGAATGTAGCTTGATACGAAGCTACAGAGGACTGATGCTCCACATATACCTCCCTTGTCGCTAAAAGTTGCAGATTGATCAATGGATGGATGTCTCTCATGTCTGACATTGAATCATATTTTGTTTAAAAGAAGAGAATTGGTTCTGAAGAAATAGATTATTTGTAATTCTTTTGCATTAATTGTTAAATAGATGTACACCATGACTGCGGATGTGATCTAAAAAAGCCTTTTTCATTCCATCTCGACTTAAAACAAGCAAAAGGAAATATGTTAATTAACGAGTTTTAAAGGCGCTGATACCCTCGGAAGATATTTTTACTGTTAGATAGTGCCACTGTTTGCAGTCATTCTAGTAGGCTAAGCTAATTGGCTGCTGGCTTTACCTTGATATTTAGCCTGCAGACATTAGAGTAGAATCAAACTCAGCGAAAAAGCCTTTCGCAAAACCTCTAGCTGCAATTTGAACTGCAAACCTCAGAAAATACAGATGATATCAGTCGGATATGAAAGTCGTTTGGACACAGTTAGTAATCCAGGCAGTATCTTTTCCACATTTAGAGTAAATCTTCAAACAAATAGCGGACGGCTAGAGTTAGGATGACGTTTCAATCTTAGCAAAGACAACACATACCTCTGGTACTTTTACTATTACAACAACTTGACACCTCGGCACAAATGCACCTTATGAAACCCGGGTTCATCCAAAGGCCTTGAGGCAGGCATATTTCATCGCCTCAGCACCGTACCTACACGCAAAGCAAACACATCCAACAAATCCACACATCCTTTCTTCTCCGTCTCCACAGCTTTGTTCTTTGTCTTTTTTCTACCAATATCTCATTTATACATGTTCTCCTGCTCATTTGTCTACTTTTTTGTTTGTTCTTACTTTTAACATGATTGCTGATGGCTTTAGATAACCTCAGTTTGAGTTAATCTGTCAATTTCTCAGCTCTCTCTCACACACACACACACTCTCATCTTTCATTTTGTCTTCCTATCTTCCAACGTTCTGGATGATGATACAAATATGGAGATCTATGTTAAATATGTACAATGTTGTCCTCTAAGTGCACTAAATGTGTATCATGTAAATATCCATGTATTGTTGAGAAGTTAACGTGTATTTTCTGTCTAATATCCTGCACAACATCTGTTTCACACAGCTGGGATAAACTGCCAATACAAATCTGACTTCTCACATACAGGATTTCATCCTGGGAGAGAGGCACTAATACACTGACCCTTACAGACGTTACTAACAGAACTTTGCTAACATGTTCAGAACATGACATTCACTTACAAGATGTCAGTTAGCCAGCTGGCAGGATATTTAGAAGTAATTAGTCAAATGTGTGTAGTTTGTTTACTTGAATCTCCTATCCATGGACGTAATTCAGCTTTCCATTTCCTGTCTCAATTTTCCTCTCCAATTCTAAATGGTGGAGCAGATGCCGCATCCTGACCTGAATGTTTCTAATACACCCAGCCTGGCTCTGTCTAACAGTAACAGTAAGTCTGACTATTAGAATCTCCAAAGCTCATTAATTAATATGTTATATCTTGTTTGTTGAATCCATCCAAAAACCGAAGTATAAAAACAAAATATTGCCTACAAGGGACTATCATTTGGCCGGGTGCTGTGACTTCCTGGAGTCTCGTCTACGCTGGTTGCCTGGGAACCTCACAGTTGCAACAAGACTCCAGGAAGTCACTGGACCGAGCCAAGAAATGGCCCTGCATAACAACATAGAAGGCATAAACAAAGACTGTATATAGGTCACACGTACCACTCAGATTCTGATCAACACACTGCAGCACAGGGTTTCCGTGCCTGATGTCCTGTCTGCGGTAGCGGCGTTTGCTGTTGGGCGTGTACCGTGCGCACAGTGATCCATCCCAGGCGCAGTAAGGGTCTCTGGCCAGGCAGCACTCAGCGCAGGCTTTCCCATAAGTCTCACAGCGATGCAGCTTAACCTGCGCCACACCGGCTGGAGAGCCTACAAACAAGGCTTGCTGTTTGAAATGATGACGGTAGAAGAAAAAGGATAATATGTTGGTAACAATAAATTAATAGATGTGAGCATTAAAGTTATTAATAGCAGTCATATTAACGTACCCTTTTCACGGATATGTCCATCGATGTAATTGGAGTTGGCACCTGCAATAATCCAAATTATTCAGGCTTACAATTAGAAAAGCAATTCATTTAAGAACAAAATTATTCTTTAAGAATGAGGAGAAAATAATGCGACAAGGTTTTCTTAGAAGACATCTCTGTGGTTACTTATCTGTTAACTACAAAGAGGGTTTAAGAGACTTAGTGAAGGAAACAGGACGAATGGCTGCGTCTTCAATATGGCCTAAAGAAACTGTTACTGGGCCACATGATGGGGTAAAACTTACTTTGAAGACTTGTAGCTCCTCCAGTGTGACCTCCTCTGTCTCCAGGCTGTTCCCACTGTGCAGGGCTATGACTTTCAATACCGTGCCAACATCTGAAAGACACAAACACGTATCGTAAGTGACAAGGTTACACAACAGGAACGTATCATTTCATGTTATCGCAAATTATTCTCTGACACAATAATCCCCACAAGGCCTAATTTAGTTACATGCTCATATTACCTGTGCCGATGAACATGACGTCATACTGCCCGTCCTCTGCCTCGACCCGGTCCACCACGATTTGTTTCAGCTTGTAAGGAATGTTTGCCTTTACAAGCACAGGCTGGCGCAGAGCGGGATACACCGGCCGCCACATCAATGGGTGGCTGCGGGCAAACTGCAGCACTGAATCAGGGAAGTCCTTTGTGCTGCCAAACTCTCTGCCTGGCTGGTTGGTGATTTTACTAGGGCACTGCAGAGGCGGAGGGAGGGATGAGAAAGATGTGGAGAAACAAAGGAAAAGGGAGAAGGGTTATTCAAAAATAATGTTGGTAAAAGTATGATGGTAAAATCCTTGGCTGGATAAATGTCGATGCTACACCGGAAGAGAGAGAATGGATGGAGTCAGAGACAGACGAACAGAAGCAAGAAGGAAGCACAATTCTGGCCATCCCCAACATGACCATCTTGTGTTTTCTCCCAATAGAAATTTGGCCTAATCACGGTCTTAGAGCCTACTCAGAGAACCCTCATTAGCTGTTTTATGGTGCCTGAAAACTTTGGATGAAAGTTCAAAACCACAGTTGTTAAAGTTACGTGTTTGGAAACACCTCTATGGAGGCACAGTTTGTTGTTAAAAATCCTCCCATTTGTGTTACTGTAGTAATGACAGCATAGATATGATGGTACTTGGCTGAGATACTGTACCACCTGTATCATCAAATAATCAAGAGGGTTTAACACTGTCCAACTAAAAGCATGTATGTGAACCATATGACCCTTTGGGTCTTAATTAAACTATGGGTAAGAAAATGTCGACTGTTCTCTTCAGAAGTAATAGACTCATTAAGACCGATGGATTGTTTCACTCTTCCTCCATTGAAAGTTGATTTACCCTCTTTAGAAAACTGAATCTTCACAGAGCGTCTGTCTGGGTTTGCAAGACTCCAATCGTGTCTTGTTTGGCCAGAGACCAGAAAAAAAGGACCAAAAAAAAGCTGCTTTTGGGACTGATTGCCTCACATGGAAATATATTTCCATGTGAGGCAATCACTCCCACAAGGAGATGCCCCTAGCTGCTCTGTGGTGTTTAATAATGTCACTAAAGCTTTGAAATTCTTAAAAATTACCTGAGGGGCTTAACAACAGTTTCATTAAGGGGGAAGTTGGATGACAGAGAGATGTGCTGTGCTACTTTACTGTACTTTTCAGTACAGAAAAGTAACACAGCAGCAGCAGTGACTGCCTAAAATGAAAGCATATGTCAAAGTCATGAGCTGACAATTATCATAAATTAAGGCCGAGAGTCATGAGAGAGCAGTTTGTCATTTCTCGGTATTTGTATAAATGTCAATATTGCTATTCCAGCCCGTGCTTCCATATGGTAGAAATACTGTTACTCCTCCTTATCACAACAGAAACTGATCCACACAATAGCTCTTTATTGGTCTGGATTCAATTTCAATTTCAGAGGGGGGGGGTCTGAACTGTGCAGAGACGTTAGACTCAAATCTGCACAAACTATCGACGTATGATAGAACACTCCTCTGAGTATGGTTTACTAAATGACGTCAATTACAATTTATGGCAGAAGGTGTAGAATGTGTAAGGAAATCCAAGCTCATTATCCAAGTCGCTGACTTCAAATGCTTCCTTAAAATGTAGATTTACAGTTAGACTTTTCTTTCATAAACTGTGATGTTGACCTAAGCTGTGAGTGAGATGTATGCCAAATTTAACACAACTGAAAAAAACAACCCAATCTTTTGTACTTCCCGTTAGGAACTGAAGGGACTATTCTTTTTCAAGCTGTATTATAAGATCTCCTCAACGCTCATAGTTGTGCAGTTTCTAATGCACATTCTTGATATGTCAGTGTTTTAAATTGCTCACTAAACTACTCCTCATCTGTTTGCACAGCACTTAAAACCTAAAATGGAGCAGCTCCAAAATCTGTCAACTCATTCAAACTTTGCTGCTGCAAGTCGACTGCTTTCAATCTGAGAGCCAACTGAGGATAAATGACGGAGAAAGAGGAGGTGAGCATGTTTGACATCTATTCATGCCCATTATAACTGTGCATGTAAATGTGTGACGCACAGTGTGCATTGTGTGAGCCCTTTTGTATTGCATTCAAATGAAATTACTCCATTATAACAAATGGACCCAGCAGAGGAAAGCCCGATTGGCGGAGGTTCAAATCCTGGAAAGTGAATTTCCTCATTTTTACAGGAACCACTAGTTGTGCTTATACTCTGCTGTAATAGTTCTACGTTAAACACAAACACAACAGAATCCATTGTGATTTACGATGTAATTATGTTGCATGAATCAGGGACCAATAAAACACCCACTGGTTGCTACTGCTACTTAAATGTCAGTGCAGTGGAAGAAAACAACTCAAAATGGGAGGAAGGGATTTTGCCTTGTTGTCAAACAGACATAAAGAAGTGAGCAGAATCCTCTGTTTGAATTAAGAACATTGATTATATCCTTTAATTTCCTATCTCAAACCAAAGAAGTCAGTTGACGTTCTTTAAACAGATTCTGAAATGGGTAAAAGGATAAAAGTCAAAGAAAAAAATATAGGCTGCGAAAGTAATGTATTAGTCATTTTCATGTCAGAAATCAATCTCAAGAGAAACACCCAGATAAATGAAAGATGTGTGGATCATCAAGGATAATGGTAACAACCTAAAAGCATGATGAAAATAGATGTCTGTGTGGATGAAAGAGGCAGGCAGACAAAGTTCAGTCCAGGTAGGATTACTAATAAAGCTTTGATAAATCTGCCGTCTAGGGTATCCCATAATTTCCTCTATTACAGAATGAGTTTTGACACCATGTGCAGTGATATTTCAATCCAAGATAAATATCTTGGAGGGATAAATCCGCTAAACCTCTCTCACATGAACTGAACTTGTATTTTCCATTCCAGGGTCAGTTTTGACAGGTGAGTAAGGAGACATGATAGATATTACAAAGTATAAAGTTGTAATGAAAAGTCCAGGAAAGTATTTAAAAAAAAAAGTCAATGTTCTGTCTGGTGCAAGTGAGACAATACCCTGGAGAAGACTGGGATGTCCAGACTAAGTAAATGATTAAATATCTATTGTATCGTGGCTGACCTGTACAAAATCCTTGTATATCAGGCAAATTTCACTCTATCAAGCCAATTTTTTTTCACAGACCCCTAACCTGTTGTACTATGACTTGTGAGGGTTTGGGTGTATCTGCATCATTTCAAATCGAGAAGATTAATAAAAGTGCATTTTCTTCAGGCGAACCTGAACATTTTCAATTTGAGCTGTGTGTTATATTCATCCAGCATTTACCAGTAAGATATACACTGATAGGTACACATATGAACACATCTCACAAGTGTTAGTGTTATAATGCCATTGAAATCATTCAAATAGACCTTGTAGTTAGAGAGAAAACCCCCTTTGAGTGTGGGTATGACATTTTCGATCAGAGGCCTCAAAATAGGCTTAGGGTTTAAAAGGTTATTAATAAGAAACCGTCTATCTTCTCACTCGTCTCTCCTTCCCATCTGTGCCTCCTCATCCGCCTATACCCCGAGTGATCACCTTTTTCCCCTGTTTCCTCTCTTCCTCCATTTCCTTCCCTCTCTCTCTTACTCTCTCAGTTTTGGGCCAAGACATTCTTGTTAATCAGCAGAGTCAGCAGAGTGAAACCACAGAGGTGTCTTTTCTGTTCTCACATTATTCATATTCCTTCTGCCTCCATATGCCCTCCTGCACTCTAGTAATGAGGCCGAGTTACACGCGCTGCATGCTTGTCTGTGTGTGTGTGTGTGTGTGTGTGTGTATAACAGAGCTGAATTACAGTGGCGTGGTTGAGAGAACGTGACAGAGCTCCGCTGAGAGTCGGGACGTAAACCAGGAGAAGGCTCTGTGCTGTGTACAGTCAGCACAGCTGCACTACCACATACAGTAGTTTATTTTACTGATATGAAACTTTCCTACACCTCATTTTTCATGGTCTTATCGCCGTTTCTGTTTTAGCACACGCAGTAGGCCTGAGCAACCACTTCTCCTAAGAATTAGATTTGTACACAACTGTATTACATTAGCCTACATAAGACGTGATTTAGGTACAGGCATGACAGTGTTTAAACTATTAGGTATACTGAGCTAAAATATCTCCTGCAAAAAAAAAAAAATACCTGAATGAAGGTTCTAAGGTTTAAGTTTTGTTGAAAGTGTTCAATGAACATTTTTTTAAGGCTGTAGTTTGTGGTGCTGCTGCTGTGTTTTAAAACAAGCTTTGATGTTCTTATTGTTAATCCAACTAAAATAACATTGCAGTGTTTGAAATGAATGCATTGATCAGTTTCTCAGTGTCCGTTTTAGATATAAACCCTCTAACTTGATGTTTTTTAAGTAGAGATGAAATAGTTTGTACAGACTAATCTGGCAGCTTTACTTGATGTGTGTTGTTTCCCTGATAAATAAACAAAGAAAGAAAAAAATATATAAAAAGTTGATTGATTTATTATGGTCAGGTCAGCATTTAAAACAACTCCGTATTTCAGAGAGAGGGACTTTTGAGTGTTTAATTGTCTCTGTTTTTTAAAAACCAATGACATCAGTATCTGGATCTTGTCTTTAATTGATTACCAAAAAAAAGAAACAAAAAAGAATCCAAGACATTGTTGATGTAGTTTACCAGATGGTTCAGCAGAGACTATTGAAATGTAAAACTGTGTGTCATCAGCATACTAAGGTAGTACTGCTTATGTTTCCTTATAATGTTGCCAAGCAGAAGTGTGTTATATGGGAAGTATTGTGGTCATTGTAAGTACAGTATGTTTAGGGGTTAGGGTTGGGCAATCATAACATCGGAGTACATGTTGGGTTAGAGGTGAAGACTCACCACGCCTGGTCTTGGATAAGGGACCCTGCCTTCATAGGCCCCCCACTGGTAGTCAGGGCCCTCTTTATGAGCGAAGGGTCCATTGAAGGCTTCTCTGATGTCAGCCATACGGTAAACACACACGGCAAAACCCTGGAACACATTACTGTGGAGGAGAGAGGGGGGATGTACAGTTGAACATTTCCACAAATATCTTTTTTATTCGTATTATATATCTGACAACAAATGCCGGAAGATTGAGTTACATTTCCAAGAAACATGAACTTGTAAGAAATGGTTGAAAATAAAGGCAAAAATTAAGTAGTATGCCGCAATAACAATAATAAGTTCAGCAAAAACAACAAATGATAACAAACCAGGCTGATAATCCAGCATCACTCAGCAGGGATGCCATTGTGTACAGATACACCCTCGAGTACAGAAATACAGCTGATGATATATTGTTCTCATATGTCATAGTGGAGTTTTTTAACCACCACGGGACACTACTAACTTACAAAATAGCAAATATTAAATTACTTGGTCTGCAGCAGCTCTATCAGCCAGGACACACATTTCAACCTTTCAGGGGTAGAAAACCCACAGTATGAAAACCACAACTGAGTGCTTTGTACTTTCTCGGAGGACCTCCAAGGTTGGTAATATTAAGGTAAAATAAAGCAGAATATTTAATGTAGATAACCTGTAAACACATATGAAGCTTCATGGTTATTCACCTGATGGTGCTGAAGATCGCATAGACATCTGGGTTTCTCTCGTCCTTGGTCCTCAGCAGGAAAACATCCTCTGTTTTGTATTTTTTTCAAAAGGCCATTTAGTATGTGTGTATACTGAAGGCTGACATTAAAGTGTGTGAGCTTGTACTCTAATGCATGCAGAAGTAAAACCTTGTTAAAAAAGGTTTTGTGCGTATCTCACCCAGTTGGTTGAAGTGTGTGTCGATGCCGTGAGGTCCTGGAACAGAGCAGACCAGTCGGGCTTTGATGAAGGTACTCCACTTGTTCACCAGCGCTCTCTGGCCTCCAACATCATTCTGGCAGAAATGACATTACACACAATCTATAAAACACAGCTGCATATTCATTTACAAATACACATTTGTATTGTTCTGGCTATGCACTCTAGCGCACTGTGTTGTAGCCCAATGATGTGACACGGAGAAGGATGGTTCCAATGGAAAAGATGTTTTTGCTCTTCTCTCAACTCGCTTTGGTCAGAGTGTGATTGACAGATGGTTCATCCAATCACCTGCCATGTATTTTTTTTATATTCCATGCCCTTGTTCTAATAGTCTCCAGTGACGGCTTCTCAGATGGTTCTTTATAACAAACCCTCTGGGGTGTCAGGTTAGGAAAACAGGGTCGAGGAGGACATACAACAATATGTGTAGGAAGGCGAGGGAAAGAGAGACCGATGGGAAGAAAGAGGAGTAAGAGAGGGTGAGATGAGGAGGACAAAGAAGGATATCATTTGAAGGTTTAGGTGGGATTTTGTCTGAGGGTTTTCTGGCGCAATCGAACAGTCTCTAAGGAAATGCACAGCTGTGTATATGTGTGTATTTGCGTGTAGTCTTCTATGCATACCTATATTTGTGGATGGTGCACACGGCACACATGGTTTTCTAAGACAAATCAATGCGTGAAAGAATGTGACAGAGTGTTCAGAGCAGATGGGGATTACAGTTGGCCAATTCGACAGCTGTGTGGGTTTTGGAAGGAGAACAAATTCACATGATCCTGAATATCACGATGCCTTCACAGCGCTTTAAGGAAATATAAATATTATATTGCTCCAAAAGACATTTGTTTTTTTCTACGAGAGGGTTTGGAACTGTCACAAGAGCAGAATAAACCCATAAAACTTACCTCCGGTCCTTGGGACCATGTTGTCATACAACCCTCTTCCACAGTGGGAGTGTGAATCTATTCCTTGGACTGAAGGAACAGGTGGAGACTCAACATTTATCATCCCTAAAGTGTCTTCCAGAGAACAAGAAAGCCCCACAGGACTCCCAGACTCTCCCAGATCACAACCTCTTCTTCAAGTGAAACACGCCTGCAGATGTCTCATTCCTGGGACTGGATATGTCTCTCAATCTTTCTGTGTACATCTAACTAGAGTCTTTGGATTAGACTATACTAGAGTATGTGGGACAGTGTCCCTGCAGAGGCAACTTTCTCTTGAGTTTTTCATGTGACGCCACACGACTCTAAACCTCTACAAGGAAAAAGTGTTGCAATAGCAGTTGCCTGTTCCAATAGAAACATCATCATGTACTACAAAATCAATGTGTTTGCATAAAGAGTTTATAAAGTATCTTACCGCACACACTCGTCCGACACGTGTGTGTATGGCCCCCTCCCTGTCCCCCGGCTCCGTGGCCTTCTCAGTGAAGAAGAAATACACTTTATCGTTGTCTTTGTCGTCGTTGTCTGGGATGAGGTGGGCAGCGATGAACTTTGGGTCTGCAGAGGAAGACGTGTGGATGGATGGAGAGTTAGTATGAAAAGAGAGAGTAATCAATTTAAACCTAAATACCATAAAAAAAACTCTTGTCCTAGCAGCAGAGCTCATCTTGCTGCTAAAATTTAACATATGCAATATAGACAACCGACCCCGTATCTTTCTGAGACTAAACCAACGTGGTCCCCCTTGTGTCCCTGCGTGACACTGAATAATATGCACTGATGAGGACAAACATGTAGTTATTGACATCATTGTCTTTAATCCTTTCAACAAAGACATTGTAAGAATTTTAGGTCTGTTTTGTGTCTCATTCCAGAAGATTTCCTGCAAAAACATGACAAGTCAAATGAAACACAGCAGAAGATAGTTTGTGTGTTTTAAACAAATGTTGAGCGAAGTATATTACACAGCATGTAACCAAAGTCACCCTCACTGGTGAAATGGACCGGATGATGAGTTTAAAAAGGCATAATATGATAAAGATAATGCACTCCAAGGTGTCCTGATATTGAAAATAGTGTAGTTTAATTTACATTGTCTCACAGGTTGATAAAACAGTGAAACGTTACCATGGAGAAGTTTCTGGTCAGTCTCTGTCCTCATGGTGGAGCGACCTCCCATACTCCTGAAGATCACAGAGTCTCTCCCCAGGAAATCTGCAGTCAGTCCTGTATACAGCTCCCCAGCTAGAGAGAGGCAAGGCAGAGGTGGTGGGAGATGGAGAATAAGTTTTAGGGTTTAAGAGAGAGGTAGCGGAGAAAAAGAACGGATAAGTACAACAGGAAAAAGAGGGAAAAGGTGGAAGGGAATAAAAAGGAGAGAGACAGCAGCAGATGTGAAGAAACAGCAGCAATGAAAGGAAAGGGATAAGAAAAAAAGAAAAAAGTTGGCACAGGAGAACAATTTGGAAATCATGGGTGACGGAGAAAAAAAATTGTGGTTCAGGCAAATGAGGAAGGGAGGGAATGAGGAAATACAACACGTCCAATATGCTGCAGAACACATAGAGAGAGTTATGTGAAACCAAAACTCAAACGCACTTACAGGACTACATCCTCCTCTGAGACCAGCACGGACTCAGTCTGAATTTCAGCAACTCAAAATATAGATTTTCCTGGAGACACAAAATCTTTCCTCTGGCACTTGGAAAAGCCTTTAGCAGCCAGGGCTATCAGCTAGACAGCTACCTCAGCTAGCGTGGAGACAGAAATCCCTCCAACTCAGACAATGAAGAATTATGAGGGAATTTCTTTGAGAAAAAGCCTATTTGTTTTATTTTCTTCCCAGCACAGTGACCACTGTAGAAAAGGAAACTACAGACAGAGAGCGATCTCATGGGGTGCATTTATTCTTATCTTATTTGGCTGCAATAATGGTATTAAAAACACACACATCCTTCTATACCTTACTGACAGACGCAAACACACAGTAATTGGGGATGACAGGGCCTGTTGAGCTTTGTGTATTTTGGGAGAAGATCCTGAAATTGAGGAGAGGGAAACCCTTATTGGGTTGATAGCTGAGGAATAGGACTTTCATCAACTTTTACTGTTTCATTCTTGGCATCTCTGCTGTTATTTTTCATCACACGCTGTAATGTGTTGGTCAAGCTCTATTTGTATGCCCGTGTGCGTATTTATGTCCGTGCATGTAGGTGTATTTTATCCGTTGTCTCATTATTTATTTCTTATTTTACGGATTAGTTTCAAGGCTGAAGTACTTTACATCAGAGGACGAATGAAAATGGGAGTGTCGCATGGGCCAATAGGAACCCTTTTGCTTTTTGCACACCATCGATCTCTGATGAGAGAAATCCAAAGAGAGGTCAGTGGTTACTGTCAGAGACAGAAATAGACATCCTGAATATGGAAGACTCAGTCCTGTAACAGGAGCTTAAAACTAGCCGTCTGGTCATCTTTCACAACCCTGCTGACCTTGAGGACGCCAACAGATCTGCTGAGTCAGCGTTTTCCACTTTTAATATGTTGAAAGTATCGTTTAAACTGGTGCAGCCGAACAAACCCTTCTCTCCCAGCATTCAAAATGTCTATTTATCAGTCAGTCTTTCTAGAATATACTTTTTAAGGCCTAATGACATTCCTCAATAGCTTTGTGTGTATTGTTTTTTGTCTACGTGACCATGTAAGCTCCTGCTGAAGTCCAAGCTATTCAATACTTGGCGGTAATTGAATGATTTCCAGCCAAATACAATGCTTTGTGGGATAAATTCTGATGCTCAAAACACCCAAAGCAGCTGTAAATAGAGGAAGGTGGGATAGGGATAGAGTGCTCCACACACACACACACACACACACACACACACACACACACACACACACACACACACACACACCTCCTGCCTCAGCGGTTCCCTGGATTGTCTGTCACTGGTATAAATCAACATTATTTCGCAAACCGAATACCTAATGACATTCAGAGAGAAACACCCAGAACTGTTTAACCTATTCAGCACAACTCCAGAGTGCGTGCATGCAGTGTCAAGAGCGGAAGAAGGTTATGGAAGGTGTTCTGTACGTTATTATCATTTGAAAACAAAGCAGAGATCCGCCCAGAGAGGTGAAATGTGTAGATACAGACCTTCTGTGTTTGGTATTTTAAATAGTTAGTTGTGGAAGATAAAGAATACCAAGCAACAACAAGTCCAGTGGTAATATGACAGCTATGTCACAGCAGGTCAAGCTCCAGCCAGAGAAGGAGAGCGTGGGGAGCAGCAGCTCCTCCTCCGGCCACAAGTAGAGCTTCGCCTTGCTGCTCCACCGGTCCCTGATGGGAGCCAACATCGACTCCACACGACTGGAGGCCCAGGTGGTGTTGCTGGGCCTTCAGTGGAGGGTTAGGGAGGCATAAGAGAACCAGAACCAGGACTGAGCGGGGCAGACCACAGGAACCGGCCAAATTAACACAAAATGAAAGTTCCTCGAAGTAGCTTTGAAGACGTTGTGCAATGGGAAAGGGATAGAACACCCATCTTTTAGATCTTATATTCTCAGTGTTCAGTTTCTCTCTCTTTTTTGGGGTATTTCTGCTTTATTTTGACAGTCTACAGTGAATAGGAAGACATGAAACAAGAGAAGAGAGAGGGGTATGACATGCAACAGTTTTTCTTTATAAAATGGTATAAATATCGGCCAAATTACCTTTGGAAATTGGACCTCAACCCTAATCATATTAGCTCCATAAACCACCGGAGGATTGTTCGAGAATTATAAATATAGACAAACCAACATAGGACGTACCACTGAAGGTGCTAGCGAAGGGGAGGCTGGGGTCATGTGGAACTTTGCCTCTTCCATTCTCCACATTTGTAGGATCCATGGTGAACACATGCTGAGGAAGAAAATGACATGGAGGATTATACATCATTCATTCCAGCATGTGGTCTGTGAGATGAAATGTATCAAAACTGTTTTCAGTATTAGCTTATGTTTCGGATTCATTTGTCCTCCCATTGAACTCCGCGTCCGTCTGAGAACTAAGATGACTAAGACCGTCTGTGAGACGAGGAAATGCAGGATCAGTGCAGTTGCCAGAGTTCAGAAAAAGTTTCCCACATGGTTCCGAGTACAGATCAGCCCAAAGAGCTGAACTGTGTATTACGGAGCCAACAGGGTAACAAGGGAAAACAAAGGACCGGATCTGTTAGCAAATAAAAACTACACTTAATATTGAAACTTTATCAACAAAAAAAGAAATGTGACAGTTCATATGAGGACAGGTTTCATGAACCTTAGGGTCCTAAAACTCACTCAACACACACAGTAACTGACCAAGAAAACCCACAACGTTTCCACTCTTATGCCAATTTGACAGAACCCAAATCATATTCAGGAAACCATTTTCATTTGCTTTCATGTTTTTGTTTTGCTGAGCGCCATGTTTCGTTTTTGTCCCTGTTGGACAGGAAGTGATGTGATTTATGTTTTCAACAGCAGCAACACTGTTTGGAAGAATACAAGAGTGGAGTTGTCAGATTGATCAAAACTGAAAATAGAAGTTAAAAAGTGCCAAAGGAGAAGTTCATGGATAAACCTTCATGGATCTGCATCTAACATCAAACTGCAGATTGTTTCAGTGAAGACATGAGGAAGCAATTAAAATAATAGAGTGGTTCTTTCTTCATCATTCACCAGTTAGTCAAGTTCACCTGACAAACACTGGCCACATCCTTGGATTGTGTGATTTGCCAGGTCAAAACGGGGTCACTGTGGACAAAAGACATTTTGTTCTGAGACTTTCTACTCCCACTTCAACGACATCAGTGTACCAGGCTGCTGCTTCTGATCAATGTGAGTCCAAACGTAGTCGACTTTCAAAAATTAAAAGGGAATGTAAGTCGACAGGACCTACAGTGAGACGTCCTGTTTGATTCCACGTTAATGATTTAAGTGTCCTTACAGTGAACTGCGTGTGTGTGACTCTGTTCCTCTTATGGACAATGGAGTATTGTTATTGGGAGGGTGAGTCTCAGACATCACAGGGGAGATGATGACATTGAAGTTAGCAGGATAAAAATACTGTTACGAAACACAGTGGACAATGTGCACACCCGCGCACATCAAGTTCTGTACGTGCACCAACACACACTCACACGTGGAGAGCAACATGGACACGGCATATTCACATTGTCAGACGCAGAAAATAAGATTATACATACACGGTCTCAGGAAATAAGGAGAGGCAGTTCATTTCTTATTTGATCCACATGTGGCTTTTTCAATGTTCGTAAAGAGATTTGAATGAGTTTTACAGGTGTCAAACGTGCACACGTACAGCCTATCCAGCACACACAACACTTATACACACACTCACACTTCATTGAATTTGAGATGATGAGGGTTATTTAAAAATGTTTACACAATGTGATGTTTGAGGATTTCTGTTGTCATTTTCACTTTTCTCTATGCACGGTATGACTGTGTATTCATTTATTTCTTAAGTTGGTCCACATGTCTTTAGAAGTAAAGAGCTATTTACTGAGAAATCGCATGCCAGCAGCAGAGGATGGCTTTTGTGCAAATACCATTATTCTTTTTTTATCATACCTATACTGAACAGTTTCCTTTCTTACTTCCATCTATCTTAACCCTTTCATTCTCTCTCCATCTTGAATTTCTGCTCTTATTTCCATCTGTTTTAATGCTCTCCATGTCATTCTCTGTCGAGGTCTTTCAGTTTACTCGTTAGTCTTCCTTGTTCTTTCAGCACCTCTTGGCTCTTTTGTTACTGAATTAAACGTCACTGAATCGCTGTGTTCCTCATCAGAGTGTGTGTGCATGTGATGTGAGTGTGTGCTTGTGCACTCCTGTGCCCAATTTTCCACTGCGCACTTGTGCATCTTATACGTTGAAGAGACTGTGCAGTTTGGGGGTTGTGTGTGTGTGTGTGTGTGTGTGTGTGTTATCTTCTTATGATCCGGAGGAATGGTGTGGCTGCCTGTGCAGCTGATTAGACTGTCAGAGTCACTTTGGCCAAACTCTGCCAAGATAAATACACACAAGTGCTGCGATACACAGAAAGAGAAGACATCCAGGCCACTTTGTACTCAGCTGTGCCAAGCAAAATACATCAGGACCCCCGCTGCCAAACCGTTTAGACAGGTGACTACTGACACACACATGTGTCACACATGCACATTGGTATCATTTTTAACTTGTGAGGAACTTCGTTGACTTTTTTTCATTCATTAGCTTCTACCCCTTTATTATATATTCACTATACAACCTTACCATTTACTAATCTATATAAAGAGATTCAGCATTCATATGCAGAATCTGTAGGCAACGGGACACCGATTTTGGTATCGTTATGGAAGCGTTCTGGTTTCGATTTGTGGTCCAAGTAGTATTGACCAATCACGTCGAGAGGGACTGGTTGAATGCAGATAAACAGTCCTTGTGGAGATCTCAGAACCCACTGGCTATCGTCTGGCGGTGATTTGGATTTTTATTGGCTTAAAGCTTGTAAACTGGCTATTCCGGCCGTATATGTAGTCTCTCAGTTCCAACCCCACTCTCGCATCTCAAGTTAATCGAACTGTAAACAATGAGCAGTGGACGGAAAGGAAAGTCTTGGCCCAGATATCCATTGGCTACATGGGAACCCCCAGAGATATAGTCCCTTATCCACAGAGGCTTATTGTTGTCAGACCATTAGCCGATGGGTTCGAAGATTGCCAGTTTTCAAAATCAAAACCTAATGCTGGCTACAATCTTCACCCTAAATCAGCTGCCTTGAAGTGATATTGAAATAACACACTTCCCCTATTTCGAATGAAACATTTGAATTTACTAGCCATAAAATGCACCCTTGCTCAATTTAATACACCCAGAGGTTTTACTGCTACAGCCTTAGCAAGACTGGTATGACCATTAGCTTATTGTTTCTAACGCTACCACTTCTCTCTACTTGTGCTAATGTTACACCATGTTTTAGCATTTAGCATTACCACGTTATTGTCATTTGGGGCCACAGTGGTCCCTGCTCAGCAAAGTTACATGGTCTCCTTTTAAATGGAGCAATCCGCCCTAAAACATAAAAACAACTGCTAATGGATGTTTTTTGGTATCCGTTCCAAAGAATCAAAGAGATTCTTCTGAATTATTTCCAGATCCACCATTTTTGCAACAACATTAAGTCATGCAGTTGGAAATCCACTGTAGAAAAGTCATAGATGCCACTTATCGTAGCCTCAATGGACAAGATGCAAAGCAGCCACAAGACAAAGTTGCGCTTATACATAAAAGACTTGACTCACTTGCTCTTATAACTGAGATTTTCCAACCACTGACTGCATACAACCTGTCCAGAAGTGTCTTTGCATTTTTTTTAACTACCATAAGTCATAGCAGGGTGGGAAACCAAGACTTTACCTTCCAGCCAACAAATGTAAATTCTCGGTTTTCCACCCTGCTATATAATAAACTCTAACACAACAGAGTACAATGCTTCTATTCTGTTACAAGTCACCCAACAGAGATGCAGTTACCATGTCACGTGGGATTTTCTCTTGAGTGAGTCGAGACATCCACCTTTTGGTCTCCCAGCTCCTTCCAGCCTCTCATCTTCTTCTCCACCCTTCTCCTCTCTTGTCCTCCCTCACTGTTCATGTTTTGATGAAGAAGAGGTTGATGCTACATGAGATTGTGCAATCCTGAACCAGGGTTGCCCATTTAAAGTGAATAATTTAAAACATCCGTCAAGGGTCTCAGTTTTTTTAAATTAGCCATGCTTATTATTCACAGTTTGAAACTGGATACACGTTTAAAAAAGGTTTACTGTCAAAACGTCGAGTCAGGTTTGGAATCACTTCAAGCATCAACTTGGCCAACCAGCAGACCCCATTAGAAATGCTGTTGTACTTGGCCTGTTCCTCACTGTTCACTTGTTCTCTCTGTAAATCTTCTCTGTTCTTCATTCTTCTCCATTGAAAATACACAAGACAGAGTAAGACAGGACAAGAGCTGATTAAGAGTTATTGTAACAATTATAAAAAGATTATGTAAACCGAGCAAAGATTACAGAAAAGGCTGAAGCCGTAAAATAAGCATTCATTTATCTCCAGTTTGTGGGGCTTGGATCCAAAGGCAACATATATGGGACAAATAAATGGATGATTTATAAGCAATTTATTTTTGATTATGCTTTAAATCTTTTTAGTCCTCTTTTTTTATCCACCTCAATACAATAGCTTATTTTCCCAAAGGACTTAAAAAGTATCCCATGATGTGTAGCACTCGCTAAGGTCGCCAGGGAACTCTGAGAGGAAGTGAGTTACTCAGCAAGTTACAATCAGAGTGCCAAAAAGCAGAATTGTGAAGTAAACGTGGGCTTTTACTGAGAAATGGAGCATCTGAACTGCTTTACTCTACAATGTTGAGAGGGCCAGTCTGCTATTTGTTTGTTCAGCTTTGAATTTTTTTTTCAAATCTGTCAGCTGTTGTTAAATAAATCTGCTTCCCCGTGTGTGTGTCAATCTGTGTGTCTGTCTACACATTTGCTTCTATATATTTAGGTTTATGCCTGACTGTGCACGTCTGTCATCATGTTTGTGTGTGTTTCTGTCTGTATCTCAAAAATGTATATGTTCGAGTTTGTGTCATGTGTTATGTTTGACGGTGTGTATGTGTGTGTGTGTGTGTGTATTCATGCTTGTGTGTGCGTGTGGGGGCTAGTCCTCTGTATGTATGGTGGTTTATTTTCACATCTAGGACACTGCTCAGGCAGCTGTGTCACTCACCAAGGGCGCTCCAGTTTGTGTGTGTGTGTGTGTGTATGAGTGTGGGACAAAGAAGGAGTGATGAAGAAACACATGACAGATCCAAAGTTCATATTTCTATGTAAGTGATATGAACACCATGTGGTGAGAATGAATTTAAACATTGTTTTCACACTCAAAGAAAGACAATAAAGAATTGCCTCCACATTTGATTGATAAACTACGACATGCTGTAGGCTTTTTGGGATTAACCCGCTGCAATTCAATCATAACAAAGAACAATTGTCGGAAAATAATTTTGGTGATTCTGAAAGGTTCTTCTTGAAGACTTCTGACGCTCCTTTTCATCATGACTGCATGTCAATTAGTTGGAAATACTAGAATTTTGCTCAATGCATTTCTTTGTTTTCATCTTTGGATGAAAGCATGAAATTATAATTAGACACTAGAGAACAGTAACCACTCCAAGACTAAGACATTTTTCATAACACTGTTTGACAGTCGGGAAGCGTATTTTTTTCACTTCAAAATAGCCGATGTAAAATGAGCCTAATTCACATATTCAATTATATTATATCGTATAGTATTTCCTGCTACATTCATAGGTTTTCCATAAAACTTGTGTGACCAACGGCAAGACTGAAACAGAGAAAAGCTGGCATGAGAAAGAGTGCGTGTCTGTCTGCCCCTAACTGAGTTGTAACACCTAAGTTCAAAGGTCATCCCACCCAGAGTCTGGTCCGAGGGCTCGCAGGCTCGCTTCCCTCGAGAGGTCAGACAAACAGACGGGTGTGTGTTCTCCACCAGTTAACGATTGGTTAAATAAATGGACAGGCTCCCTGCGGTGTCATCCATTCACACAGACACTCCGACTCGCTGAAAGGTCGCAGTTGTGGTCGGAGTGATGGAGGGACACACACACACACTCAAATACACACTCAAACACACACAAGCAGGACGTCAACTGGTGTCTTAACATCAGCTGAGGTGGTCTGAGTTTTAACACACATACAGCTGACACAACCTGGGACTCGTTTCATGCATACCCGGGCACGCACAGATACAAACACGCTATCTCTCTATCATAAGCACGTACACTGGGGAAATTGAAACAAATGCAGCAGTGTTTGGGAAGAAAGCTGCACTACCATCCCATCATAAACTAGTGAACAGATTGAAACTCCTTTATTCATAAAGATGATGGGTTGCTTCAAACTGTCATTCTAGTCTAGTCTAGTAGAGTTTTGGGCTTTTCTTTTTAACTGAATCACTGCAACACAACACAAATACATACAGGGTTTGATTGGTTGCCAGCAAACTGGTTAGTTTAACTCTTGTGTTCCCAACGCTTGGACAGTGGCCCTCTGCGTCTTGATACCAACGCACAAGGCACCCGTTAGTCTTTATGAGATGCACCGGGCTTTCAACTAACTCCAATGTAAAGCCATCTGCGACAGAGACGCTCAGAGCAACAGATGTAGAATCAAGAGCGAGAAGTCCTCCAAGGGCGGGAGTGAGGATGGGGTACATGGGTCTCACAAACACACGTCTTTCACTCAGGAGGCCAACGTGACTTTTACTGACGTTATGTCACATGATGTTCCGTAGCACGGCGCCAATGAGTCACATGACGTTTCTGTACGTCTGTATCTTATACGTTATGTTACAAGTGTACATATTTCAAACCCTGAGTAGTTGTGTTGCCTAAACCCTAACCACCATCAACCGCATTACTATACTAGTCAATAACAGTGATCCTGGCAAACAGACGAGCTGTTCTGTCCTTTGGCCCAACACCCTTCAAGGATCCCACTGACTAATTTCTGTTTCTTTTTTTTGTTTTCCTTATTACAACCATGCAGACATGCTGCACTGCGTATTGTAACCGGGCATAAAGTTATTCAGCATGAGCAGAGGAAGACATGCGCTGTTGTTCATGATGTGCAATAAAGCCTGTGGTCCAAAAACCACACAGAGGATGACAGATTGAGAGGGAGGCAGAAAATGACACCAAGGTGAGCACACACACTGTGACGAGCAACTTAATCTGCTGCAATGCACCTTCTGGACTTTATGTGCACACACACACACACTCTTCTCACTAAAAAGGTTGGCAGTGTCCCACCCCAATGTCTCACTTCCCTTTCCTGAGCTCTTTGCCAACATCCAGCTTTCCTCTCTCCTCATGCCCAGTCAGTTTGACCCCCTCCTGCTGGGCCAGGCAGGGCGGCACACAGGGCTGCGATCTGGAGGACCGCCGTGAAACAGCGAGCTACGAGTCCGTCTTAATGGCTCCATTCATTGATTCTTGTCTTTCAAATGGCTCCGAGAGCAAGTCTCTGCAGAGGGTCCCGCTGAGCTAAGTGGCTGTGTAGAGAGCCAGCCTGTGCGGTTGAAAAGACGTATAGAGGACCCAACACTGCGGCTGAGTAGCCCTACAGAAAGACTCATAGCAGAGCTGCCTGCTGAGGCTTAACCTTGAACCCTGAGGATGCAGGGCCAGTCTCTGAGTTGTGTTTAGAAACCAACCACATTTTTTCCATTACCCCAGTGTCCTTCACAGGATTGCTTAGAGGCCACCCATTGATTCCCTTATCATATCATATGCACAGTACTTCATGTGTATTATGATACAGTGGCATCCTGTCTCTATGCTGCAATAATAACGCAGACATTTCTTCATGACTTGTTCATACTGTGAACTAGTTAGAAAGCCATTCCTTGGGAATTTCAAAAATAAACTTTCACTTTCGTCAGCATTAATGTACTTTACCAACATGGTGTTACTGTAACATTGAGCAAAGTATTTGATTTAAACATAACACTAAATGTAATCATAAAAACCTAACCAGAAGTGTTTGTGGTGGTTTTCCAACCCTGAAGAACATGCCATGCACAATGCTTTCTCTTGTCTTTTTTGCATAAGACTAAATGTCTTTGTGTATTTCTTGTAATGCTGAATCCACAGAAAATGATCATCAAACTTAGTTTTAACTCTTTTAGCCCACTGTTTGGGCCTTCAGGTCTGCACATTTGCTTTGTACTCCATTTTTCCAGCTCAAACCAATCCTCAATAAACCATAAATCCATGTAGGCAGCTGTTTCTGTGCACTTTACTGACCCAACACCAAAAGCCTGAAAGACAAAGTTAGTGACTAGCTGGTGAGCACGGTTAAAAAGCCAAATACTGTTTTCTCAGGAGTTGGTCGAGGCCAAACCAGAGCTGAAATAAGAGTGAATATTTAACCTGCTTTCATCAGGTGGATGGACACATTATCACACTGTTAGTTAAGTATTAAATTCATAGTTGCCAAAAACCAGTTTGTGACTGATAACAATGTAGTGCAATAACTCTTGCTAAGGATTGACAGTAGAACTCAACTTACAGTCAGTTGATGTCAAAGTAAACTGCACAGTCCAAATTGAAAAGTCTCTCTAACGGCTACACAGTGCATGAAACGTGAATATAATTTACAGTTTCCAAACATTTCCTTTAGTAAATGGAGTCACAGTGCAGCAGTACGTCAGCATGCATACAATAAAATAAATGTCTTAAACAACTGTTACAGTTCTAAATCACATAGTTTTCCTCAAAAACACCAACTGGAAAACAGTTTCTGTGGATGTATTTATGTGTTTGTGTGTTTTTGTGCATGACTGATGTACCGATGAGACCTTCTCCCTCCCGTGATACTTTGTGGGCCCCCTCAGTTCCCCCCAGCAGTTGTCCCCTCACACACACACACACACACACACTATACACACACTGCCTGTCTTCACCCCGGCTTACCTCTCCTCTGTGCCCCACGTAGATGAAGGCACACATGGGCTGGAAGGCACCGGTGCCACAGGCCAGGAGGTGGGTGCGGTTGTAGGGCTGCAGGAGGCGAACAAAGTTGGCACACTCCGTCTGCAAAACACAGGTACATACACACGGATTAAAAACTTGCATCACAAAGAAATATGTGAAAATGTTATATACAAATAGTTTTATGTGATCGGTCATCAACTTTACTTTCAAAGTTAATTGTCATGTTTGATCTTTAAGTAAATGCATCTGGAGTTTCGCCCACATCCTCTATCACCACTCAATTAAACTCCTGTTTCTGGGATAATTGAAATACTCGTTTGCACCTCAGCTCATAAACTTTGTTTTCACCGACCACCCTTTTACTACTGCACATGTGCCACTCTCAACAGAGATGAGAAGGAGGAGAGGTGACTCACTCCTTAGCTACTTCCACCATCAGCTCTGGAAAAAACAACGATCTACTTGATTTATTAGCGCGATGTTTCATTTTACTTTCCTGGGGCAAAGGGGCAATCCTTTTTGTTGAGCCCTGCCAGGATGTAAGCATTCACTCTTGCATGCATGTTACACACATACTATAGGGCACACACACACACACACATACCAGGGAAGGGGCCTTAAATAAATCAAATCTCACAGTACAAAGTTACCTGTCATCCAAATGCAGATAAGTTAATTTTCAGGGTACTGAAGAGAAACAAAATGATTTCTCAACAGGGCTTATTGAGCCCACATGTTTGTACTGAGGGCCAAGAACAGAGCTTTATTAGATGAAATGTGATATCCTCAGTGTCCCGCATAGGACTTGTATCTCTGATTTTTGGATTTCAGCCAACGTGACATGCTGATGTTGTAAAACAAGTTTCATCACATTCGGGTCAAAGGAACATTGTCAAGATTTGTAAAGCATCAGAAAAGGGATAATCCTGATGTGAGTTTTGGGTCATAACAGATACAAAGACACCAACAATAACACTAAGTTTAATTTTGATAACTTCGGTGAACTCCCTAACATACTCAACTACAGTGTATGTGGAGCTAAAACTGGAGACAGAAGGCCTAAAAATGGAAACAAAGATATTCAAGTGGACAACGTCAAAAGGCCAGACACTCAAACACTATGAGAGTTGGAACAAAAGAAGTGGTGACTGAGGAAACAAGTATCAAGACATTTCTGTACTACACAGCGGCCCAGAGGAAGCAGAGGGCATGACTACTTCCTGTCTGACAAAACGGGTGTCGGCGGCGAAGGAAGGGATCAGCCGGGTGTCATTCACTCAAGCTGACGAGGTCAAACTCATATCTGCACGATGAGCGTCTGGTGTGTCTCTGTTCAAAATGTGTGCATGCATGGTGTGTGTTGATGTCGAATTAAATGAGATTCAAGCGCATTGGTGCATGGTTCTTTGCCTTTTGAGCATTTCTGAGTTGTTTGGTAATTCCTGATTTAAACGCTGGTGCGCTAGTCTCTTTGTGCCTTTACAAATCCACGTGTTGTGCGTGAATGAGTCGAGGAAATCCGTCATTTTGTGTGTGGCCCACGTCCCTCTCACACTCGCCGTCAGAGACTCAAACATTTCCTCGAGTGCGTTGCGGCGCTGCAGACCTGATGTAAACCATGTCACTGCAGTATACGAGAAATAGTTTACATCACCATATTGCCCTTTCCTGCTGGCTCGTTTCTCTCCCCAAACAAGATCAGACCAGTAATAAACTAAACAGAAACACATTTGTATTAAGAATGCTTTCAGTAAATCTAAATTTGCAGTTAAGTATTTGATCTATGAAAAAGGAGCAGCTGGGTTTCTCAAATGCCCTTATGTTTCTGTTGAGAAAGAGGGGCTATCATGAAGCAAATGTGACATGTTGTTTCTGTCAAAGTATTTATCCAGAATTAGAATTGTATGGCTTAACTCGTGACAAACCGGCCTACCCTTTCATCTCCTGGAGGGAAAAAGTTAAGGGCTGGACGTTACATTATGTCTCTTATGTCATTACAGAAGACATATTGGAGGTCTAGGAGAGCTTAACAAGTCGACTGAGAATGAACAGAAATGTGTCTCTCCCAATGTTTCCGTTCTAGTACTCGGGGAGTCATCTCAGAGATCTGTGTGGCCAAGGAGAGCAAAGGGTGAAATGAAATGTTGAAAATAGGAAATATGTCTCTGCTCTCCCACCCTGGGATCTGGGGTTTTAAGCATCTGTGTGGTCTTACTGAGATTAAGTGGCAATGAAGGGAGTGGTGTTAAACAGAAAATGAAGTGGTTTGATTACTGAATCTGGTTTTCTCTCACTGGGAGATTTCAGGGAGTAGTCTTAACATCCAGCCAGCATCTATTCACTGCATATACAGCAAGGGTCAGGCTAACTGGTGGACCCAAAAGCTCACAATGTCCATGTATTAACCTTTAGTCATCAAGGGGAGGTCAGCTGACCACAAATGCTGCTTCCCAGCAATACCACGCTGCTGCTTCACGCTGTTGAAACTTTTAAACTGACCGCGGAAACCACAGCTTTGTGTCTTGGGGGTTGAAAAAGGGAAAAGGGTATGTATAGAAATTGAAACATCAAATTTGCATTTGCATTTGCTCTGAGACATATGTGTCATTAACATAAATAAACAAGAACGATGCCAAGACCTCTGGCAGCCTCTCCTGGCCTTGACAATTTGCAACACTCAGCCTGATTTCTCATGGGGTATGTAGATTTTGGAGGACATTGTGGTTCCAAAGAAAGCTTAAGATTTCAAAGTTCAATGGCAGAAGAAGGTGTGAAACAACAACAGCAAAAATAAAAAGCAGCAGAGAGGGTGACTCCAGAGAGCAGACAAAAGTCTTCTTCATGACAGAAAGAAACTGTTTTTTTTTCAAAATGTGGACTTTATTTTGAGAAATATGAGCAGTGACAGTACCACAGGCTACAAATCATTCTAATCATGCATGGTCTGATTTGTTTACGGTAAGTATAACACAGCATCACGATTTGGCGTGGACGCATTCATTTTTGAAATATGCTATGTCTAAATGCAGTCAAGAAATTTGCTCAAAGACCAGGAAAATGTTTCTCATACTTTTCCTTCTCCATGTTTGTCCTGGGCAGGCCAATTATTCGGGACTTTCAACCTCTTTGGCACCCAGATGCATGTTGCGGAATTTTTTTTAAGGGATTTAAAGAGGTTTGCCAAAACAGTGCAGTGATTAATTGCTATGTGACCCAAAAGTACGTAAAGGGAAAGATGGCATTATTGATGTCAGAAACACTGAACTAACTAGGTATTATCTGCACCTCTTACATTTTGCTAAATGCCAATCAATTTTTGTTTTACATCTGATTGACCAAATACTGCTGTGCATCTCCAGAGTCGGCTGCATCAGTAATCTGGTGTTGTTCTGGGAGAACGTAGCATGTTTCAAACAGCAAAGAGGAAAGGCGGACGTTTGGACACCACAGAGCTCCTGCTTGGTTAATTCTAATTGATAGGATTTGCTTTTCACCAGTCGATTATGTCCGTGGAGCACAGTGGTAGAGCCAACATGTGGCTAACAGCAAAGCCAAACATGTTCTATGAAGAGTGACCCGGGCAGGGAGAGGCAAGTTTGGACATGGAGAGCAGTTTCCAGTAGAAACAGCCAATGTTCAGTGGAGAGAATTCGTATTCTGTAATACTAACAGGAAAATTGGACCAACACATTCACTCACACAGATGTGCAATTGTACGACACTACAGTCGACAGGACCCGTACGCAAACACAACCACAGACACACGCAAATATCGTAAAAGCAGTTCAAAGCCGGACAGCTGGCCTTTCAAAGTCTTTGGTCTCAGCAGCTGTTTGATCCACAAAGAAACCTGTTTTCTACTCTCCAATGACTTCTAGACAGCACTCAAAACATTCAGTCATGGCAAGAAACTCTCTCCGAAGTGTGTGAGAGGATTTTTCCGAACATCTACCAGCCACCTCCCAACATGTAACCAATCAAATATTCATGTTAGAGTAAAAAAAAATAAAAGCCACAGTCACTTACTTAGCTTCCTGGCAGGCGTAAGAGCTGCAACCAACATTTACCAACATTTTGGCAACAAAAAGAGCAAGAGACAGACCACACAGGGTCTCCGTGTCTCTGTCCTCTGCAACATCTTTTTCTCGTTGATATAAAGGGGAGTTGCTGTAACGCAACTAATGTTTAGTCCTGTATTGCACCACTGTAAACGATAATGTATACTTTCAGTTTTAAAAGGGTTTTTTTTGTTAGTTTTTTTTAGCTTGAAACAAACAATTTACTAATGCATGAGAATGAGATTACATACAGTATCCTGGCCCAGCTTCTGTCCCCTTAAGGACTCAATACTTTAAGGAATTATATTTAGGTGCCATTCTTAAGAAGAAAGTGGAAGTTTCAATTGTAGTGCTACTGCGTAGTTGACTATGGTCACTTTACGCCTTCATAAATTTACTAAAATTGTAAATTACAAAACGGATAGTTTTTCATTGCTTTATTATAAAGTGATTCCAAAAAGTATTCCCATTCCAACCCTGACTCATTAGAGTGTTTTCTACTCGGCCCTTTAAAATCGAGTTGTGGACAGCTTTTAGCAACTAAACATACTATGTTCAGGAAACGTTGAACGAAAACCAATATTTACAGTCGGTAGGTCTAGACAGGACAGCCTCTCACTTTCCTGCACTCAGACACCAAAAACACTAGATTCAAACGAACTGACCACAGCTCTGCTGATAAAGCCAAACCGTGTGGGAAGCCAGATTACTGGCACCATCAAGCTTGTCGCGACAGAATAAAGCGAACAAACTCTCAAAGAAATGAACGGAGCTCTGACATGCACACGCAATTCCTCGCCCGTTTTCTCAAAGCTGAATTGTTCACACACTCAAAATGCTGAACTTGCTAGCTCTGCTGCGATCCCTTACTCTGCGCTCAAAAGGTGTTGTTTGTGCAAAGAACTTCCTGATTAGATAATCAGTCCTGTTGTTAGCAGATAGATGCAGCAGAAAAATGTGTTAACAGCCAGAGCAAGACCCTGCATGCTTGGCTGAAGTCACTGAGTGCCTCCCCTCGGCATGTTATTTATTTGTCTGAGCTGTAATTAATGACGGTGAAGGTTATGAGGTTGTGACTCTGGGAAGAAACGCTATCAGTAAGAACATGTTTAAGGTGGTAGACACTTGTCAGTAAGTAGGCTGTGGAGACAGAGGCTTTCATTAAAGAGATAAAAAAAAAGGGACTGGTTAACTTATTTTCACTCACTTTTAGTGTCGGGGTATGAGGACGGTCACGCAGCTGCCGTAGAGAACCGGAACTTTCTCGTTTTCATTCTGTCCCTGTCTCATATGTATGTCTTTCTCTCTATCACCAAACGCACACACACGCGCACACAAAAGTAAAAAACAAAACAATGTGAAGACCTTTCACCTTTCAACCTCTACCACATTTTGTCAAACTCAGTTATGTTTAACAGACAGCAAACAAAGAAGATGGAACGTAAGTAAGTGTGCGTGTGTGCGTGTGTGCCTCTTTTGCTTTGTAGATGCCAGTGGATACAGCAGCAATCCATCTAGTTTGACACCAAAAAAACCTCTGTAACAGAGACGTGAAGGAATGCAGAAAGATGCCTGTGTAGTTTAACAAAAGCAGACAAACATCTCTATCTGTTATTCACACAATTTCACACACAAACACACACTCTTTGTGACTCCTTTGGCACCAGTAAGGTAGAGTTACACGCTACTGTACTGTATTGACAGTACAGTAGCGCTCACGAGCACACACACCTAGCGTTGTGTGAGCCCCGCGCAGAGGAAACACCTAATTAAACGGATACAAGACACCCAAGACACACCTGCCACTTCAAACACAGAGCACATATAGCCTACCTAGACGCACACAAACACCTTCTTACCAGCTCCAGATGGCGGTGGCTGTCAGACTTCTTGTGCCATTGAGCACAAAAAGACAGAAAAAGTCACAGTCATTTTAAAACTATGAAAAACAGCGTCTTCATCTCGTGTGTGTGATGTATGTTTGTAAACCAGTAATTGGTTCCAGTTTATGTATTCTGAGCGCCACTGAAGCCACAGAGAGCTTTTTCCTCCAACTGGGACCAAATTTAACGACGTCTCAATACATCAAAGAACAGAGACGTCGTAACAAAATCTCTTCCTTTCTTTCTGTGATTCTTTCTTAATTTCCATTTTCTGTCCATTCTTCATGGTTTGCTTTATTTGTTTATGTTGTCATATTGACAAGAGTCCACAGCCATTTCAGCAGATCTGTGAGAATGACCGTAAACACAATGGTCCCAGTGGTCCGGGTTTTAGTGTAGCCATTACATTTGCACGTAGTTATTGATCTCAAACAGATTCTGCATTCACTTGAAGAATGTGTAGGCATGGGGACAAGATTTTGACATTTGAAGCGTTCTGGTTTTCGTTTGTGGTCTATTGACCAATCCTGTTGAAGCAGGCTTTGGTTGAATGCAGATTAACAGTCAGCGTGGAGAGCAAAAGAGATGGAAGGCATGATTTAGAGTTGTATTGCTTTAAAATTAGCTCGTAAAATCTTGTATCTAAAGTTGCTAATTGGACTGTAAACAATGAGCAGCGCACGGAAAAGAAAGTCTTGGCCCGAATGTCTGCTGGCTACACCGGAACCCTAGAAATAAAGACCCCTGCCCCGAAAGCCCACGGATTCTGAGATTGATTAGTTACAAACAAAGTATGGGACCAATTACATTTTGACGTGATGATGGGTGAAAAGTTTAGGGATCACAAAAGTTAGTAATTCACCCTAACGAGACATTTTACTCAAGAACACGAATGTTAACCCTTATTATAGCGCTGAATCGATTTCAAGGAATCACTAAAGTCAATAGGTTTCATCCTCTGGGGAGCATGAATGTCTGTACAAAATGACTTGACCTAAGTGGTGGATCAACCTACAGACTGGCATTGCGCCACTAGCATGACTAAAGGTTCATTGCTGCAGACGGTTGCACTACCTGCTCTCTATGTCCGGTCGTTCTTTCATGTTTATGCTGCTCCTATAACCGTGATTATCTTCATCTTCTGCTTTCTTCCCCTCCTCATCTGCTGTGAAGTACAACACACCTCATCCAGGCTAATAAACAGAAAGCTGAGTCAGCTTGTGAGGAGGTGAAACGACTCAAGGTGCTGACACATTCCTGGACACTGGTTCCATTCATTATATTTTTTTTAAAAGCTGAAATTGTACTCCAAAATGGTTTGTTTCTTTACATTAGTTGAGGTATTGGATTCAGAATCCCCCTCTCCTCTTTTCTCTCATTGTAAACATGGTCATAATTACATGAACACTCTCCTAACTTTGTTTTTCTTCTCTCACATTCCCCTCTCATCCTGTAATACTTTACACCTTCCTCCTCGTCTCCTTTTATTTTCCTTAATTCCATCTCCTCCTTCCTCGCGCTGTATTTCCAGGGCTCATTAAGAGAGGAAGTCTTGCCTCAACGTTCCTCCTTCACAGAACCAGGAAGTCTTTATTTGGCCTTACTCAGACTTCCTCAGAGTCATTAATAGTCTATAGTTTATTGTGGGAGCAACATGGCACTTAATTGTCTCTAAGTAATAGACTAGTATTAATAAAGTAACTATCTATCTATCTATGTATGCTATTTACTGTAGGCCTACACTAGTTTGTTATACTGTTGGAGGCATATTCTGCACTTTCCATCACACATGTGCCATTTGACGACTGTTGTTAAAAAGGGGCCACGAACAACTGAGAGCAGAGCAGAGACCGATGTGGAAACATGTTTCAGCCAGAATCTCTAAAAGCACATAGACCAACTCGACAGGCCAAAGTTTGGAGTACACAAGTAACCTGCGGAGAGACGTTTCTCTACTCTGGAGGCGTTTTGTCAATAGCTGCTCAACAGTGTATCAACGCACTCACCTCATTAATGGAAAAAACAGAGTCTGTTGGGTTCATTTTGGATCACATTGTCTGTCAGAGTTCAAGTTACTGGATACAGTAATGACAATCCAAGTGGAGACACCAAGCTCAGCTGGTCGAATAAAATGCTGCCAAAATAGGCAGGCGGCCAGGCAAACAAATTCAACAATCAGGAAACAGACAGGACATTGGCAACGGAGCTGGTTATCAAGTACAGGCAGGAAACTGGTCTTGATGGCTACAGCAGCAAAGCCACATAGACAATCTTGGAAAAATACTACATATATTCTGTTTACTCCAAGGCTTCTTCAATGACTAGCAGCTTGGTAGGCTGGTGTATGGCTCAGGTGAGAAGGCCAGTGAAGCAGGACAGGGTATGAACATTTCCAGAAAAGACACTCTGGAAGTGGGAACAGAGAAAATGTCTCCGGGTGTATTTAGACTCATGATTTAGGCTGTTCTTACGAAAAGTAATCCACTATAGTTTGTATATATCACACAAAATTGATTTGTATGTAATCCATGTAATCGTGAACCAGGAAATACAACATACATTAGGCTATAGAGAGCGACTATCGCAGCATAGGTCGGGCTTGATGGGTGAATCCAAAACCGTCGCTGCTGTTTGTGTCCCGTGTAATGACCTCACTTCCGTAGTTATTTTAACCCCAACCGCAATCTTTTCATAAAACTAACCAAGTAGTTTTGTTGCCTAAACCTAACCAAGTTGTTTCCAGTGATGACAGGAGTAGTATTTTATTTTTTAAACACTGTTATAGACACATTTTGCTGGACATAGAAGAAACAAAAATGAAGAATAAGTTCTCAAAATATATGAGAAAAAACAGTAAATGAGGATACGTTGCATATTTAAATGAAAATATGTTAAAACAAGCAAGAATCAAAAGTTACCTGTGGGTCCTTCCCCGTCTGAATACAGTCCTCTCTGTTGCCAGGTAATGGAGGCCAGGAGATCTATAAGGGAAGAGAAGAAGAGAAAGATAGAAAAACGGGTGATGATTAATGACCTCATATGATTAATGACCTCATATCTTTGAAGAAATGCAAACAACCACCTGATTCAGCCATATTGAAAAAATGTAATTGCTTTGTTTGTTGAACCCAGACAGTCTTTATGGTCGTATGTTAATGCAATCAACAGATACGAATCAGCCCATGTGTGGTTCAATTTGAATTATGTTCCCTGCAAATTCAACAGCAATTAGAGGCAAATTGAGCAGAGCAGATGCTCTACATATGATGAAACAAAGGCTTTGGAATGAAGAGCTGAGGACTTTGGGAGTTAACTTTTGGCTGAAACTTTGATTGAGACATGACAGACACATTTATCATTCCAGTTATATAAAAGGGTTGGTTCTTCCAAATAAAAACCTAACAAATTGTCTGACAAACCTCTAGACCTCTAACCATGGTTTTATATGTCCAGGTTGGGAGAATATTTGTCTGATATTTCTGCCTGCACTTATAATATTTTTTTCGGTTAAATTATCCGCTTGGAAAACCCTCTACTTGTCTATATGGACAATACATACCCAACAACATAAAAAAAAACAGAAAAAAAGGGAATCTTTGTGATGCTATGAAAAACTTTTTCAAAAGGTTTGACGCACAGGTCACTGTTCATCTTCTGTTTTGTGCCTGAAATAAAATTACAGCTTTGGCTTTAACCAAGCAGGAAAGCAGCTCAGCCAAACCTTCAGAGTATCCTAACAAGACCATCGGGAGCTTCAAAAAAGTGCAAATAAATGTATTAATAAATCAACTCAAATCCTCACAGTATAGATCTAACATTTCCTGATTAGGAAAGTCCCGAAGTCTTCCTCTCATTCTGCCAGTGAAACAAGGAGAAGAGGTGAATCTCAGAAAAGCATGACATATTATTTGGACCTGAAACAATGGGACTAGTTTTCACACTGCTTTCAGAAAATGAAAAATGAAATCAAATTGCCACTGAAGAGGAAAAGGCCAAGCCCGTCTCAGGACTGAGACTATGACGTGTGTGATACTGTAGCTTCGCACAGACTACCGGAGAATTTCTCCGACACAATAACTCTTTGTCTGGGAACTGGCTTTGTTTTGGCCAACAGAGAGAAAAGAAACCAGAGAAAAAAGCAAATGCTCCTGACTTGCATTACAATGTGTGATTAAGTTCAGTGCGTATGGAGATCATGTGTGTCGAGGGGCCACCGTGGTAGCTATGGTGTTTTCTCTGAGAATGGGAAGTTATTAAAATGATAGAAACCAAAATAGAGAGAGTTGAAAAGACGAGTGAATGTTTCTCCTTCCTGTATTTCATATCAGCAGTAAAATCGGAGACAACTTTTGTCATAATTCCAACGCATCGCAGGCAACACAATGGACTCTCTGTAAATCAGGATGACTGAAACCTGGCTCACAAAGATTTAAATTCTCTGACAAGTCCTGTACGGATGAAGGATGTGACATTGGAGGACCTGGAAATACTTTAACCCCAATAGAAAATGACAATTGTTAATAAACATTCAATGTAAAAAATGAATGAAATATCAGATAGGATATGAATCAAATTCAGAGTGCATTGAAGAAGTCTTTATGGTGATGCAAACTGGCCTTTGGCTCAAAGAAAGGTATTTCATATCAACTAGTGGTACAAGTACAAATATTTCTAGCCTATAGACTTATAAGCCTAATGTATGTACACGTGCGTACATTTTTACTTACTTATTCTACAGGTATTTATTGCCTTTTGTTGCTTCAGGCAGGATTATAGGTACAAAGAGGCAAAGAATTCAACCACGGTTCTAGCTCGAAGTATTTTCTCAGTGAAAACTCATCATCTGATTGGAGGGTCCGTCTGACACCCACCCCATGTTGCCTAAAAGCCGACTTGTAAATGTGGGAATCCATAAGAAACAACTATTTGTTTCATGCCTGACTGAAATGAGTCAATAAATTCGAGCCGGTCTAAAACTTGGCATCAAATAGTCCTAATCTCTGGACCAGTTTCTTTGGCACGATGCTGGACTGATATGAACTGTCAAAAGGCCTGGCTCACACACTGACCTAAGGCAGCCTGATAGCATGCCTGACTGATACTGATATACTGTGAAATCAGGCCCTGCCTCAGATCTGGCTGGCAATGATCTGAGTCAGTGTACTGCAATATTCAATCCATCGTCCAAGAGTCTCGCCCCGCACGCTTTAGGAAATACGGCCAACCTCCACCAGCCATCCACGTTCCTTCCTCTGTTTAACTATTTCTTGACACACCGTCAGTGTGACTCTTTGCTCTTTTATTTTGTAATCCCCCTCTCAGACATAATTCACATTATTGATTGATATTTGAACTTAGAACAGTGTTTATTTCAACTGCAGAAGAATCTATCCAGAGCTGGAAACAAGTGAGGGCCAGAGGCCATCTCTGAAATCACCAAGGAAGCACAGCGACACACCACACACTGCATGCACACGAGTAAACACGGAGCAAAATCAACCCGCTGTCTGAACCAGCTGAAACATATTTGAGGTGCCAAAAGTAAAAAGAAACAAACATTATTTAAATAATAATCAAAGCTTTCTGGTTATGTTTTAAGGACGGAGAAAATTGAATATTTACTTCATCATGTAAAACATTTACATGAACTAAATCAAATTTGCTGTTGTTTTTCCTGGGTAATTACCATTAGGGCCAATTGTTCCAATGCTTTCAACCAAAGCCTTGTGTTTAGAATTACACCTCGCTGCCATTTCCATTTGTACTACACACTAGTGGAAAGGGTGGCAAACAATAGGTATTTGTGCCAAAGAGATATTGTAAACTCTGGTGGGCAGAGTTTGAGCTGGACAACTGAGTAGAAACATTTCAGTCACATAACATTATCAGACGTATTAGTGTGTGTTGCTGCAGCTGCAGCAGATGCAGAAACAAGGAAGGCACGGACATTCAACCCAAACAACAAACATCTTAACAAAATAGATTTAATAAAGGAATAGTTACCAATTTTAGGACATACACATATTCACTTTCTGTCCAAAGATGGCGCGTTTAGTCCGGAGACATGGTTAGTACTTCTTAACATAAAGAGTGGAAGGAGGGGAAATTGCAAGCCCTGTCCAAAGACACACATACCAGCACATTTTAAAGCTCATAAATAACATGTTGCACCTTGTTCTTTGCAGACAGGCTAGCTGCTTCCCGTCCTTATGCTATGCTAAGCTAAGCTAATTGACTACTGGCTCTAATTCAGCAGCCAGTTTTTGACATTGACGCTGGTTGTCACAGGAACATTGATGTCATGTAAACATGTGTTCTCTGAGTGATCATTTCTTTTCTGAAGGTGCACACAGTATTTATACTGTTCTTTTTCTTTTCTTCTTCTTTCAGCGTTGGTTTATGGAGTATTTGACAGATGTGTGTCATCTCTTAAACCTTTGTTTCACTGAACTGGCTTCACGGATACATTTCCTATCAGCTGGCTCCGTTAGAAGGCCGGGCATTAAGGCTCAAACAGCTTGCAGCAAACTAGAGTATCAGCAACGCTTCATATGTGATCATCAGCCAAGACAGAGAGCCGTGAGAGAAGGCTGAGACAGGAATAATAGGGTGGATGAGGTGGGCGACATCTGGCTCTCTTTGTACATAAATTCCCTCTTCACTCATGCACTTTGTCACATACACACACACACACACACACACACACTGATGATTTTAGCTAAAGTGCAGAAGCACTCAGGGTTTTTTCTGTTTTAAAGAGTTATTTCTGTTCTGTGCTTACTAAAGTTTAATGGTACATCGAGTATAACCGCCCTGCTGGAAAGTAAAATATGAATTAATGTTTGCTGCACATTTTCCCAGAACTATTCTTCTACAGATATGGAGATGAAATGTTTTAATCTAAATCTGTTTATTTCCCTCGGTTCAAAGCCCTCCTATAAATCCTCTCTGAAAAATCACGAGATATAAGTCAAAGGTAAACTAACTCCACCAATCACAGCTAAACGTATCTATGTCTTTTGTTCTACTGGGTAAATGACATGACATTTGAATTCCACTCTAATCTGAGAAACATGTTCTTCCACTATTGTCAACATACTGTATCTGGTCTATCGTGCTGCAGCACTGCATCACAGTGACATACACTCTGATTGTTGAAATGAATACATTTCATTCAAACAGTTGAGTTTCACAATGAAAGATCCAAATGCTGAAGTTCTCTCTCTCTCTGTTATTCTGACTCTCAGTGTTTGATGACAGTGGAAATATGCAGCTCAGTTAACAGATCTGACTTCTGGATCATAATTCATCTCTCACGTCTTTCTGGAAGCCAAATAAACTGTAACGTTCGCTTGTGTTTGACAAGCCTGAGTGATAAATTAAACGTACCGATTAAAAGTGGCATATAATTAAAAACAAGATCTGATTAACGATTAACTAGCTGCACTTTTACAGGTGGGAGATTGTAGAAATGTTTTGGCAAAGGAAGCAAGATGTAAAACTTGCTTGTTTAGGTGAGAACAAACCCTTTTTATAGAACAAGAGGTGCAAACCCTAAAAATCTTACTGCAATAAATGCATTTTATCAATAAATGTGCATCTATATTGTGTGTATATAGTATAATTGATCAGTACAAAACCAAGTGTCATCTATTTATTACAAAAAAACTAAGCTTTCTTTAAGCTTTTGTTCAATAGTTTCAGCAATGTTTTCTGTTCCAATTTCAGTGATGATGCAACAGCCGTGAAATAGAATAAAAATGTCTGTTCAGGTTTGAATCGTCACGCTAATAGTTGATTTATGAGTGTAAGAAGGCTTTAACAGATGTTCTGCAAAGAGAGAATTCTGGAAACAACTCAAAAATTCTACACCTATCACTTCAAGTCATATATTATCTTCTAGAGATTGAAACCACTGCAGCATAAATCAAAATGAAGCAATGAATGTAGACCGTACAGTGACTAACCTTTCACAAAACATCACTCACCGGAGCAGAATACCATTCAAATACGTAAATAACTTTCAACTTATGCTATTTATTGTCTCCAAAAGCCTCACCTCTTTGGACTCGCTGCTAACAGGTCCCAGCATGAGAGAGTAGAGGATGTCTTGTCCCCCCAGGAAGAGGCGGTCACGGTACTCGTCCAGGAAGACGGCGGTAAGAGAGAGCTGACCATGGTGGCCGCTGAAGATAGACGACCTGTTGGTGGACAGCAGGTCTGCAGAGAGAGAGAGAGAGAGAGAGAGAGAGAGAGAGAGAGAGAGAGAGAGAGAGAGAGAGAGAGAGAGAGAGAGAGAGAGAGAGAGAGAGAAATGGGTGAGCAAAGTCATCCATTTTATTTTATACACAACTTAAAGAAATTCCAGTGGTGAGTTAATAAAAGAAGTTATGACAGCGATGAAGAAGATTGTCTTCTGTTCTTTCAACATCATGTATTTTTAAATGTCCCCTATTTTCATGTTGAAGCCTGTTGGAGCCTGGTGTGTGTGTGTGTGTGTGTGTGTGTGTGTGTGTGTGTGTGTGTGTGTGTGTGTGTGTGTGTGTGTGTGTGTGTGTGTGTGTGTGTGTGTGTGTGTGTGTGTGTGTAAGGCTTGTTTCCGTTTCCAACAGTGAAACAGATACATTTTCCCAACAGTTTAATGTTATTTGATAGCGAGTTCCTCCTGCCTGTTCTCCAATATCTGACAGTGAACAAACATTGAATGAGAGTTCGAACTCTTGTTTAATCCCTCAAATGCTGGATGTAAAGCCTTTTGTGTTATATTGTTATCATAAGAGGGCTGTGTAAAACTATTTCCCCCGATTGCATTACAAAAGGAGACTGACTGATCTGATATGAGATTAATCCTCTCAACACCTTCAAATTGTCGCCCTTATGGTGCTGCGGCCTTAAAGTTAATCTGACAGTCTGATGAAACTGAGTTCAGACTTGTACTGTATTGAAAGTGATGTGTACATTTTCTTTTCAACAAAAAAATCATCTCTCTCTCTCGTGGGAATCTACATGTAGCATCGCTTTTTGTTCCGCTAAACATAGTTGTCTCCAAAAACCCGCTCCTGTTGCTGCTGTCAACGCATCATTCCTGTGCATTAAAGGATGCTTCCCAGAGAAGACCACAGAACCAGTCAGAACAGGAAATATCAAACATTAATGCGTGATAGAATGTAAGAAAACAGGCAATGATCTCCTCACAGTAACTATTGTATTTAAATACAGTGATGCTAAAAAATCTGAAAACCTCAACTGTTAAGTTACTGAAGTGCACAACTTTATGAGAGCACACACACACAAACAAACACACACACGCGATTCACACACATAAGTGAGCATGTATCAGTGTCCGTCTGCACACACCAGCCTGCACATGGCTCTCCTCTCTGATCTTGCAGCAGCTTTAAAGTCAAAAGGTTGATGCAACGACTCTGCAGGAGTGGTAGAGACCGGGTTGAATTCAAGTTCAGATAGACGTGGGGTGTCTTACACGCACACGCACACACACACACACACACACACACACACACACACACACACTCACACACTCACACTTCCACAGCTTTGGAAATCTTCCACTCTCTCACACAAACACCTGTTATATCTGCCTCTCTTCCCTTCACGACTCTTCTTTTGCATCACAATATCTCTCTCTCTCTCTTTCACACTCTCACTTTCTCTCTCTCCCTCTCTCTCTCTCCCTCTCTCTCTCTCCCTCTCTCTCTCTCTCACACTAACGAGATGAGGAGAGAAATGTGTGTGTGAGAAGACGTCTTCGGTATGCCAGACTCTCAGTGTCTTTTGGATGAATTGGTTTTCCGTCTACCTCTCATCACTCGTCTGTCGCGCTCAATATTCCTCTCTCACTCTTTCCAACACACACACACTAACCCACACACACACACACACACACACACACACACACACAGACTGTGAGAAAGTAGGCCCAGTCACTCAGCACTCAGTAAGGGTATTGACTGAGTGAAGCACAGGGGGCCTCCTGTACCAGCATCACCTTGTCCATCACTGGGGCCTTGCAGACACACATGTGATCTGTTTTTGTTAGAAATCTGTTTCTCAAACTCACAAGCTTCCACACACACAGACCTGCATACTCTACAGTACAGGAGTGCAATAACACACACACACACACACACACACACACACACACACACACACACAGATAGACAGAACAGCTTCACCCAAGATCACCCTCATTACCAGTGCAGAAGAAACGTTGACAGTAAGTGGAGAACACTTTCAGCAGTTTAACATCTATCATGTTTTCTCTGTGAATACACTCATTACCAGCAGCCAAATGAAAACCTGAACCAGCATCTGGTGAAACACTGTCCTCCACCGAGGCCGACCCACATCAAAGCCTTTTAAATGTTGTTACACAAAATCCTCTGTAGACATTTATAAGGGGAATAGTTTCATAAGAAAGACTTAAAGCTGCTGGCAAGAGAATAATGAGCAGACACGCGGGCAGGAAGACATTGGGGATGCTCTGTAGGGAGAGAAGGAGTTAGAGAATTGAAGATAAAGTTGGACGGGGAATGTTGTGGCTTTTAGCGGCTGGTAAAAGTCAGAAAATAATGAGTAGGAAGAGAGATAGGCAGGCAGAGAAAGCCACAAGGCAGACAGAGATTGTAGAGATGTATGATGGATTTATTGAGACCGACGAGGTAAGCAGAGCAAGATCAGCTTTAGATCTGTTTTACATTAGATGCTCGAGATCTGTGCCATTGAATGATATGCACTTTCATGCCAAATGTTTTATTTTCTCAGTGCAGTTTGAATGCATTCATTATTGTGACATTTGACGATGAAGAATTTGTTAAATGATTTGGCGTTTTTTAATGAAAGCTGATATATGTACAATACTACATAACCACCAAGCACTAATGAAACATTAACACATTAACATTAACACACACTGACACAGGCAGACATGTAGAGGCCCGGCTGTCACCGCTGGAATAAGTGTTTTCATGACACACTTTATCAGCAGAACATGCAGCTCCACACAGCGTCAGCTGATGACTTTCTGTCTCAACAAGTTCAACTTTTTCCACGTAGCTCTGAGCCCTGAGATGACCTCAGGCAGGGAGAGTGAGTGATGAAGAATGACGAGTGCCGAAACTGTGTGTGTGTGTGTGTGTGTGTGTGTGTGTGTGTGTGTGTGTGTGTGTGTGTGTGTGTGTGTGTGTGTGTATGAGTGTGTGTGTGATGGGTTGAACGAGTGTTTTTTGTGTGTGTGCTGAGACCTTCAACAGATACTGTAGGTTTTAGATCTAATGTTCACGCCACACCTCTTTGTTTGGACAGGTAAGATTGCAGAAGATGGATAATGCCAAATGTTTTAGAGGGTTAGGGTTGGAAGTGAGCATAAGAAGTGATCATGTCCTTTAAAACCTTCACAACTTAAGGAGTGTCTGGTGGTATAATGTTTAAGATGCATGTATCACGTTCAATTCTGGCCATAAATGTCTTTCATGATCAAATTTCATGATGATGCATCCAAGAACTGTTGAGGCATTTCACTCAAAACCACAAATGTAAACCTCATGGTGGTGCTAAATGAAAAGTCAGATGATCACCAAAGTCTGTAGGATGCATCCTTCATCCATCCAAAATATCATGGCAGTCCATCGAACGGTTGTTGGACAAAAGATCAGTCTGGACCAAAGTGGTGGACCGACAAACTGTCTCGAATCCTGTTTTTCTTCTTTCTTTCTATTGTATCATGTAAATCACTCAGAAGTATACACAAATCTTCCTCAAATAACAAAAGAAATGTTCACGCATAAACACCACAGCCACACACACACACACACACACAGAGAGGGTAAAGGTGAGCTAACAGCTTCCATCTGCAGCTTGTTATCACTCCGGCAGCTCATCGCCTCACTGTGGAAACCACACCACTGTCTCACCTCTCACTAACCGTTCTCTCCTGCTGTCAATCTATCCTCACATCTCCTCCGTCTATCCGTTTAACCTCTCTCTACTCTCCATCATGCTCCGTCTCTTCCTTCTGTCCATCTTTAACTTCCTCTCTTTCCTTTCCTGAAGTTAACTTCTAAACAGGTCTTCAATTTCACCTCTCATGTCTGTGCATCTGTCTTCTTGTCTCTCTTCCTTCTGCTGCTAGATATTTCTCTCTTGTCTCTCTCTTCATCCATCTTGTGTCCTCGGACCCTATATAAATCTACGATGTACACAGCCTCCATATAGGGAAACTTCTACATCTGTCTCCAATGTGCCTAAAGGCAGTGAGCCGACGCTGCATTGACAAACAGCCAAACCGAAGCGACACGCGGAACAGCATCTGGTTTCACTGTAAGTGTCAAACCTCAGCTATCGCAGCATGCAGTCGCAGCCACTTCAAAGATTCGTTTGCAATAATTTATTCTGGGATGTGTTTACATTGTCAATGTTCCGCTTAGTCAGGCTGAGGCGTTCCCCGGTGTCTGTCAAAGAGTCAGACGACTCAGACATGTGCATTATCACTCACTGCTGCTGTCGAAACTTTTAGCTTATTAGCATATTTGTGTTTGATCGGGGAGCTTACGTGGTTCTTTCATCACCCAATGACATGAAAAATAAACTTAAAAAAAGATTTTAAAAAAAAGATCTAGTGTGATGAAACTGAGAGCAGGATTACTGCAGAAATGTATTTGGTTAAAAAAAAAAGGGAAAATGTTACAAAGTAGACATTCGCTCTGACAAGTCTGGAAAACAAACAAATATAACTGAGCAGAGAATGAAAATAGTCCGCTTCCAAATCTCATGCTGACATCTCTAATATACAAATTGGGCACAGGCAGAGTGTAAACTGTGTTAAGCTGCAGACACGCGCGCGCACACACACGTGCATGTAACTAGGCACATACGCACACGCAATAGAATCAGTGTTATTGTTGGCTCAGTGGGAGAGGGGGACACATCTGAAGCCTATTAGACCTCCTGTGCTACAAAATGCATACCAGAAACACACACGCACATACACACATACACACACACACTTACACACACACACACACACACACACTATCATGAATTAAAAAGTCCCTGGTTCAGTCACACCTATACCCACCTCAGCTGACAAAACTCACTGATAGTCCGCTATCTCCAAATATTGTTTTGTTGACATTTCGTTTTCATATACTGTGAAACACACACACACACACACACCATCACACACACACACGCACACACACACATAAAGACCCATTAAACTCATTACAGCGCTGCTTCCTAGCGTATCATTAGAACTCAGCTGTATATTGTTGCAGTGTGTCAAGTATTTCTGGAATCTGCCGCATGCACAAAAAGTCATCTGCTACTCCTCCTCCTCCTCCTCTTTCTCCTTCTCCTCACCCTCCTCCCGCAGGTCTCATATTCCCTCTCATCTTCCTCAGTTTGCCTGCGTGGTTTGTTGTGACATGTGCATCAGGGCTGGACAAATCGCCTTCATTATGGATGGCTTTCTGGCCTATAACTTTTCATACGTACTGTATTTGCTGTAGTACAGAAGAAGAAAATGCCATGAATAAATCATGCAAACAGTTATTTTTACTGTACTGTTGCATTTATTTGTTTCAAGGTAAATGTGACAATTTCTCTTTATGTAGAATTTAGGCCACATCACTCCTATCTAGATATCATCAATGTGACCATGTTAGCATGCTGATGTTAGGATTGAGCTGCAGCTTTGGCTCGTTTCTCTAAACTCAGTCTTTAAAATCAAGTCCGGTCTAACTGGCATTGAATTCAACCTCTCATATTGTAAACTCTTCTCACTCTTCTACAAACGATTTAGACATACAGAAACTGTGGTAAACAAAGACTCCAAATAAACTGGGACGATTCTGTTTTACAAGCTCGTTATCCCCAGCATCCGACTCCAAGAGGGGTTTCTCTTTTTTTTTGAGTGACCATTGTGAAATATGTCACAGTGGTGAGTATTGGTTCCTCTCGCGCTCTGTCTTTTGTGTAAAAGGCAACAGCGGCAGATGAAGGAAGGCACAGCTGCAGCCTCTCAGAGCACCGAGTATTGGCTGACTGAAGAGCAAAGAGCAGACTCTCACACAAATAGTTTGAATTGATTATAGTTGTCTTTTCTACACTGGAAACCGGTGTTTCTTTCTGATGTTGTGTTACAAACATGTTGCAAGTGCATCTGTTGTGGTTTTACTTATGTCGCTGTATTGAGGTTTCTTTCTCCAAAAAGATTTTGAAAGAGATAGTGTGCATGTCAATATAGTTGCACATAAGGCTTCTAGGTGATCACTATTCTATTTCACTTTTATACTATATGTTTTAATAGTATGTTATATAGAAAGTGTTAATTCACAGATATAAGACCTCCACATATCTGTTTCCAGTGTTTGAATTCACAGCGATGTGTCCTGGCAGAGAGACCAGATAACTCGTGACAGAGTAAATCCTGGGATTTCCTGCCAACCTGTTTCTGCTCCTCACTGGAGATGTCATTTCCCCCCACGCAACTTGCATTCTTAACACACTTGATCATGTGTTAAAACCATGAGAAGAGAGATGAGCGCCAAAAAGAGAGCGCACACAACAATCTAGTGACTTTACGGTCAGATACGGTCTCTTTTTTATTTCTTAATCTTTCTCTCACACACAAAAACTGATATATTCAAGACTTCTTCTCTCTGTGTCGTCTCAGGATGCCTATGAGAGTTCCTGATACCCGATCTTCTCTGCCGGGCCAATCAAAACACAGCACATGGTGTTACCTCATCAGCCCTCACCCTCTGTCTCTTTTTTCTCCCTCATCATCTCTCCCTCCACATTTTCCTTTCTCCCTGACGGACAGTTGCTTTCTCTCCATCCATCTCATTCTTCCGTCCACTTTCATCTCTTTTTTTTCTCCCTTTTTGAATCTACTCTTACGTCATTACTCACCCGTGCCACACACACCTTTCCCTCATTTTATCTCTCTCAACCAAAATGATCCACAACATGCCCACTCCTCTTAACCCGAGCTTTCTTCCTTCCTATTCTTCATCCCTGCTTCTTTCCTTTCTAATCTCACCCTTCCTTCCTTTACCTCAGAAACATGTTATCCTCCCTTCTCAACCTTACTTTATTTCACTTCATCATTCCTACGGATACAGTATATTTCTGTCTGAAGAAAGTCCAATGCTGTTTCATTCCCTCAGTCTCTTCTTAAACTCTTTTATTATTTTACTCTCATCCCTTCCTCCCTAAACACCTCATCTGAGGCCTCCAGCGCTCTATAAAATCTCCTGTTGGCTGTGTTGCCTAACACACACGCTGTTAATTGAATGCAGCAAAGTGCAGGCACGCATTTTATTAAATTCTACTTCTTTCAGATTAGTCAAAACTATTAATTTGTTTGTTTTGTGTTTCGAAACCAAAAACAGCAATTACTACACGATTATTCGTACTTGCTTTAAGAAAATAGATACTTCAAGATTCAATTATGGACTAAACGAAAGCACATACAGCTGACGCCCTAATTGGCAGCAAATACACTGAATGCATGGGAGGCCAGTAAGACAACTGGTTTCAATACACATTGGCAGAAGCACCAGAGTATTCACACACACACACACACACTGCACAGAGCTTTTCCACTGGTATCAGTTAACGGTGATGTTTGTTTGCGATTGCATTTGTCAGCTGCCGTCTAATAGATACATCAGTCCACATAGAGTCTCTAGTACTCAGCTCTTCTTGTCAGCAGCTCGGGTGGAACTAATTGATTCAGTTTGTTTCTGTGGAAGGAGGAGCAGCACCTCAGTGTGTGTGACATGTCCTGCATTAGAGAGGGATCCCATCACCCATGGCCTGTTTCTCTATCACTTTGCATTGGTTCTGAGCCAAAGTGCAAAATGGTAAGACACTGAATTGGGGTTTGTATGTGTGTGTGTGTGTGTGTGCGGGCATGTTTAATCCATCTTGTGGGAACGTAAATCTGATTACACATTCACATTTTTGGAGACTCGCCTTCTTTTTGGGGACAATATGGGGACAAAGTGCACGTCCCCGTGACTTACGGTAAATCATCATATTAAAGGGTGAGTACTTTGTTTAAGATTGGGTTTAGGTTTAAGTAAAGGTTAGGGTAAGGGGTTAGTATTAGGCTATTAGTGGTTATCGTTAGGGTAAGTCTCCAGGAAATGAATTTAAGACAATGTCCCCAAAAGTCATGAAAACACGACTGTGTATGTGTGTGTGTGTGTGTACGTGTGTGTGTGTGTTATCATCGTAGTAGGTTTTCTATTCTGTTTTTCTTTCTCTCTATGCTTGCTGCTCTCTGCAGGAGGATCCAACTGTACTACTGTGTATGTAATGCCTGGTAATCCTTTAATGTCTCCAGTGAAAAAATACACAAGCAGAGCTGATGATGTTTATCCATCTCATGGAGGGCGGTGGAGGGATGCTTCTCCCTCAAGTTGGAACAGCATGACTTGCTATAAAACACTGGCAAGGCATCCGTCATCCCAGCACCACGACCCAGCATGCACTTTGCGGACACAGACGTACAGGAGGAGGCCAAGTTCAACATTAGTCCAACTGAGTACAAAGTTTTCACAAGGTGTTATTGTGAGACTGTGATTTGTTGAAAGTATTAAAAGCTTCGGGTGGATATGAAGAGCAGATGGTCATGTAAGTTATATACTATAGTTCAATACTATACCTTTGCACTGGTTTTCAATGATTGTTGGAAAGCAAAAACAAAAATATGCCTTCTGAGCCATTTCAAAGACGCTGTTGTCAAATAGAAATCCTACACAGAGAAGCTTTTAAATGGTATCTGGAGCTGAAATCGTATGGAAACAACAGGAGCAGAACAGCAAAGACCAGAACAGACCAGAACAGACCAGAACAGACCAGAACAGAAACGGGTAGATAACAATGCATCGGATCGGTACAAGAGCGGAGGGGTCAGACCTCCGGAGGTCTGATCCGGAGGAGAGCAGTTGGGCGTGCCAGGATGTAGAAAGTTTAGAGAAATTGTTTTTCAGGACTTGAACCCCCCTTGGTGAACATCCACTGCTGTGATTTTTGCAACACTCGTGTTAAAACGACGGCCCTCGCCGTGGATACTGGAGTTGTTTTTTTGGCTGGCCTCTTCGCACACATGCACATCTATTCTTCAACTTGCTCATGCTGGTCTCACGAGAGTGAATAGAGATAATGATTTCACAAAGCACGAAGACACAGGATACTCCCACAATGTGCGCAAGACACACATACATACACAGAGACGCACACATCTCCCATAACTCCAGTGTGTAAGTGGGGTACTTAGTAATCTACATGACAGATGGTCAAAGCCACATTGTTGGGACTTGAACCCTCAACCTTTGCTTCTCAAAGGGACCAGTGTCTTTCAGCCTTCAGGTTAGCCTCTCTCCTCCTTTTATCCATCTATCTGTCATTCCTCCATCTCCTTCGCTGTTCACACTACTCTACCCTCCTGTCTTTTCTTTCCTTTTCCTTTTCTTAGCCCCTGTCCGTCTTTGTTTTTACACCCATCTATCTCTCTCCACCACGGGTCCATGACCTCTTTTCATCTGTACTTTCATCTCTGTCTAATGCTCCCTTTTTCCTCTCTTCATTCACTCTGCCATGGATCCATCATTTGTTTTCTCTCCACATTCACAGATCTTTCATTCATTACTTCCCTCCATTTCCCTTTTCTATCTCTGTTCTTTGAAATTCATTGATGTTCCCTCTCTTTCATGGACATTCCCCTCTCCCATTCACCCTTCAGTCCGTTGATTCATGCCAGCATTAGGGGCACATGTTTTAATTCTCAGTGCAGTCCTGGTTCAGCCAGTTGAGCCTTGTAGAGGCCCGTGTGCACTGACCTTTAAGGGGTATCAATGCAGTGTTTATCTGGACATGTTTTGCAGCAGAGTTAAGCTGTTTGAGTCCAGAAGGGGTTTATCAGTCTATCCTCTGACTTTAAGGGGCGTGGTGGGTGTTAGATTTATCTCCCAGGGGTAGCTAGGTGTCAAGATGAAGTGCAGCTTTACAATTTATTCTCTGTACAATGGACTTTTTAAGAGTTTAGCTATATTTTAAGATGTTCTAGGATGTAAACTACCTCCAGAGACACCCATCCATCTAGTGATGACTGAACATCTAAAGGATTAGGCTTATTATATCTGTCTTATTGTCAACAAATGTTATGACAAGACCATAACCCACAATGTCTTAGTACTTTCAGACTCCCCTATACCCTTTTCTGCAGAACTCAGCCCAATTTTTTTAACGGATTATTCATTTTCTTAAACAGCAGTGCAACATAGTTTTTAGCAAGGATTACTCAAACAGGAGTAAATAGTGCATTTGTAGGGGATTCATTAATAACAATAACAATAAACTACAACACGTGGAGGTCTATGAATAAAGGGGTAGTCTATATCAGACTTAGGCTAAACAGACAATATTTAGTTGGATCAATTCATTGTTGGGTTTGTTCTTTTTATGGCATTTGTTGGGAAATATAGAATATTGTCAGCCTCATCCATTTACCATCGTTGTCTCCTTAAAGGTGCAGTGTGTAGGAATCTAGATGGGAGTTTGCAACCAACTGGACTTCTCTGTGTGCCAAGTGTTTAGGAGAATAACAGTGGGTGACGCCAAAACATGAAAACCTGAATAGTTTGTCCATTCTGGGCTACTGTAGAAACATGCTGGTGTTCAAAGGGGAAAAAAACAGCCCCTCACTGTGGCTCTTAGCTTATAGACTTATAGGCTTATATTTTACAACTTGTTAAATAACTTTGTCAACCATTCAGACATACAAGGAGTCATCTCCTGCTGCTACTAGTGCTGACTACTGTAGCGCTGGCCATACATGAGGCAAAAGTAAAATGTAATCAAATCATCATTCAACTTTTTTGTAATCTTAGATCACTTTCACCACTGACAGTTAGTTGATTGTTAATGTAGCACAAAGCAGAAGTACTGTTGCTATGGTTACCTTACCCAACTGCTGAAGATTGTTGGGTAAACTGAAGACTGGAACTAATGCTAACGCTGCCAGTCAGTGAGAAACAAGTTCTGTCTGCGTCGGCAGTCCGCAGTCTTATTTACATGCTTGTACTTCATGTTAATGGTGAAAAAAATACAGTTGAAATACCAACATGTTCCTGGTTGATTTCAAATCTGCTCTGCCGAGAAATAAGCCTCAACCTCACCAATAATGTAATTTCCTTTTGTATGTAGGAGAAACAATAGGAACAGTCAGCAGCGGCATTATTCATTATCGGCATGATGCCACTGTGTTCAGCAAAAAGAAACAATCAAGGACAGATGTTTACATTCACTGTAAATTATTTCTCTTGTGTCTCTTCCTTTTTAACATTATTTTGTTTCCTTTTTCTTTTGTCTCAAAGATCATAGGCACCTTTTTCTCTTTATCAGCCCAGCTTCCTCTCCATCTGTGCTCCCCTGATCTGGCCTTGTGTTTATCTCAATCCCTTTTCCAGCTCCCCACCTCCCACACGTTGACATTCAATTCTCTCTCCACCTGTCTCTCATTCCTCCATCTGTGTGTTGTCTGTGATCTGGCCTGGTCTGTGATCGGTCACATGAGAGATGCTGTTGACACGACATACAAGTGACAGCTTGAGTCTACATCGGATGCCATTTCCCTCTCTCGCTGAGAGACAAACAATCAAACGCCGTTAAATTCAAACACACACTCTAAAGTGTCAGTGCACACAGATTTTTACATCAGAAGCAATATGTCTCTTTTTCTGTCACACAGACACCTTTTGCACTTTATATACATTCATAGTATGTATGAACGCCTACACATAGTTTCACAAAAAAATGATTTATAGATCAAAAACGCCTCCACACTAAGGCCTCAGCACGCACAGTTATCTGTTTCCAACATACTCTACTGTGGCTCTCTCTTTTCTCTCACACACACACACACTCGTTCTTCATCATGCCCGCGGTGTCAGAAACATGTAGTGTGTTTCCTCTGTCAGCAGGTCAACATACCAGAAAACCTCTCGGCGGTGTCTTTGCAGCCTCCAAACTAAATATGGCTGATTTTCATGGACCGGACAAAGCCCTTTTGTGCTGCTGCCATTAAAGCATGTCGGCCATTAAACACAAAAACACATCAGTAGATGAATCAAATAAATAAATAAAAACGCCATTCATAAGAAAGAAATGATCTGGACTCCAATCACTTAATTAAGTAAACAAAAGCATGGTTTTGTTTGTGATTTCATATTTAAACCACAAGTATAGTAACAAGCACAGTGAATATGTTCTGTTCGTGAAAGTTAAATGTTATTACCTGGTTGTGAAATGTGTGTTTTTTCTAATAACCGCAGATGCCAAAGTGGTTATACCGTGGCTAATCCACAGCAATCAAAATCCAAATATTGTTAAATTTTTGTGGCTATACGCTCTACAATCATCTGTCTATATAGATTTTGTTAGATTTAATCTTTGTCAATCTTAATACAAACTTTACAGTCAGGCACAAATTCGAAGCAGCACTATATACAGTATGTCTACATATATATATATGACAATATGTGTTTTGTTGGAAAATCACTGGTAACATGTGCATTTTTAATTTGATAAGATATGGCCTCTTGTTGACAAATGGCCATGATATTTGCGAGATAATTCCCTCCAAATTCTTATTGTCAATGATAGTAATAGTGTAGCCGTTCATCCATCACAATCATGGGACGTACAACTTGTTCATATTATCCCTTACAGAATACACACCATCCAGACAATTTATCAAACTTTATTTCAACTTCATAAAAATACATCTCTTAATCACAACGTGGACAGCCAAAATCAATAAAGGATCACAACTTTCTTTATTTTTAGTTTCTTATTATTCCTTTTACTTCCTTTTATTAAACTATTAAACTGTTCGGACTATTGTTCATGTACTGTAAACTTGAAATATTGGCTATAGAGCCTGCGGGCTAAAGACCTTACACAAACATTTGAAATTCAAACACATGTCAACCATTACCAAAACACTAAAACCTCTCTTCATTCTCATATTCTTTAGAGCTGAAGCTTATATACATCCTAGTAAAAAAACATGTGCCTGAAAAGCCAATTGGCTTGGCTACTAAAACCTTAAAGTTTCTCCCTTTTGTTTCCGCTTTTTCTTTCCTTTACTGGGTTTTAGATTGGTCCAGAGGCCTGGGAGCACTTAAACTTAACTCAAGGAAAAGCATGAGAGAGAGAAGTTTGCATTAAACGAGCTAATACACGGAGCAGGGAGGGAGAGTGATGGATGAAAAAGAAGAATGGAGAAAGAAAGGAAAAGAGCTGAGAGATGAAAGGATGGGAGACGCCCTACATTTCAGCAGCTCTGGAGTCCCCAACAGACTCCCGGTGACAGATTACCCCGCTCCGTCTAAGAACAACTAACACCCGTCGATACGTACGCATCTGGGCCACGCCGACTGAGAAAACAAACTCATTAATTCACAGGCTGTAAGCGAAAACAAACAGAACCTTTCACTCTGAGAACTAATGCAATCTGATCAAAATGGGACACTGATCTGTGCGTTGGTGTTTTCAAGTGCCCCCCCCCCCCCCGCCTTTGGCAAGACAAAGTGAATATTGTATTAGACGGAGTGTGTGCGGCTAAAGTCAGTGGGTGTTTTTTGTGCGAGAGTGCGCACACCATCAGACTTAGGGAATTCAAATGAGCAAAGAAGCAGGCAGATTGAAGAAAGAGGAAGACAAATGAAAGACATACAGAGACAGATGGAGAAAGGCAGAGAGAGGTGCATGATGGGAGGTTGGTATAGATGCTTGGCAGAAGGCTGGGAGTGCAGCCAACCACACACACACATCACATACCTCGACGCCTCAATGTCACCCCGTGACACACACACACACACACATCACACACACTGACTTTGGTTGTCAAGAGATTGAATTGCAAATTCTTTTATTTTAAATTATTTAAATAAACTGGGATTTTATTCGAACATGTTAATACATAAATAGTATCTGGATGAAGCAAATGAATGAATGGTGAAAACAATTAGGAAGGAAGAACGATTCAATTATTAAATACAGTAAAAAAAGTCCCAGAAAGGACAGCTTTAGTTTTTTGAAGGTCAAAAGCATTCGGTGTTCAAGTTAAAACTGGGATGTACTTGATGGAAATGTTTCGTCGAGGTTTGTTTAAACATTTCTGCATTTAAATGATGCATTCCAACATGTGTAAAGGATCCATTTCACATTTAAATGAATCAATTTAAATGTTGTTGAAAAACTTGGTATATGTTAAATAGCTGTCTAAAAAAAAGATTCTCTCCTTAACTAATTTTACCTTGATCTATTTTTTTTCCTGCAAATGACTCTATCAATACTGACTGTGAAGCTAGAACTTCACATAAACAGATGAGAGTACTTTAATAGTTCGGAGGTATAAATGGCCTCCTTCCTGTTTGAACTTCTACCCACTAATTGATTGAAATGAGATAATGACAGCTTTTCCTGTCGCTAAATTACGTCCACATCCTCCTGGGAATACAAGCGCCCTCTGGGCTTCTCTTGTGTGTCATGAAAGACGGAGCGAGGAAGAGACACACAAACAGAGGGTAAAGAAACACTGAAGGGAGACAAGAGGAATGAGGAATTACACTAAAGAGTGAGAAGATGAGACACATGGAGGCATATGGAATTATTTACCGTTGAAAAGTCAAACGAGAAAGAGAAAGACTTGAGTCAAGGGGGAAATTATGTGAAACAAGGCAAACTGTGGGGTCAAATCTGAGGTCATCTGAAAGGAAGCGAGAAATTGGTTGGTCACAAATGAGAATCTTATAAGCAGAGTTTCTTCCCACACTCCTCATAATGCTTGCAAAATTAGAGCGTTTTCTAATGGCAAGTAATGAAGAAAACTGGTTTTATATGGTGTAGTTTAGACCAAAGTGAAAACGGTATGTATCAAGTAATGCTTGAAAACGGTCACTAAAGTGCAGTGACTCACAATGTTGTACTGCTCTTTACACCTCTAGTGTTAGCCCAGGGCACGACTTTGTTTGTTCAATAAATGAGGCTCCCTCCACTCATCTACTCCTCAATTGTGTTGCAGGATTTCCAGAATGTCAAAATAATATAATGACAAAAAACATTATTCAGTAAACTCTGTATGGCAAGGTTATTACATCTGACATCACGTCACACTAAACTTACTCCCAGGATATCATACAGTGATAAAACTAGAACATCGCATTTGGTCGAAGAGAGGATAAAATATGATTGTCTTCACATTTCTTCACAGCCAACTCCCAAGACACAAAAGTGTTACAGTAAATGTTACAAACAACACACAACCTTGTAAATTGAATCAACCCCATGGCCTTGCTCTTGCGCCACTCACACAACAAATGTAACATTTCAAGCCCCACTTCTTCTGGCCTGGATAGCAAAATGGTACATTGCCATGGCAGTGGTAGTTTATGTTTTGGCCTAAAGGGGCAGTGCGAGAGGAAAGCTCATTGACTGTTAAAAGAGGGAATAGTTCATCCTCTGGGGAGCGTCATGAATGAAAATGTAATGGTGATTAGTCCATTAGATTTTGTTATTTCTTGTGCACAAGTGAACATTGTTGCCTGATGGTGTCACTAGAGGAAAGGTTAAGGGTCACCTAAAGCATTAGGTTTCCTCCTCTGCAGGAACATGAATATTCATTTCTTAACTAACCCGCTAACATGTTCATCCTTAAGCCCTGTTGCTAAAAACTAATATTAATAAAGTATAAAGCGGCCTATAGTTGGTGAAAAAAATATATTGCAATGTACATATGCAGTCCCTTTGTCCGCTCTCATTTCTCTCTCCTGAGCAGTATTTACAGCGCAGCGAACAGGAAGACCAGTACACTCAGCTGGTGACTTTTCTCCTGAAAACATGGAGCTGAACTGGAGGAAATCCTGTGTGATATCTATCGCTGATGATGATTGCAGAACTGCTGCGGCCTGAGTGAAACGAAACAATGAGGATGATTTGGCAACAACACAGTCAACATCACTTAACACACACACACACACAGACATTATGTCCTGCCCTGCCTTATTCTCATTAAACCCGAGTGAGTCATGTTCAACAGCAGGGTTCAGATTAGAGAGAGGAGAGAGGAATGGGAGCTGGCAAAAATGATACTGTATATGGCAATGTTTGAATTTCAGACGTTTTGGCAGTAGAAAGCCTGTTATCAAGCCCACAACCTACAAAAGTAGTGTAATTACACTTCCATACAGAGTGTTAAAAGAGGTGAAAGGTCATTATCATAAGGTTACATAAAGTACATATAGGCTTATATGGCATTAGAGGTTATTTTCAAAGCCCTGTGTGACATAATGCTAATCACTATGTCCATACACTGCAGTATAAACGATCATTATTTAACATTCTTCCTCGGTATTTCCGTTGCGGTGGCCGCTCCTGATAAACCTTTTTTATTGAGACAATCGCACCCCGGTGTATCCCACCGCAGAGCGATGAACTTCAGCCAAAATCTCCTCTGGCGGGACACCCCGCCTTGCGCTGCAGAGCGGTTTCAAACTGGAAACCAGCAAACCAACGTGTGCGTGCATCCTTTAACACATAGTCCCCCTCAAAAACAGTAGCCAAAACATCGACCCGGATTTAACGGACCCAGCTCGGACCACCGAGAAGAGAATAATTAGTTTCAGATAGCTCCACATGTAAAAATAACCCTAACACGAATGTGTTAACTTTAAATATTCACAGAAAAAAAAAAGATATTTGCATGAAAGAGAAGGAATACCCAAAATACTAAGCACGAGACGGACACATCACCAATTAATGCCACCTGTAGGGCACGCGGGCGCATAGAAAAAGGCGATAGCGATAACAGCTGCTTAAACATGGATATAGATAGATAGATGATTATTTAATTACCTTTATATGATAGTCTCATTCGCGGTACATTTAACTTGGTCGATGAGACGGTGGCGACAAGTAGTGCGACGAGAATCATGTTGAAGAAAGGTGTAAATCCCTCCATTCTGCTGAGGAGATGACCTCCGGCTTTTGACTGATCCTAATTAGACTATAAAATAGGATGCCTACAATCAAGCAGTATATTCCAAGAGAATTTAAGGGGGGGACAGTTGTTGGATCCTTGTTCTCAGTCACAGTGCCAACATTTGCGTTTCAGGTGGAATTCCCCCGGTGCGTAATCGGGTGTTTGACCGAACAGCTGCGTCCTCTCCGCGGAGTGACTGCCGCTCTGCCCGGGCTGATGAGGTGATTCACTTACTCCGCTCTAAAGGCTGACACTCTGTCTGATCACTGCCCAACAGAAGTCTGTTTCAGTCAGAGAGACAGGGAGAGAGGGAGAGAGATACCACGCCTTAATAGAGAGAGAGAGGAAGAGAGAGAGAGAGAGCGAGAGAGAGAGAGAGCAGTAGCGCTTCAAGTGACCTGCCCCTCTTTTACGCACATCAGACTCCCCAGGAAAGGCGCACTTGGAGGCACGTTCTTACAGATGATTCATAGCCCCATTTCAACATCTAGCAAAGTGCATTCATCATTTAGCGTTGAGAAACTTTTATAGAGGCCCTTTATCACAGTATATAAACCTTTAACAAATAGTTTGTAACACATTATTAAGCGGACAGTAGGACATTTGAAGTGTATAAATGAAGTAGTTGGCCACTACATCGATAAATAACAAAACTATGTTTTGTTGTAAGCCATTTATTAAATGTGTGCGTTAATACATACACAAAGAGGGAACGATATATAGATATATATATATATATATATATATACTGTATATATTTATAATGATGCTAAATGAAGGGGGGTTAAATCAAAGTTTTACCAATACAAGAAATTCAGCCCAAGATATTCTGAACAGATAGCGAAAGGATAGCACGTCAGTGTTCTGAGGTTGAATTAGATATTTAAGGTAAACAAAAATCAAACTGTAGAAAAATCCTTGCTCAAAAAATACTACCTAAACCTAAGTTAGACAAATGAAATGTTGTTTGGTAATTTGGGTAAACTGGCCCTTTGTAGACCTGTGACAGCACTGAAGAAGACTTTTTCAACATATTGAAGACATTAAGAAGCTCTCTGGTTTATGGGCTATAAACGAATACAAAACATCTCCATCTCCACATTTCCCTCCACTGTCAGCCATGTGCATGCTTGAACTTCCTTAACCCCTTCAGAGCCAAACGGGACGTGTTCAGTACTTTAATTAAGTAGTAGGAAATATACCCCCCCCCCAGTGCGCGTCGATTCACATGCAAGCCTACAAGTGAACACAGGGCAGGGTGAGTGAGAGCCACTCAAGGTGTCAGTGTTTCTGAAACCCAGAGTCCTTGGAGAGCATTTGTTTGTACCAAGAAAGAGGCTCCCATACATGTTTCATATAGCCTGAGAGGCAGAAAATGGGGGAAGGGGTGGATGCTGGGTGCTTGAGATGACACTGTGTCTCTTGGGCATGTTGAGGGCTTGTTTGTGCCAGAGAAGGGGCTCCGTGTGCACTTCAAGTTCTGGTTTCATCAAGAAACTTGTCATGTCCAGGCAGATCAATGGAGTGACTTAAAGAGCCAATTAGCATTGATTTGATTTCCACCTCTTAAGTTTTGTAATAGGCTTTGGTTATGATAAAACTTATGTAGTTTTGTTTTAGTATCTTGGAGAATCCCAACTTTGTAATTGTCAAACAACAACATATCACATATCTTATGAATATATACTAAACGTGTGTACTTTGGCTATATTTCAGTAAAGGCATATGACAACAAAACCTCAGATTGCAAATGGAGATTTTCAGAGATTTACAGATCTAATCACTATGTCTGAAATGTTTTTGTGCTGTGGTCGCACCCAAGTTTCTTGTCAATTTAAATTGTTTTACTTTATGGGAGATCGAGGAGTGCCTTCAAAATGCTATATGAAGTATTTTTAACATTAATACTGTTGTTGAGAAAGTGATCAAATTACCTTTGTATAATTACTGCAGACAAATGAAACCATGGCGCTGATAGCGGGCAGCCTCCGTCTCAGTGGTCTTGTGCTTCTTTAAATTAAGATCATGTTTTGAGTAAACACTGATGCGTACTGATGAAGTAAAGATGTTGCTACTTGTCTTTGTCTTCAGGCACATGTTTTTTGTATAATTTAGAGGACAAACATGTTCAAAATAATTTTTCCATCAGCCATTCTCTCGTTTCATTACTTGCCATTGCCAGAAATCTGTGTTGACTCTTAGTTTGTGCCATAAAGCGATACAGCAGATTTCTAACAAACTCAGCCACAGCGGTGCGTGATGGTAAATGTTGTGAGTGATGTTTTTTTACAATACTCTGTGACAATTATGTTGCTTGAATTATTAAGAATTTGAAAATATGAGATAATAAATGTGAACGTTTATGAATCCAGATTGCTTTTAATCATTATCAAAATGCTTAAAAATAAAGATTATTCATTTCAAGCCAAAAATCAGATTTCTTACTGCAGTTTAACAGTGTTGCATTTATTCTGTTGATTATACGGTACAGTGCAGTGCAAACAAAACCAAATGTGGCTACTTGCTGGCTCTCCGTTATAAAAAGCATTAATCTAAAGTATTTAGCAACAGTAACATTTGAATTATTCAAAAAGATTTGCACATGCGTGTTTTTTTTTTTACGATAACAATGCATTTTATTCAAAACAAACAATTTCTCAAGTTAGCGACCACCTGTGATTGAAGTTGTTCTGATTGGTGCTTTTGTTGGAGTGAAGTGCTCTCAGTCCTCTCGGCTCATGATTGGACAGCACTCGTCCACATGCAGACTCTTTTTGAAGGACAAACAGACGTGGGAAAGCAGCAGAAGAGGCCACAGGCAGAGTGAGTGTTCAAGAGCTGAATTCATTAATTTGTCAAAACACCATCCTTGTGAATGAATGTTCCCTGGATTGTACTGCTAACTGGAAATGACCTGAGAGGAAGGAAGGCCTCTCAAACCGCAACGTTGTAAGAGCAACATGAGGAGCATGGGCTGATTATTAAACAAAATGAATTTACATGGCCGTGTGTTACTCTGTCTTTCTCGAACTCTCCCTTTAAATTCCTCACTGTCGTTACCACTCAACATAATCGTACAGGTTTCAAACTTGGTGCTTGCTTTTAAAAATCCAGCGAAGGATCTTGTTGTGTCTCGGTATCGCTATCCAAACTCTCGAACAATGTAATTCACTCTGAAAGGAAAGCCATACTTCTCAGAATTCCCTCGGTTTAAGAATTGCGGTCCATTGTCTGATTGAATTGTGCTGTCTGAGCGAAGCACCTTCTCTGCATCTCACAAAATCCTCCCGGGCCTGAATTATGCTCTTCAAGCTGTCAGTGGAGATGAAACGTAAGACCACTTACCAGCATCTTGACATTGCGTCACTTTGACAAATCAGACGGGTGCTCCTTGAGTGGTGATTGGGAATGGCAGGGCAGAGGTTCATGAATTCACAATGCGGGCGGTAGGTGGAGAACAGCTCTGAAGCAGACAGCTGGTGCGTTTGTGTGTGTGCCTCAGAGTTCATCAATTTTTCATCTTTCTTGGCAATGAGAGGAGAAACCCGGATAGTGGAGTTGACATGAGTGGAGACACAGTCAAGGACAAAGTGACTCAGGAAAGTCAGAGCAAGTGGAGAGAGAGCCTGGAGTGCTCAGCACTGAACGAGAATAGCCGTAGTCCGCTCTGATTGGGAGGATGTGACTATTTCCAGCTTGTGCCACTGAGGACCCGGTGTGTGTCAAGCTCAAAGAAAATGAACACAATCATTCATGTTTTCAACATTTTGGAAGGTGACTCCATTACATCAAACAGAGAACAATTAGATTCCGTATGCCTCTATTTTCAGGGAAATTAGTATCCTTGGGAAAACTTTTAAGCACTGTCACTTTGAATTTCCCTTCGTTTCCCAAGATTCTCTTGAGCTAGTTGCTGCAGCAGACATTTTGACTTTTCACTATAGGAAAAGCACAGGTGTTACATTAACAATGCTTCTGTTCTATTCGAAGTCATGACAGTGTGACAGTGATCCAATATGCACAATACCGGGATCCTGAAACTGAATCAGGTAAATGGCCATTCAGCCATCATTTTTATTTTATTCACACTAACAAAAAAAGTTCCATTAGAACCTTTTCAGGTGAGCTGACTGAAAACTGAGTACAATGGGACCCAATACAAGAAATATCAATCTGTTTTTTCTAGCAGGGTACAGTGAGTGTGTTTGTTGTTTTACTGATATGTCTCTGTCAAATGCTAAAATGTAGCAGAAGAGTAGCTAATGCGTAGCTAATATGTCACAAACTCAATTCTGCTTTAAATTGTGATAACATGGTTTAATTCCAAACCAAGGCCACACATTGTTTGGCCTTTTCTTCAGGTTCCATTCAAATGTTGCTGTTTTTTTTTTCAAACACTGATTACTTTCCATCATTTGAGAAAAATACTTTTGAAACAGCTGCTGCGTGTGTGAGGGGGGTGTACTGCCCCAGTTTCCACACAGCCATAAATGTTTGGCCATATACTTAGAGACAGTCTTAGACTGCATGTTGCTATTTTTATGTTTTTTGTTTGTTTGTTTGTTATTTTGTAAGTTGTTTTAAGTGAGGTTTTTGTTACTAATATGTATTCCACTCTAATACCAAATGCATACAGAGAACAAGATTAGGAACAGCTGAGTGGACAGCTATTGGATGTGATGAAATATGGAGGCTAACAAGCCAGCAGTGATTCAATATTTAAATATTCGACTGGACTTAATGTTACCACTGCACATATGTGTAGGAAAGGTCACACCAGAAGGATCAGCAACCTCCATCTCTTTCCTCCATGGATTTTCAGGCTTTGGGAGAATTTTATTAGCTATCAGGGATGGGTCATAAAATATAAGAAACCCCAAAACAAACACAGCTGGAATAATTCTGTCCTCCGTAATCATCCAAGTTTAGGAAATCGAACAAGAGGTCATAACTTTGCTCTGGGAAGAACTGTCTAAATGCTCCATGTGCTGCAGATATTACCACCACCTTAATGTGCACAGTGGTTTAGCCACACTATTGCAGCAGGGCTCTAGGTTGGAAATGTCATTTGGTCAGTCGGTTGGTCCAGAGTGAGATATCAAACATTGAATGGATTGCCATGACATTTGGTACAGACATGCATGGTCCCCGGAGGATGAATCCCCTGATCGACTAATGACATCCCGTCTCCAGCTGTACTTTCGGTTTACTGTAATTGATAGCATATTAGCACACTAAACTGATATTTTAACTCATAATCGTGTTATTAATTCTTTTTTTTTTTACTTTGAGGCAATAATGTGTTTTCCTGCTGTTGTAGCATTTCACTTTTCCTTTTTTTTCTTCGTATCGGTGCAGGAATTTGGTATCTACGTTATTAAAACTAAGATGTAATGAGTAATGAGCATTTTTTCAATATCTAAAGAAAAAGTTAGGTCACAGAAACAGATCAAATCCATAATTTGAAAACAAAACTCAGATGCAGCTCACCCAAAATAAGGAAAGAGACCTTTAACTTAAGTCGCCTTATACGATGAACCGAATATACACAGCTGATAAGTGGAAGTACATGAGAAGTTAAGAGGAGAGAAAAGAGGCACACACACACACACACACACACACTTGCACACAGACATTTGGTCTTTAACACATGTGGCCTGTGCAGTAAAGGGGGATATTTAAATTTGGTTTGGGACCTGTGTGCCAGTACACACACACACACACACACACACACACACACACACACACACACACACACACACACACACACACACACACAGACCGCTTTTGGGACCTTTACGTGCCCCAAGTTACAATTTAGACTGATTAGAGCCTGACCTTAGCAGTGAACTCTCACACACAGGACTCCTGCCTGTCCTGATTAAGATGTGACCCTGCCACTGACCACTGGACACTAAACACTCCCAGACCAGGATAAAACACAGCTGACGTACAAGAGAGACCACATGGGGACTTCCCATTATGTAGAAAAAAGAAAAAAACGAATCCGTGCAACTGCATGAGGAAGTCATTTAAAGCTCCCAGTTCTGCTCAAACTAAACGTTGTTTTGTTCACTGCAGTGCAAAAGTTTCTTACTAAAATGACATTTTGACATTTGATACTCCTACGAAACATAACATTAAATGTGTTATTAATTACTTGCATCAGTGGTTTCATCTTCAGAACCCTTTTTCCTTGTTTCATTTGAATTACTGTTCAAATATACCGTCTGCATTGAGTGTATCTTTATTGTACTCTTTTAATGAGTTTATGCTCTTTAAATAGTCAATAAGATACAAATCATTAAATAAATATGAAACACTTGAGTTTCATTTTTTCCACTCTGTCATTTCTTTTGGTGTGGGTGTGGTCATTTTCATACAAATGTCGCCACCATAAAAGTTCCTCACTGCGTGCATTGTGTGTTTGCTGCTGTTGCTCAACGATTAAATGTTTAAAAAATCCTCTGCAGCTGTGATTGAAATATTTTCAATAACTTGAAAGTGCAAAGATAATCTAATACATAAGATGTCATGCAAAATTGTTGTTATAAAAAAAAGTTGTTTCAATTAATATAAGTGGCTTGTTATATCTTAGCTTATTGCTCAATTACTTGTACCATTGGAAATATTCTTAATAATTATTTCTAAAGTGTGCATGTTTTTTGGATTTTTTACTGTCTCACGACATTCTCTCTAAGTGTTATGCCTCTCTCCTTTGTTCTCTGAGATGATTATCTCTATTTCATTTATAACTCACTCCAGAAACCAACTGGGTTGTGTCCTGTAGTGGGAGGAACTAAGGCAGGTCAAGAAAGACCAACATCTCTATTCTGCTGCCAAACACACGCTTACAAAAACACAGAAACACACACACACACACACACACACACACACGTTGGAAGACTGTCCTGTTCCTAACACAATCTAAACAACATCTAATCCTCATTTTCAGTCCCACCTAAATAGCTCCTTAAAGTGAGAACCAACCAAATATCTGTCTTAATTCCTCTGTGAGGTTGCTTCTTGTTACAACGGCAAACCCAAATCCCAAATTGAGCAACCTCTCCTGTCTTCACCCTCCTCTCCCTCATCTGAATCATCTACCCTCTCTTTCCCCCCCCCCCCCCCCCCCCCCCCCCCCCCGCAGTGAGCGCTGCTTGTTTCCAGTCTAATGTGTAAAACAGCCCGTGAGGAGAGAAACTAGCAGTGACTTCCTTATCAACAGATGTGCCAACATAAATTGTCTTTATGGTTTGTTGGGAGAAATGTTCCTGTACTTATTCCTCAGCACAAAAGCATTTACAACTCTGTTGCAGGAGTGCTTACTGCAGCAGTGATTAATGTAGTCCCTTATTAAATGTTGCGTGGTAATAGTTAGCGTAATAACAGTATTTCATAACAAAGTCCTCTATTAGGGAAAAAACAGTATGTTGCTTTCTTTTTTGCCTCTATACAATTGCTTTCACGCTATCCTCCCAGTGGTTCCAGTCGGTCCTGTCACTTATCACTGTTTACCATCTACTAAGACAGAAAAAGACTTAAACAATAACCATTAAATTAAAGCAAACAGCCTGGGCGTGTGCGTCCACTCTGAGGACAAAGTGATGACTGTTGTGTGGTTCCTACAGCACGCCGAGGTCGTGACCCCGCACCAGAGGTTAGGATCCCTTAATGTGGTTGATCAGCATGATGGTGTCATTAACACAGACAGACATTGGCCACAGTCTATAACCTCTTGACCCATACATCACGGTGCCAGATGTTTATTTGTTGATTCCCTCCATCCATCATCACTGTCAGAGTGGAAGAGGAGTGTGTGAGTGTGTGTGTGTGTGTGACTGTAGCATTATGGGTGCTGATTGATATGCTGCGTTGTCATTATTAAGCTCTAATAAAATTGTGCATGTGCCCCTAGACTTGACTAATTGGAAGTTTGGTTGGGGTTCGGCATGTAGATGTAATGCTGAGATGGAGGGTTAGAGAATGCAATATGTCAATGAAGGTCATCAAGACTAGAAGTACATAGATGGGTTACGCATACGTCTTAATATAATTTAGCACTGTCACCTTCACTACTGCCCTGCAGACAACACACACACACACACAAATATACACAGTTCAGTCTCAGCACTTCCAGAAGACTAAACACACACGCTCCCTAAAGATGAATGAAAAACAAATGAATTCAAAAGAAACCGTATGGAATGTCTTCATGTCAGGTACAAAGAAAACAGCACCAAATGTCGCTCTCAAGACTGTTGTTGCACCTACATGTTGTTTTTTGCTTTTCAAATGTAAGTTTCTTGTGTACCTACAGTATATTGCATCAATTCGTCTTATCTACTTCAATCAGTGATTTCATACATTTCCCATAACTACTTTCAACAGTATTACTTTGACAGTGAGACATTCCCTTTTCCTCTTCAATGAGAGATTTCTGCTTCGCACAGAAATAATTTAAGGTACATCATCTACAGCTGTTCATTTGGGGGGTATTTATCCTTTAACAAGCATACCCGACCAAAACGATTAATGCCTGTTATTTACTTATTTATTATTTTTAATTACTCTAATTTTGTTTTGTATGTTAGAGTCTAGACCGTCTACTACCAACACTGGCTCTGTTGTTAAAGAGCAGTGATGTCACTTATTGCTGTATTTCCGGCTGTCTGGAAGTCACCTATCCAAAACTAACAACTTAAGTGGATTGGCTGAAATAATATTTTTCTGGGTTGCACCGCACATTTTTCCATCGGTGAGCACACACTCCAGACGCAACACACCGACAGAGGTTGACGGGCCAACTAAATCAAAGTCGCCAAGCATATTGACGAATGAAAACATTCAATTTAGAACAAACTTTTCACTTTCGATTAAATGAAAATTGTGAGCCAAATTTCTAACATTTCTTTTTAAGATATATTATTTGGCCTGGAGACGATAAACACCAGCCCTGCTCCTGCTGCGGTCAGGCACCAAGTTTTAAAGGTGGGCTGTTTAATGTCCCAAAGCCCTCACTGCGTAATGGTTTTAAAACCTCGGAAAGAAGGAAAAACAAGGTGCCACCTTAAAATTTATGAGACATTAAATTTTATTTCCGTTAAATTGCAGTCAATCCATCATCATTAAAGCTTATCAAAATAATCACCAAGCCTGTAAAACAACTTAAATAGTGTTTCGGCTGAGGTACAAGAACAAGGTGCGTTTGTGTGTGCATGTGTGTGTGTGTGTGTGTGTGTGTGTGTGTGTGTGTGTGTGTATGTGTGTGTGTGTGTGTGTGTGTGTGTGTGTATCACCCTCTAACTTTCCTTCAGTTTGGTAAGGAATTAATTATACGCTTTCTCTCTGTGTGTGGGGGTTGGTCGTCTTTCAGCCTCTCATCTCTACGTATTTCACTCTGGAGAAAGAAAGGTGGAAATGTTCTCAAACTATTTCCATCATCACAGGCTTCAGTAGCTCTGTAATCTCACTGTGTGTGTGTGTGTGTGTGTGTGTGTGTGTGTGTGTGTGAGTGTGTGTGTGTATGTGTGTGTGTGGGGGGGGATAGCATATTGTGTAATGTGTGACGATTATAAATTGCTAATTCTTAAACTCCTCCACATAATTAAATGCATTTTTATCCTAAACATTATGACTATAAAAGGAGTAATCTTTAATATGTTCTACAAGGAAACTGAGCTGCAGCATGAGAGCTTCAGAACTGATCTCAGATCAACAACTAATGTGAATAAAAAAGATCAATACCTATACAGGATGTTAAAAATGATCACAGTAGAATTAGAAAAAAATGTTACCTTCTGAAACAGAAAAGAATAGTACAAATTTTACATAGAAAATATTATAATTATATGATACAAATCTTTGAGTGTATGCAAAAACAATATCAACACACTGCAGGATGTAAAGAAATGCCCTCATATTGACATCAGTTGATAGGTAATGTATCCATGTGTGCATGTTTAGTAAATGTACATAACGCATGTATTCTCAAGTCATTACTTTGAAGATGCTGATAATATGAAATATGTGAGGCGGTCAAGGGGACAATCTCTAAAAAACAACAGTTTTGGAAATTATTTTGTACATAAGAGGAAATTCTACGCCACAAGTTCTCTTAAATCGCTTGAATGAATCACTTAAGAATGAATTTCTTCTGACGGGCGGTTCTTGCAGGACCAATGCTGCACAACAGATAAAAAGGCAGATGCAAAAAAGTGGAAACATTCATAACAAAGACACATTTGCGTGAGACTATCACCCACATGTTAATGGTTAAAAAATGTATCTATTATTCCAGAGCAATTTATCAAACCATGACTTTAAATAACATTTTACCAGTGATTCTTCCTCTGAATCATCTCCTTCTTTACTTTTCATCTCTCCATCTCGTGCAGGTTCAGTGGTTGGCCCAGCATAGAACACAGGGCAGAGTGGAGTTTGCATTAACATTCCAAAGACATGCTCTTCAGGTGGGTTGGACACTTTGTCTTTCAGACTCCTGGACGATAGCGGTAACTGATGGTGATCTGATAAAGAAATACAATTCCATGTCTTCATGTTTCACTTTCCCACCCTCCTCTGACTCTCCTCTTTTCTCGGTTCTAAATCCTTAAATAAAAGTCTCCATGCTTCGCTGACACCCAGTCGAGCGCCCCCGTCTTTCCTCTCCTCTTAAAAGGCAGCACCGCCCTTTCCCTGTCGACAGAGCGAGCCAGCGGATGCTACAGAGCGTGCCCAGCGGAGCCCGGTTACAGCCCCCAATGGGTTCTGCCTGGCAGATCACAGCTTCACTGAAAAGTTTGAATGACAACAGTTTCTGAAGCTCAGCTCAGAGTCGCCACCTCTACTTTTCCTGCCAAAATCGACGTCACACTTTTTTGAACATTTTGGCACTTTTCGCGATGCGGATTTACAATGACAGCTGAATCAGCTCCTTTGTTGCCAACATTACAGAGGCAACCAACAGTCAACTCCGCTCATGTTCATAATGTGTAACTGCTCACAATGTGACATGTTTTCTCTTTCTCTGACAACTTTGCTTAAGAAATTTGTCTGCATCTCAGGGGAAAAGTTGTGGCAGAGAAGTAAACTGTGTGTGAGCCTTACCCAAGGCTGGCAAGAAAGAAGCACACCGTTTGTTTTGATGCTATATCTGTTCATGCACTTATTTGACAGTAAAGAAAGTACAGTCTGAGTTCACCAAAGGGTAACATATTTACTTTTGTTTTTTTTTAAAGAGTTGACTAGTTTTATTATAACTCTGTGCGCTGTGTATGTGAGCTCACCACAGTTGGCCGTTTTCCTCGTCTGACTTGGAGCCGCACTCAGAGCTGGATGCTGCAGCGTTTAGTGTTTTGCCATCACACTGACATTATTCGTCAATGTAAGAGGCAAGACACAATGTAGTGGGGTTAGAAGTCAAGTCAAGCTGATATTGATAAAAGCTGCACAGTAAGTCGCAGGACTCTCTTTAGCCATTGGACATTAATATAATTATTATACGAGACATATATTCAATGTGCAATCAATTCTGTGGTTTATTTAGTTAAGTTACACGTTCATCAGTCTAGGTGTACTTCGGCTCAGCTATGCTTTGAGCCTGAGAGCTAACTTTAGCATGATAGCATACAACTTCCATGAATTCCATGGCCTTGTGCGTTTACAACAATTACTAATTAACTGAACAATCACCTCAAAAAGCAATGCATGTTACATGTCACCATGTAAACAGGGTTCAGGAAAATGGGTCAATAATTTTGAGAAACTCTGATGTTACGTGACAAATTGTATCATTGTATGTTGGGTTAAAGTGAATTAGCTTTAACAAATGTTTCATGTTGCACTTACAGCTCTTCCACTCATCTGGCTCACTCACTTATATATCAGACTTTCTCTAATTTGTTCTTTTGGGGCCAAGTGTATCTCCTGTTGTCTCCTTTTAATTTTGTTGAAGCAATCTCTCTTTCTTTCTCTGTCACTGCCAGCCTCTCTATGACCCCATTCATCTCTTGCTTCCCTCTTTCCTTTCATCACCAGCTAGCCCTCTGATGTCTTCAGTGTTTCCTTCCTTCCTCTGTCTGTGTGTCTGTTCCCCCTTGTCCTCCCCTTGTTCTTTTACCCACTTTCCTTTTTTTGCTGTTCTTATTAGCCTGTCTCAATGTTTTCCTCTTCTCCCAGCTAACATCCACCAGCTCTGTCTGCCCTGTCTGGATACACACACACACACACACACACACACACACACACACACACACACACACACACACACACGTTTGTGGGAGCACTTCTGTCAATTGCTTTCTGCCGTCATACACATAAAATCCATCTACCGTGCCGTTAACTTGCACCGTTAACTTGCACTCCACCTCATAGAGTCTATAAAAAGCTGAATGAACAATGTTTGAAAGGCAACCACAGGAATTAATTAAAGAAAGTGCTTTTATAACTGAAAGGAATCCATTATATTCTTCATTTGTTGATTGTTTTTCTGTTTCACCAGCATGAGATATATATATATATATATATATATATATATATATATATATATATATATATATATATATATATATATATACTTACTTTGCTTTTTTTGTTTCTTTGTTAAAACATAAAAACACACTACTTGATATATTTGAAGTTTCCAGTTTTTGTTATGTATATCTAAAACATCCTCTGCTTCTGTTGACATGTGTGTCACGTCTGGTTTTTCTTTTCTTTATCTCTGATCTTTCTCTGAGTCTCTTCTGTCGCCTGCATAATTTGCTCCACATGGTGTCAATCCATTTAACCATCCTGATACATTACACTGTGTGTGAACACACACACACACACACACACACACACACACACACTGAAAGTGAGATGGTAAAAAAGAAATAAACTGCCATTATGAGAACTTAAACCCGCAGTGATTTACAATACGTGTCCAGTTCAATTAACTCTTCAATATCCTCAATTCACTCTGTTTCCCTCTCTCTCTTTCACACACACACACACACACATACACACACACACACCCACACTCCTCAAACTTTACTGCACCTCTCACTACACCTGAGAGACCTAGGTCACAATGTTTATAACTTGAGGTAAAGAAGGGCGGCGAGAGGAATGGCAGAGCAGAGGAACAGAAATAAAAAATGAATGGAGGTAAAATGGGGTATGGAGGTAAAAACTGGGATTTAATAAATGAAGTGATTTTCTGTTCCCGTGCACAACTGATAACACAAATAGATGAACAGTAAACATTTCCTGATCGGTTTATTATCAGTCGTCGTTTAACTTTCGTACTTCCAGTACTCCAACGTTTCAGATTTCACGGATCAAGCGTCTTGCTCAAGGGTCCTGCAAAAGTTGGTTGTTGAGAGCGTTTCCCCACCTACACCGTTCTCCTGCTGCTCCAGAGGTTTCCATTTTCGACTTTCTGTCTCCCTGAGGTTCCAGCTGCCAAAGTTTGACAGTAAGAAAATGTATAGCGACATAAATCAAGTAAAAGATAACACCAAATATTTCATTCCATCGTTATTCTTCTTGTTCATTCTCTTAAACGATGGAAACAAACATATCTGGGTTTCTTGATCAAAACAAGAAATACAGTGGTAAATAATTATCTCAAAATGTATATTATTATTTAGCCCTTAATGACACTCTGTATACCTTTTCTTAACTATTTGGTACACCTCTTTTCCAGAATGAAATCAAAGATCTATACTGCACCTGGTGAAACTTTACTGCACAGCTCCTCCTGCTGATTAGGGGGATTGATGATACAATTAGGTCATTTCCGAAAGATAGCTCGAAAGTATACTGTATGTAGAAAACAATACTGCAGTCTGTTATGCCAGTCTTTTCTTAAATCGAACACTGTGACTGGAACTTATTATCATATGTGAACAAAGACTCGACTTAAAAGAAAACTGTTTTCTAGTTGATGGCGGTTCTGATAGTGAGCAGCGTTTAATCCTTTGGTGGTTTTAAACCCTCATAAACACAGATGTGTTTTGATGACTGCTTTTAATAAAATGAGCATCACTGTTGTGTTGAGATGGGTAAAACCACGATCATTAAACGAGGGTGGGAACTAATGAGCAGCATTACCCACATAGACATAAATGTGTTTTTAACAGCAGGTTTTAACTATATAAATATGTGTTTGTTTTTTCTGCGGTTCTGACACTTCTTCTGATCCTGCCACTCCTGACGAAGCACAGACCGCCCCCTTAATCCCTCATAGCCCCAACACCTCACCTTTAAGGCTGGCTTTAATAGCCAACATAACTCACAGCCCGGGCGCTTAAAGTGTTCTTCCTATGAATGAGGCCTATTTAATCCCCGTTAGAAGGTCTCGTGATGAAGCGAATGTTGCGGAGCGCTCACACAAACATCCACATCAAACATCCAGGCATAAGACCCTATACCACTCTCCATATGTGCAACAAAAACACCCACAGCCAAGGCTGCCTGCTACAACGTATGTGCAACTATTCTGCATTAGTGAATGTATGGAGCAGTGAACAGGTGGTGGATGAGCCTGTATGAGTGGCCTTTAATACAAGCAATTACTGGACCTTCCAGTGGTTTAGCAAGATTTATCCCTAAGAATTTAAAGTATGATTTTCACTTTTGCACAACATTTTCAAATGCATGCTTTAAAGTATTTCTCATTCCCCTTAATTACAGACTGAAATGTTGAATGAAAATTGTTTTGTTCCAGTGTACTTTATGTTGGACTGCAAATCAGAAAAGGTAATTCTGTGAAGTTACTAACGGATTTCTTTGCCAGTTGATGGCATTGGAAGCGATTTATGAATACAGCATTGACAGAATATCACCTTTTGTATTGAACTTGTTGAGCAGTTCCAATATTTAATCTCTTTTAGCTCAGTTTTTGGTCACAAACAACTCCTGAGGGAAATGTTTGGCTCTAGATTTAGTCGTTGGTGTACAGTTGGTTTTTAGAGCTTTTTTCTCTGAAAGCAGCTGCCAGCTGCATGAGGGGTGACTCTCAACCAAAACAGTTAAGTTGTCGCCGAACAGCTAAACAATAAGCAGAAACTTACTGTAAAGCTCTGTAAAGCTAAGAGGAGCCACAGATTCGGGTGATAATTCTTTGTAGATTCATACCAGATACAATTTCACATTGTCATTTCATACACTGGTATCGTAAAAAAACACAGATTTTGCTTTAAACTAAGCCAAATGCTTTGTTTCATCTTGTAAAAAGTCAGAGATGACGGGAAGGGAACATGTTGACATTTGTTTTGTCTAAACATTCTTGGTTGCTTGTATTTACATTATCAGGGCCTCCACAGCTCAGCATCTTTCTGCATCTTTTAGTCGCATGATTAGATAATGTCTGTGGGGTAGGACCTCCACACAGTAGTGGCAATGACGCTGGCTGAAAACATGCTGGTGGTCACTGAAGATAAATTAGATGCAGAACTCAATAGCTGTCAAACTGGCTCCTGGTCTGTTTTTGATGCTGAACAAACAGTAACCCAGGACACTAAACGGACCTGAGCAGTGTCAGAGGTCTGCAAACCCTCAATAAAACCTGTGAAAGGTTATTTACATACACTATCTTCAAGTGTAGTCGATAAAAAATGTTTGTATTTTTGGCTTCTAGTCACACATAGACTCACACACACACACACACACACACACACACGTTTCAGCCCACACATCAATTTCCATGAATGCGCACACACAAACCCTTCTTTAGCCCTCAGGCTAATTTACTATTTCCATGCGGCGCCTTGTCCTAATCCTTGGTTTGACTCTGCTGAAATCGCTCCTCAAGCTAAACCATACACACACAAACACACTCTTGCACACACAAACACACACACGAAGACTGCAGCCTTCCCACCAGCAGCCCTGAGGACGCCCTGAAGGCCTGTTCGACCTCACAGATGCAGATGTGTTCGGGTTATGAGGTCATTTTAGGTATATATCATGAAGGACTTTGCTTAGAAAGTCATAAATGATCTTTTAAACATTGCAGTGATTGAATTCACACAACAGTAATTCAACCATTAGCCTGCGTGTGAAGCTTTTACAGTTGCTGGGGCGAGACACAAAAGATGACCTGTGGATTCAAAAGGATAAAGACGGGCATGCACCAAAACGGAAATATGCATTTACTTTATTTTCATGTGCAACTCAATATAAGAAATCTCAGCCATTATGAATTATAAACACATGTCTTATGCAGCTCACAATCACCTATACAGGCTCTTATTCTTGTTTGGATTTAAACCACACTCAGTCTGTGCTTGGTCTTGCACAGGGCAACTTCCTCTTGAGAGTGCCAAAGCAGCCAGTGTGTCGATGCAAACAGCCATTGTACACCAGTTGACGATGTGAGCCATCAAGTCTTTGTATTGGTGGCACGAGGAAGCCAAATTTAAGGTCTGCGAGCTGGTGGTATTTTAGGTTTTCAGTTGGACAGGTCATCTAATGAGAAGGAGGTAATACATGTTACATTTTAAGACAAATATATGAAGTGAGTAACAATAGCCACCAGGACTGATCTAAGAATCAAATCACATCATGAACAGTTCAGAGTAGTTCAGAGCAACAAAAGATACACCAAAGAAAAGCATTTACCAAATACAGATACAGTAACCCGCCATTTGTACCTTATGCCACCGTCTCCACAGAAATTAAATGCTTCTAGCAGCAGAGTGTTGAGCAGCGCCTCAGTGTTGCCCACTCTGCACATTCAACAGTGAGAGAAGAAGAGAAATTCCAGCATTCATGAAACAGATTCAAATGCATTTGATTCTGCCCCAAAACATCAAAGAGCAAAATACGGTCTGTTGCTAAGCAAAGATGCTGATGACCCCGAAATAGAAACCAACACACATCACACACTATATGCACACAAACAGAGTTGGTATTCCACTTCCTGATGTGATAAGTCTTCATCACAACTCAATGGAGCAGTCAAGAGTGCGAGGAGCAGCTCGGTGTGCACAGTAGTAGGTCTGACACGCACGCACGCACACACATAAGTCATTCAATTCATTGAGCAAACCCAATCCAGTGGTGGGCTCTGCAGACTCCCTGGGGACTCGCAGATTAGCCTTGGCCAAAGCCACTAATCCCCTCACATACCTACACACAGCCTCAGACAGTGCCTCTGCCCTGCGCTGGCCACTGAAAGTCGAGGGGGATCTACTTCAGAGTGGTCACACACACACACACACACACACACACACACACACACAGAAGAAATGAGGGATGGAAACTGAGGGAGAGGTGAGGGGGTTTGTCTCCAGAGGGTTTACTGAAACCACTGTGCTCTACCTTCAACCTTTTCGTTTCTTCTGCCATCTGAAGGAATCCATGCGGGGAAGAGAGGAACACCTTTAAATGCTTCCTGAGTTTTGTTAGGCTTTGACGCATCAGCAGAATCAATGATCCATATTTTAATAACCTCTCAAGGCTCTGCAGGAATGCATGGGCGGGGAAAATTTGGCCCACTGTAAGATTGTCAGTCTGAAGTTGCCAGAGTAGTATACATGCTGGTGGGTTAGTCACAACGTTGGCTCCCAGTTCACAGGTATGTTAAACAAAGTCACATGTCTTGGTCCATGCCGGATTTTTCTGTATTGTTCTCCTCAGCCAACACAAATCAAGCCTGTTTGCCTTCTATGGAGGATTAGAAGATTTTTATTTTTTATTATGCAATAAAGTTTTAAACGCTTCAACCAACAAACTGAAAGAGAGCCTGCAGAACTCACATTGTTTCCAGAAGAAGAAGAAGAAGAAGAAGAAGAAAACACTTCTACATGCAATGCACTGTGTAATATGAACTGCACTCAACAGCACTTCATTCAGGTAGGTGGTTTAACAACACGCAATCACTCCCCGGCCACAACTTTACCACGCATCTGATGGTTTCACAGCGGCTAAGCCAACTGCGCCGTAACTAAGACTAGGTCACGGGGTCAAAGGTTAAAACCACACTGTCTCCTACTCAGAGATTTAGTTTCCTAATGTGTGTGTGTGTGTGTGCCTTGTTTAGCCACTTCAACATACCGTAACAATCACTCTCCTCCCGCTGACCACCAACTCAATATCCTGTGTGGTTTGGTATGTTGGTTCAGAGATGTTTGCTTCTTTTCCTCTCTGTCTTTTTATCCATAAACCTTTTTTTTATTTACTTTGTCATTCTTTCAGTCCCTCTCATTATTTGACTCTATCCTTAGTGTTTTGTCTCTCTCTCTCTCTCTCTCTCTCTCTCTCTCTCTCTCTCTCTCTCTCTCTCTCTCTCTCTCTCTCTCTCTCTCTCTCTCTCTCTCTCTCTCTCATTGTGTTTGTTTCTTTCTTGCCCTCTCCTTCCTTTACAATAGGCTTTTCAATTCGTCCACTTATGCACCCAATCCATCATATAGAACTGCTCTCAGATCCCTAGATGCCTATTGGGGGAAAATCCAGCACCAAACTAAAAGCAGATTACACTTCCTTCTTAAAACGGGAAGATGAAGAGTGAGAGAACAAGAGCCGGTCCACTTTTAAAGGATTAGTGGTTTTAGCCCCTAAAGAAAGAAAGGGATACCCTTCCAATTTTAAAGGATTACCTTTTTGCCTTGAAAACTGGACAATGCCCAAGAAGAAGAAGAAAAAAATCTGCCCTGTGGGTTAGGGTTTACTAACAAGTATCAACGCATTTTTCTTCAGGATTATCATTGCATTATACCTCCTTGGTGGTCTGTTGGTGATCTGTGATAAAAACCTGAGCTCAACACAGTCACACTCTCCACATAAATTGTTCCGTGAACCTTCCAAATCACTCAGAAAATTAAATATTTTATGTGTGAGCAAAATATATATAAATACTTGTAAAGTGCACTCAGTACAAAGCAGATCTCCACCAGGTCTGTGTCCCTCGCTACAACTAAACAAAGAAGAGTTGAATCTAACTCATTTGTCCCGCACAGCTCCATACAACCAAGATGGTAGCGAATAATACAGAAACAGGGATTTATCCATCCCATATTGTGCCTCACTTCAGTGGACCATAACATATCAGGTATGTTGTTAATCTGCAGTTAAAAAGGAGACCAAACTTTTCTGTGGATGTCAGTATTTGAGCCACGACAAAGGTCAAAATGTGGCCTGAAACAGACTGGGTAAGGTCTATTTTTAGCCGAGCAGATTGCCTTAAGTGACCAAAGGCCCAAGTCAAACACACACTGCCAGTGTATCTCATTCACAGACAGAAACTGGAAGCTGGAATCTAGATCTGGATGAGAACGTTGCAACAAGTCATCTAAGCAGAAGAAGAGATCATTAACAACAGGAAAATCATAAAATGTCACAATTTCATTTCAGCAATCATAAAATAACCTGCAAAGACTTAAAATGGCTCATCAGGAGCGAACTTTATTGTCTTGATTTTTTATCATGATGTACTTTGATTTGATGAACTCTTGGCACGAGATCAGGTGAGGATTACAGATTTGCATATCACACCAAAATCCATCTTTCTAGGCTTCCGGCAATGCGTTGTGTCCAGTAAGCCAGATCTGAGTTAGGTGTGTGAGAGATGCGACAATTCGTTCTATACAACAATGGCTGCTCTTAAAGAGCTTAGCGTTGATGCTACAATAGCATAGCATAGTTCATATCAGAACTGGAGAGTTTCTTCATTGAAAGAAGAGCAAAGAATGGCACGGAGGCCAATGACAGCTTCTCAGATGGTTCTGTATAACAAACCATTCGACAGGTCATGTTAAAACATCGTGATTACCATTCTGCATCAACGTGATGGAATCCACCCTCATTGCTAGTAGCTTATTGAGAGACAAGGAAAAAAGGAGGAGAAACGGCAAGAATGAGGTCAAGAAAGAAGTTTCAAAACAAAGAAGAAAAAGTAGGAAGAGTTTAAAAAATAATGAGTGTAGAGGGAAGGTTCAGGATCCGACTGGGGAGGCAAAAAAGTGAAGGAAGTAGAGTAATGATAGAGGGGGAAAAGGATGAGAGAGGGGAATATTAAGACAGTGGGAGGGCTCTTGGTATCCATGGAGGTAAATAATGAGAATCTCATGACACAGGGCCTCCAGGAGAGCGTCCCACTTTCCTCCCATTCCACCCCTCCTCTTCCTCTTCCTCTCCCCCTTGTTTTCATCCGTGCCCCTCTTAGCTGACTCTCTTTTCTATTCCCAAATCCTTCCTGCCTTTCTCTCCATCAGCGACACACACATGTATGAATCAATCTCGGCTTGATTTGCATAAGAAGAGAAAATACTTTCTTTTTTTTCTCAAATCCTCAGTGCAGATCCGAGACGGTCATTAATGATTAAACAGTGGTTACTGATGTGTCTGCCTTTTGAATCTCATCTGTCTGGAATGCCATGAATAGAAAGCTAATCTGTGACACAAATTAGCTTTCCTGATATATGTGCCTCTCTGGAGGAATGCAAATGCTGTGTTCCCCCCTGTATGACCTTTATATTTTTATTTATTTATAACCTTTATTTGATCCATATGTGATGTTGTTCATTTTTCATTAGGTCTACGCAGCAAAATCGTCCTACTGATCTTGATCTACTTATCTGCTGCAAGCACAGCTAAAAGTTTACAGCTGGACCCCCAACAGCGACCACAGACCACAGAATTTCCCTCCAGCTAATCGTGGTTTAAACATCAACTGCAACCCATACTGAATTTTTTAATTCTGCTGATTTTATGGCCCTAAGAAGCTCCAACAAAATCAGGGAACGCACCATAAGGAGGAGGAGGCAGGAGTAGAAGAAGACAAAGAGGAAAAGTAAGAAGAAGAAGTTGGGAAAGAGAGCGACTAAGGAGAATTAATCTATTTGATTCAAAGCAACGTTAAATTATTTTGACCACTAGGAGATAGGAAGAAAACAAACTCATGGTAGCAGGTAGCAAAACAACCACCTGCTTAACATCAAGCAAAAACACAACAATAATTATGAGCATTCTTATGGACTTTGTGGCCTATATGGTATTTAAGTCCAATATCCACTGTTCTTGTAGCTTTATACCTCTGGTTTGGTCCACCAAGCTAAGTAAAAACAGTAAAGTGTAGCATTTGATTTGATTTTGTGCTCAGATAACAAAACAACAAGCTTAAAGCAGCTGCTAAGTATGCTGTGAAATCTCAGGAGTTTTGTCATTGCCGGGGGCGAAAAAGTTTTGAGGAGGAAAATAACAAGCTTGCTCTCACAAGGGTCTCGTGCGCTCATTTCCCAGTAGACTTCACACTCGTAACTGGTACACCCTTTTCACATGACGTTACTGTGACGGAGTATGGATTCAGGTCATGAAGGGGAACATCCGCCCAAAGGTAAATAGATGGAGCTGAGTTTAGGTCTTTGTCCCTGCTCTTCAATTTGGATGTTTATCACAGACCAAACTACGTCCCAATCCCCCGCTCTCCACTATCCCCCCAGCTTCATTTCCTTCTCTCCTCTCAACACACATGTTGCCTTAACCCTCTCTGCTCTTCTTGGACCCCTCTTTTCTAAACCTCCTCGACCCCCTCACTTCCTTCTCTCCCAGATCCCTCCGTTATAAAATTCCTGTGGGCTGCCTAAGTGATGATAAGACCATGCACGCTCTCTCCCTCCCTCTCCCTCTCCCTCCATGGGTGCTGATGAGATCATGTGATGATTTAAGTGTGTTTATACCATTGGATTGACTTCAGAGTCGAACCACAGGTCGACTCTCCATAAACCTTCTAAACCTACGAGTGTGTGTGTGTGTGTGTGTGTTGTCCATAATGGATGTGTCTTCACTTTGGGGTCAGCGGGTGTAATCCCCACCTTTAGAGCAAGATAATCAGACACACTACAAGTGCAATCCCACACAAACACACACTAATTCACATTGTTAAAGGATTTCTGCAGCATTTGGTGAAGAGCATCTTCATTTTCCACTGTTTTATTTTGATGTTTTTGGATGATTTACACTCTTTATCACACAATTATCTAAACTGAGTCTAGTGTACAGTAAGTTACAATGCAGAAGCACATTAACCCATTTTGATATTGATCATCATTTATGAAGTTAAATCCAAACTTCGGAGATGTGTATCACTCTTTTATGGGTTAGATATATAAACATCTAGAAGAGGGTATAAGAATATAAGATTTTTCCAGAGTGTCCTTCAAAGTGTTTATTATTATTTTATGACAATGGTCACCAATCTTTTCAAAGATCTCCTTTCAAGTCCAAATATAAGATAACCACCTTGTACAATAACTCTATTCCATATTTAAATCTGATACAATGAAAAAAGTGCATGTTCTTTACAAGGAGTTATAAAGAACAATAGCAGGGATGCCATAGACTGTGTATGAGAGACTTTGCCAAAATGCTGAACATGAGGCTTCAGAACCATAGTCCAGTCGCCATCTTGTGTTTTTGCAACCAGAAGTGACACGAGATGGTGGAGCTAAGTACAACCGAACACTAAATAAGATATTTTTAGGCAACGTTGCAATTAACTTCACTAACTGAAAACACACTGTTAGACAAAAACAAGGACAACTCCCAGACCAGAGAATGCCGTGGTAGCAACCTGTCAATCACAAGGTAGCCACGACTTCAAGCATATCTGCTTTATCGTCAACTTTAGTCTAAATGGTATCATGATTTACTAAATGAACATTATGCTGTACTGAAGAAGACTTGAAACTATAGCGATTGAGACCATCAACTCATGTTTTCAATGTTTATGGAGGAAATAGATCATGTGACGTAGGGACATTTTAAATACAAGTCCTTTCCTGTAGTTGCTTCACAATAAAAGTCTCCATGTTATTCACCTTTGCAGTCATGTGAAACAAATCCTGATATGGCTCTAGGAGAGTCTAGCGCATCCGTGTTTGTGTGTCCATTGTCAACTTTGCCAATGAAGGGGATTCCTTACTTGTCTGGTAGTGTGACAGCAAGAATTACACCCCCTTCACTCCACCATGTGCTGCTGTCACTACACATTACAAGCTACACACACACACACACACACACACACACACACACACACACACACACACACACACACACACACACACACACACACACACACACATACACATAGAGCAGCATTTGTTCAGTATTCTCATAGGCAAAACCAAGCACTCTCTTTTTTTGTAAATACATTCGCAGAGACCCAACCTTCCATGACATGTTACAAACACAAGCACACATCCTGAGAGAGGGTCCCATCATAACCTGCAGCAGAACTCTTCATTCCCCTCTCTTTCTTTCGTCACCTCCAGAAGTGAACCCAACTCTGTTCAGTGTGTCTGTGTTTTAACCATGCGCTCCCCTGCTGAGTGACAAATCTCTCTGCCAAAGAGGCAATCCATCAACCCTTCACACACACACACACACACACACACGCGCGCACACACACACAGGCCCACTGTGTGTTATGAAGATTGAATATCACAGTAGCCTCAGATGATCCAAACTGATTCTCATCCCGAATTCCCGTACGAACCTGCAGCCAATACACAGATCACAGCAGGAATGCATGTTAAAAATGATCCAGACCAGAGCCCTGTCTATATGAGTTAATTGTACACACACACACACACACTAACAGGGAGAGGTACACACACAGCAAAACACACATGCTCTTGCACATGCGAACACACACACACACACACACATATATGCTATAGTTGGAACAGAGCTCTCTGATTTGGTCTGCTCAGCGGGGAGTCTGTTGTCACAGTACGGTTTCCCATGGCTGGACTTTAAAAGGGAAAATCCAGCTAAAAGACTACTTTCACATCCTATAGCATCCACGAACACTGAGCATTACACACTGCCTGCATTGACAGGGAAAACGCTTAGAACATACAATGTATGCCAAAACCTGACAGCTACCGGTCATGTTTGGGGAATATCATGTAAATAAATGATTTCTTTGGTAAATCCAATCTACATTGAAGAAACGAAAATACGGTAAATAGACAGAGAGAGACAGACAGACCGATACTTTATTCATCCTCAGGGGGAAATTTCTATCATACATTTTACAGTGATCTCTTTTGACTGTAGCCTGAAATTATTTGCACATTAGCACACATGCAGTTCTGAATCTCATAAGAGTGAATTATTATTTTTATCATTATCATCATTTTGTATTCATTTTAGTTTGTAGCAGTATCTCCCAATGTGTAAGCAAGAATAAGGAGATTGTCTTTATCTGTGATATTCCAGATGATGTTTCATCTGATTCTGAAGTTCTGCTGCATAGAGAATAACATATAGTTCACTAGCTCACTAGTGTTTATGTAAGATGCCTAAATTCACCCACTGAACTCATTAATTAGGAAGAACGCGACTCTGAAAGATGACAGGATGATTCTCTGTGGATCGGTCTCCAAAATGAAAGTACAGCTGTGGTCAGACGTCCCGCTGAATGTAAAGTTTAGACAAGCATTTCCCACAGAGTCTCTCATTTAGCATCAGCAGAGCAGCTCCAGCAGGTTATACATCTTAGTGATGTTACTATTTTTTTGCGCTCCCCTCCCCTGGCTTGTGGCTTTGGAAGAGAGCTGTTCATGTTCACAGAGGCTGAACGGTATGTCCCAAAGACACAGGAATAACACATTTCAAAGCTGGTATCTGCCTTTCTAAGTTCAGCTGGTATTTGCCTTTAAGCCCTTGCAGCATTTATATACACACAGCATTGCAGAAGGGCAGAAAACCGCCCCGAGTGTTTATTTGTGTACCAGAGGAGCAGGATCGTCTCACAGCTCTCTTTCTAAGCCCGGTAGATTCTATTAGGCTTCTGATTTCACACAAAAACAGAAAAGCTATTCGCTGTAATCTTTCCATCACTGTGTCCAGCACAGAAAAATCAGACTCTGTATGTTTTCTCTCACTTTAGAAACAAATGAAAATACCTGTCTCGCTCCTGCACCTATACCTAGCAGACATACGCTGTATTGTGCACTCCAGACACACACTGCCTCAGTTATGAGCAAACCATCTCCAGCACCCACTGCTGCATTAAGCCTGCAGGTATGTCGGGCAGGGAATGGGAGTGATTTGCGGCGTATATGTTTGAACATTAATCACACTTTCAGAAACACGATAATCCTTCCATGTTGGTCTGTCCTGCAGGGCAATTTGTAAAATAAAGGTTTGGAAAAGGTTTTGTGGGATTTTAGTCCTGCATAGCAGTGATTGTTTTAGCTGATTTACGCCCCAAGAGTCAGAGAACTTGTGTTGGACATATGGACCTGCTGCTGCTCAATATTTCTTTTGTTTCCAGGTGTTTTGTGCCGGTCAACTCTGATTTAAATCTCTGTGTCTTTCGTGAACTGTTCACGTTGTATTTTGTACTGTAATAAAGGTTTTATGGCCAGAATCTATTGGATTAATTATGTGTTGAATATGTTCAAACATGAATCATGGCATTTTTATGATAGAGATTAGTTGATTCCCAGCAGAGTCACTCTTCTTCAAGACATGAGGTATTCAAGAATTAATTGATGTTACTTTCTTATCTGAATACTATATCACGTGCATGTTCCTGTTCTATTCACTGTAGTTGATGATCATCAAGCTACACTGGGGAAGATATTTATCGTCAGAATTTTAAAGAACTGGTTGTGCAAACTTTATAAAAATAATGCTACACTGCAAATAAAAATGCTTTTTTTTCTTCCAAGGATGTAGGAGGCAAGGTTACGTGCAGGCTGTGAAAGTCATAGCACTCCTTCATTAAAGTCAAATACTTCTGCCGGCAGTCAGTGACTTCACCATGGTTGTTCACTGTACAGGTCATTTACAACATTTCAGTTGTTTTATCACAGTGAGCTATAACAAAAAAAACCCATTACTTTCAATTTAGAAAGCAGTGTTGTATTGTTTACAGAATTTAAATCTGGAGATAAAAAAACATACTATGTTGCTGCTATAATGCTACTTTCCTTTATGTCTTTGCTTCTTCGTAATCTGTTCAAAGTTTCTGATAAATTTCTGATAAATATTTGGTTTCCCAAAACTATTTCCACATTGATTAAATAAAGTTGAGACATAACAAAATAAAATGATAATTAGCTACACATTTGAAAATGTGTGAAAAAAAATACACAATAAAAGATGGGATGATGTTTGTACTCATCCATCCAGCTGCTAACGGGAACTTTTACAATGCCTTCATGTTCTGCACTTGAAATGTTGTGCTTGACATGAGCTGGTGTTGGTTTTTGTCTTCTCTTGAGCTTCATGCTGGAATGAACTGAGCCTGAACAAAATCTGTATCCTACTGCAGATCTTTAGTATTGAATCAAACCACCCATTTTCAAGAAAGCAGTCTTCAACTGATAAAATCAGCTGAGGAGAGAAAAGGGGATACATAGTAGAACAGATGATAGTAGAAAAGAGACAGAGACAGAGGACTGTTGATGGTATATTGAATCAGTGGGTCCCAATGGGACTAATGGAGAGGAGGGTTCCCAAGGCGCTGACCCTCAACACTGTTCTTTTACACCGCTTCACTTCTTCTGATTTATCGCCCCATCATCCATCTTTACACAGCAGAGCAGGGAAAGATGGGAGGGGCCGTGAAACAAATCAGAAGAGGAGGGTGAATATATTGCAGAGAGAAGGAAACACAAACGGTGAAATTGAAAGAAGAAGCGGTTTGTTGAGCAGAAGGTGGAGAGATGATTTTTGGCTGAATTTTCTGTTGATGAAGTTTGAGTTTGTGTCCAACAGTTCCTCTCAACCATCAGCTTAATGCAACAGGACAGATTCCCTCAGGCAGGTGTGACAATGAGTACAGAGCTCGTATAGAGAAGAGATTTTATGAATAGGAAAATGTTGACTCTTAATTAAGTTAGGAAAGTGATATTAATAAATAAGTGCAATACATTTGACATAATAATCACAAGATTTTTCGTTGCGGTTTGAGGAGCAGGTCAGAGATGAACATAAGAGGAGGGCAAGACAAAAATGGAGGTAAGTATAAGAAAGAATTGACAAAAAGTGGGGGCGGAGGGGCACAAGGGGAGAGATGAAGGCAACAGGGATGGAGCAAAAGAAATGAGGACCGCGCTGGGGGAACAGCAGCCGTTTCAGAGGTGATAAATGTTGTTTTGACACGTGTGTATCCACAGGCCCCAAGGTCACAGTTTAACAGGAGGAACGAAGGTCAGTTAAAAGTCTGGGTCGAGTCAAATATGATTCCCGAAGTGACAGGTTTGGAATTTCACTTTATGGTTCAGTGTAGCTCGATGGGTGAAGGAGTAGCATGATAGTTACCCAGTTAAGGTTAGGTGACGGGTCACATTTATTAAAATAAGCAGAATGGCAGTATGTGGATACAGACATCCACTAAGTTTATGTAGGTAGAGGAAAGTAGGCTGGAATAAAGAAGATAGATACAATTGTTTTTTTATGTATTAGAAATTGTAATTTTCTCAAATGATGACTAGACTGCACAAAATACACAAACAAAACCAGGCAAGATAGATACAATAGTTTTAGACTGACGGCATGCGGAGAGGAGAAAGCTTGAAATTGAGAAGAGGGGTAAAAAAGGGGGAAGATAAAGAGAGAAAAATATGTAATTAATGTAGCAGTATTACAAAAAGGAAAGAAGGAAAAACATTTTTAAAACGTTAACAGTTGTTGTTACATCATCAGCCTCCGTTAAGTGTTTATTAAGTGTTGTTGCACTTTTGTCCAGCAGACACAGATATTAACACACTTACACAAAATCTGGAAGTGATTACTCTTTACCTGCAGGCGACACTCAACTAACATGCTGGGTAATCGACACTACCCCTGTGTGTGCGTGTTTGTGTGTGTGTGTGTGTGTGTGTGTGTGTGTGTGTGTGTGTGTGTGCGCGCAAAGCAGTGGCCATGGGAAGACACTAATTGTTAAGTCTGATGTCAACTATCTGCAGGAAACACAGACATACAGAAAGTGGAAAGTGTTGACATCACAAACACACACGTCTTCACTATGACTCCATGAAACAAGGCTGAGCTTATGTAAATAAGCTGATATCATGTCCGACCACAGGGGAGATGAGACAGATCACTGAAACTCAACGCACGCGACGAGACTCTTGACAGCAGACGGCACAGATGTGGTGGATTGTTCTTTGTCTCCAACCAAATGTATTTTTTTCTGGTCTCTGATATTTTCTGTGTTCTTGACTCGTATTTCGGCCAAAGGCTAACACAAATAAGCTCAAAGAATTGCCTCAGAATCACAACATGTTCTGTTTTTTCACACTTTTGAACCATTTGCCAACTATTTTGGTTTTCCTGTTGACAATGACTTAGTTTGCCCTGACTCTGTTTTGACTCGGCCTGGCTGGAACCCGACTCTGCACAAAGAGATTGGTTCATCTTGAAATCAACAATGAGTGAATGCATTTCACGATCACACACACAGCAGAGAAGGTAGCTAAATCTACGAAAAGTAATGCGCCATCATTTATGTATAACCCACCTAATCAAGTTGTGTTACGTATCCACGTAACCATGAGCCAGGACAGGTGAAGTAGTACACAAATTAACAAAGTGGACGGGTGGGTCTAAAAACACCAGTTTCATCCAAAAGAACGCTGTTTTTGTCCCGTGTGAAACCAGAAGTCAACAAAGACTTATTTGTCACATAACGTATATGCCACTTCCCTACTTATTTGAACCCAAACCATGATTTTTTTTAAACCTAACCAAGTAGTTTTGTTGCCTAAAAGTCTGGGTAGAAGACACCTGGCAGACGCTGGTGACCTACCCCTTCTTTAGTCATAGGGTCAAATATAATGTATGTGTAATGTAAACCTTTGGCGCTGCAATCAAATGACATTTAATCAAAAGCCAATTCTCTCCAGTGAACACACAGAGACAACATTGATGGACCCATTGGGGATAAACCTGATCCAAAGCTGATTAAAGCGTGCACTGTGCATTCGTGTTGTTTTGGAATATCATGCACCATTTATCTTTCTTCACCACGTCTCTCCTCCGTGACAGAGACATAACTTTAAAGTGAGCTCTTTCCTGTCCTTGGCCAGACGGTACGCTGCATCTCTCCCCCAGAGACATTCGTGTGGGTCACTGATAGGTCTTGGCCACGTGTGAGAGATCTCTGGATGAAATGAGCCCAGTCACAACAAAGACAATCAGACGACCTCAGCACAGAATATGTGCGTGAATATGACACTGCTGCGCACATTTGAGGCTTCATAATATCCTTGCTCCTCAAATAAAACCTCCCTAAGAGTCTTCATTGTTTTTTTTTAATCTTTTGTAAACATTGAAGATCTCACCATGATATATGTGTCTTATGAATGAACAGTGACAGTCGTGTACAGTTGAATTATATTACAAAATGTTAAATATGTCCCCAAATATCTTATTTTCATGAACCACATTATCTTGTTTTAGATTTGAGATGAAGTGAGATTTTATATTTTCACATCCAAAACAAGATATAAAATAAAAATACACATTTGTGGTGTGTGGGGCGTTTATACACACACACACACACACACCATGACATTTTCCATACATGCAATAGTGTGCGTGTTTGTTTATAACGATAAGTTATGTGTGGATTTTCTGTGACAGGATTGGTCATATATCCTTCAACACTCGTTGCCTCTCTTCTCCATCCTGACTGTCTGCACTCAGTCTCTCAACAAGTGTGGGTGTAGGTGTGTGTGTGTGTGTGTGTGTGTGTGTGCGTGCGTATGTGGAAAGAGAGAAAACAGGCTGATGGTGGATCATAAATAAAAGGTCACTGCTGTATGTTCTTTGCGTGTGCCTCACATGAAAGGGTGAGCCGCTACATGGAAACACATGTTGGCTCGGTGATAACCTCTCTCATAAATGTACAGAGAAAACAGGACACTAAAAGTAAATCGGAAAGAGAAGATGAATGAGATGAGAAGCAGATGCAGCCCTTTCATTACGAGTCAATAATAGTATAGATCTTTCCAGACATTAAAGTATGTGCGATGAGTCTATTAAAACTCAAGTAAATCTTCACTAGGTGCAATGTTCAAGGACAGGGAGAGGAGCTCAGATATCAGGAGGGAGATCAGAGCAGAACTGCTTCTCCTTTGCATTAAAAAAGGAACCAGTTAAGGGACATTTCATGCTGATTCTCAGGTGCATGCTTGTATTTTGGGGTTTCTAGTAGAACATGTATACATGCTATTTAAAAAAAACACATTATGCTTCTATCTGTCTATACCTGTTTTCACCCTCTCGCCCTCTGAAATGTTCCTTTTCAGACCTTGTTCCTCTAAGCCCAAGATCCGTCTGCTCTGACTGGCTTGTGAAAGAAATATGGTGCACCTTTGCAAATGCAGTTCTAAAGCCGTGGGTGGAGATACGCAGATGGAGCCAATATATTCTAATGAGCCTGTGTGACGGAGGAAGGGCAGCCAAATCTGAATGGCTTGTTGAATCACGTGTTTTTTTTATCTAAGCAGCCCTCAAAGAAACAGATTGGGTTTTCTTATTTCACAGCTTGTGGGTTCAATGCACTCCAGATACCCACATGTGTTTGTATGTATGTTTTAGTGATATGTCCCTGTTTGTTACCTGGTTAAGTTGGGGTTGAAGGAAGATGGAGAATGTGGCCTAATATTTCCCCTCATTATTCAGTTTGTACATTTAATTGTGTAGTTACTGAGCCCTAAATATGGGAAATAGCCATTGGCTTAAATACATCTTGCAGCCTTTACCCTGTCAACGGTTCCATTACAGTCTCAACAGGAAATGTAAATCATGGTGGCAGTGACATAGCTCTTCTTTATTGAGTCTTAAAGAACACAGCGCTGCACCCCAGACACAACGATGAGCTAAACCATGACCATCTTAAGGGTCTGTCCTTTGACATGCTCACATTTCTCTTTACTGGCTGTGAATGGATGGCTGCTGATGTTAATCATCACGGTTTGTTTACATGACGCTTGATAGGTGATCAATTTGGACACTCACTCATGGTATTAGGTTAGTTTGAAAGTGGACCCAGAACACAGGCAAAGGTTACATCCTAAGTCTATTATTTGATATTTCCCCGCTCCTCTGTCCTCCCTTGAACTGAAAGTTGTTCTGGCTCCCTAAAGCTCTTATTTCTGCTTTGAGGCGCGAGGATCGAGAAGCAAGGCGGTATCTCTGAGCCATGTGCGAAGATACTCGAGAGCAGGAGTCATTCAGCATAAAGAGCCGACGTACTCCGACGACTCCGCCGCCAATCTACAGCTGATACATTTGAACTACATGGCGGAGAAACAGCACAAGTGTAAGTGCCCGTTATTGGATGTTGCTTTATCCTTATATATATATAATGTGACATTAATGCAGCATGTGTTTACATTTATTGTATCCACAACCCGTTAATGTCATAACTCGTAACGTTTGTGTTGTACAGGATCCGTTATTTATCGGACCTTAGTTAGAAAACACGCGTTTGTTCATTACATGTCAGGTTACGACACACTGGATACAAAAGTGCCAGCATTCACGTGGCAGACACTTTTTATGTTTCGCTCCTCATTTAAAGAACCGTTTCACTGAAGTGGGGTAAAACATACATTTGCCTATTACCTCATGTGACCAGCCTCGTGTTTTCTTTGATGGCAAAATCCTCACAAAAAGGGCCCCAGCCTGTTGTTAGCCACGAGGACTATCAAAGAAAACAGCTAGCTTTTGTGTGTGTGTGTGAATATAATGGTCGGCTTCTCAGGGCTTTCTGCCAGAAATCTTCTTGGGTTAAGGCAACAGACTTATATGGTAAAGGTTAGAAAGAACCCTGGTGGGAGGGACTTGGAAGCAAGCGAGGGAAACGTGGACGCAATTAAGAGACTTGGGATGCACCAAAAGAGGCAGGTGAAGTTAAGAAGAAAAGGGTTGGTATACTGGAGGGCTGATGAGCTGATTGTTTGCAGGTGTGTTTGTGCGGAACAAGGAGAGGTGATGAGCTGATTGAAGGCAGGTGTCCTGGTAGGTGATGAAGTTTTTGGAGCTCTCTCACTTCCAGAAAAGACTGTTTGAGGGTCAAGATTTGGTTTTAGGGTTAAGCTTAAAAGTAGGTTCAGAATCTTCTCCAGGAACACGGTTGTGTTGTATATTGTACATATTCTGATGTAATCTGTGTCAGAGATTGTTTGAGATGTATCCATTTTGTTTTGTGTTGACTTGCCTCCTGCTGCTGCCTTTTTGGCCAGGACGTCATTGTAAATGAGAACTGGTTGTCAATTGACTTAACTGGTTAAATAAAAAGGTAAAACAATAAAAAAATTCAGCTTTTAGGATTGGGGTTAGGCATTTTATTAGGAAATATGTCAATGAGGGTTCTCACAATAGACATAAACATGTATGTGTGTGCAATTAAACATTTAACTGCTCTTCCTCTCCCCCCCTCTCTCTTTATCCCTTCCTATCTTACCGCATCAGCTCTCATCTAATTACTGAAGTACCAAAGGGGGGTGACCTCATCACCCCAACGCCATGGTAACGCCCCGCAGCCGTGCACCCTGGGTCCCCGGGATCCTGGGAAGGTGGAGGAATGTGGAATGTGATTGGTCTGCTAGAGGCAGAGTGAACGCACAGGGTGGGAGCGGAGCAACCTGAGGATGGATTAAATGACAGCTAGTATAGACACACACTATAGCACAACTCTACAAACTGTGCTGATTCAACTCACACATGCAGGCCAACACAAAATGTGTTTCTTCTGTTGGACGAAGTATTAAACGACATAACACCCTAGAGCTACACACACACACACACATTATTGCACGAGCGAGTGATACCTGCAAAGCAGCAGCTATCAGAGTCTAATTCACTTTGTCTGTCCGGGCTGCAGGGCAGATCTATGAAGTTGTGGAAGTGAAGGGTGCTGAAAGCCCTTATTTTCCTTTATTCACACAATGTCAAGAGTTGAAATATTTTAAATACTTGAGTTGCACTCGCTTTACTAAATCACACCGCCATAACAGCTTCTTTTTGAACTGTTGGAGCAGATCTGATGTTCCTGACGATGTAAATCATGGGGACCTCACAACGTTGACCCTGCCCGTGAATGGGGTTTACGTTGGGGAACCAAATAGCCTGGTAAAAAGAGACAGTTAAGTCACAAAGCACTGTTTTAAGTGAGTATTTAGGTTAATATTCAGAGAGACTTTAATATTTAAATATTTAGTTTAGATCCAAACAGGTAAAACAAGACAAAGCAGCTGTAAATGAGAGCAAATCACAGCTATAAAGTTAGCTTTGAGGATTCTGTGTGCATCTGTCTTCTTGTAGTGTGTCACAATCTACGGGGTGCTACGCGCAGGTTAGCGACTGTTGCATCATGCGCGCGGATCGGGGCGGAACACCGCCGTGCGCGATACAGGGAGCTGGGGAATTGAAAACGCGCGACCATGTAGTGACAGGCATGACATGCCGGCGTGTAAATAAATTAAGCACAAGTACTCGTCCTTCAAGCTCCCGTCTCTCATCTCTCGGCTCTTCTACTTCTTCTACTCTTCTACTTCTACAGGGTGCGCGCATGACAGCTCTCATCTCGTTCGCCCCCTGGTGGTCGGCTGATTCAGGAAGCGTTTGATTTGATATGTAGCAGAGCACGTATTTTAAACGTTAATATCGCAGACGATCATGCTCATTTAATCGTGGCAGCCAAAATCGTGATCGCAATTAAAATTCGATTAATTGTGCAGACTGAAAAAAAATCATAATGCGTCTCTGGTATTGTTCAGGGGGCCGGACCAAATGTGGAGGCGGGCCGCATCCGGCCCGCGGGCCGTAGTTTGGCGACCACTGCATTAAAGCTTCAACATTCATTGGAGGGATATCCAACGTATTTTAGGTTTGTAGAACAAAAAGTGTTTGTTAACTAGACCTTATTTCAGGCATCTAACCAAAAACCCACTGACTTCTACACAGTCGCTCGCTCGGTTTTGTAAATCGGCATATTTAGAGTGCTGTATATCTGTGCCCTACAACGTTGTGTGTTACAAAGAAGAACATCAGATAGATCTTCTCAGAGGACAGTCCTTCTGGCTCATTGAAATGCCTGATGCTATCAAACGGATGAAAGGAGCTCATTTTATTGGCCATCATTGAAGTCCACCCACTGATACTGTATTCCAGCTGCTAAAAATGCCTTCACCCTGGTGGAGTTTGCACTGCGATGTGGTACCTTTACTGATCAAACTAATGACTGCTTATGCCCTTTTCTGGGTCTGTTTAGCCGTCGCTTTCACATCTTGGATTTTTTTTTCTTCGTACGTTGGGGTAAGAAAGCCATTTAGCACTTTGAGGTGAGAATCGCAGACCACCTCTAATCTTATTCTAAGAAAATGTAAGAAACCATCGACATCTGTGTTTATGTTATAGACAAAACAAAATGATAATAAAAACCAGCAGAAGCTTTTAAAAAAGGGCATGGGGTGTTGAAACATTTCTTCATTGCTAAAGGAGGAAAAGTGTTTCACTTCTAAAGCAGTAACACACACACACACACACACACACACACACACACACACACACACACACACACACACACACACACACACACACACACTGCCTCTACCCCATTCAGCAAACCCACACAAACACTCATTCATCCGACTCGAGGCTTGCACAGGCAGCTCTCTAATCAAAACAAATCTACAGAGGCAGAGCAAGACAGAAAGAGCGTGAGGCGTTCTGAATGTGTTGTCAATTAGCAGCAGCTCAATGGTTACGGAGTGAAAGACGCCGAAACAGGAAAGATCCTGAATGAATCAAACAGGTCTGTGGTTTTTATGCGGTCTCTGATGTGGACCCAGAACTAAATGTTTAACTCAGTTTTTCAACTTCTTGAAAGATTTGGTCAAGAGTTAGTTTTATAGAAACAATGAGGCAGCGTGTACAGACAGGCCTTCAGTGGGCTGGGTGATATATTGTCCAGGACATTTCCTTTCAGAACTCAGTTATCCCCTTCCTGCACTCCAGCTTGCTTTTAGGCTTGTCCTTGATGGGTGTAATTCATTACCGCTTGCATTGAGATGCACGCACACGCACACACACACACACACAGTTGTAGGAATCAAAAGTTTGTACTGCTTTTGTAATCTATGATATCAAAATGTGTGTTGGAAGCACACCACCCTGTATGTCAAGAACCAGAGTTTGTTATTGAGCTAAAATGTTTAAATAGTGTTCAGGATATTTGACATGTCGTTTCTCAATGTTTGGTTTCGAGACTGAACGGTTAGCTGTAGGAAGGCTCAAATTGGTTTCCCAAAATATTCGAAGCAAACCGGTGTCAAAATTGTTGGTTGTGTTGTTAAACCGTGGCAGTCCCGCAGATGAAAGTGGACAGGATAAATGAAATATAGGACGATTTGTACAATGAAAAGCTTAAAATAATTCTGATAAATGGCAATTAACCTACATAATGAATGCATACAGAAGGGGGCAGTCTTCTCTTTTTCCAGTGTTCCTCTTTTCGCTACAATGTGAAGGACATTAATGATAATAATTTCTCTCATCAGGCTCAATCATGATTCCTACAGCTGTATCTCTCAATATAAATGTGCTGTTTCAACATCACCTCGCATCCTGGATCTGGAGAATGTACACTGCAGTTGCTTTCACTCACCCATTTAAATCTCTCCATTGACCAGGATTCTACGTAACACAGTACAAGAAAATGCACGGCACTTTGTCATTTGGATTCAGGTGGAGGGAAAGGTCAATAAATAGTGTCTGACAGACTGTTCTGAGAAAGACAAGAGAAATACGGAGGGGGAGAAAGAGACATGGATGAAGAGACAGACGACCTGACCAAGTAATGGACTGACAGAGTGAGGAAGACAGACATGAGAAGAGAGGCAGAAAGAAGAAGACACTGCGATTGGCCCGCTGTGCACAGGTGCAAACAAGCGCAACACTTCTTCCAGGAGGGACTGTCCAAAAGTGTGAGCAGTTATTACCATATTCATAAAAAGGATTCTTGAGTGCCCTCATAGATTTTGTATATAAAGTGTAAAAAGCCATAGGTTTCATTTCAAAAGTAGTGGATGTGGAAGTACATTTCATAATCTGCTATATGCCAATATTAAATTAGTTGTATGCTTTCAGGGCACCAAAATGAAATTACGAATTAATTTTAGGTAAAAAAATGAAACATTTGGCTGATTTATAGACTTGAGATATAAATACACCCACATCCGTTCTTCTATCTGAAATACATCAACAGATAATTGTGTTGGTTGAACAAATAATGATGTCTCTGTTCACCTCTCGTAGCCATATGATGAAGAAACTAGAATAAATATAATAATGCACTAAATGAGATTTGGATGCATGGTATATACAGACACACAAGTCAGATTGTTTTAGAAAAGTTGTAATTATTTATTTTTTGTCTTCCATGTCTTTACATCAGAATATCGTCAGTTAGCATATTTTCATAATAAGTTGTGGCGATACTGAAACCCCAGATTTCAGCTGAGCCGACATATTTACTTAGAGAAAAAAAGTCTCACAATTGCCTTCACAATGAAAAAATGCCCAGTTGATGAAAACGAAATGTGTATAAAAAGGCACATCATCCAAAAATTAAGTCATATTGAATTGTAAAAGCAGCTAATTTCATCGGTGCAAAAATAATCCATCAGACAGGAGTAAAGCTGACCAAATGCTGTACATTCCCTCCTGTCTGTATATTGTATATGCTCATATGTCTGAAGCATGTTTGTACCTTCTGCTCTGACTTAAAACTTCGATCAGCTCACAAAAAGTACAGAGTGAAGTGACCAAAGAGAAGTGTTTGAATAGTTGTCATCTACAGTATCAATAGCTTTGTGAACACAATATACAAGTTAACAGATTTGTGAAAAAACAAATGTACATATATGGCAAGCAAAGACAACGGACAACAAATGAGAACAAGTAAAATACATATTAAAAAGTCAATGTATTAACATTGGGCAGGAAATAATCTCCAGTTGTTAAACCTATCAGTATTTCACATCATGGTATTGAAATGATGCAGGTAAGCTTTTGCTAATCTATTGAAATTTAGTGTGGAGCATCGAGTTCGTCACTACAGACGTTCATCTTGCACAAAGTCACAGAGCCCTTCTGAAACCAGAAGCATGGGAAGAGAGGTTTTGTGAATTTGGCATGGAAGGTGTGTATGAGAAACTGCTTTCCAGGTGTGACATTGTAATAAGTCAGAGTACCAGCTTCCCAATCCAGAAATACTCCTATTTTTTTGCAAAGGGGTACTTTGTCTTTGGACTTAACGTCTTTTGATGGCTTCCCTCCGAAGGGCTTAACATCTTTGGACGTCTTCTTGTCATTAGGATTAACATCTTTGGACATCTTCCTGTTGTTGGGTTTAACATCTTTGGATTTCTTCTTGTCGCTAGGCTTAACATCTTTGGACATCTTCCTGTCGTTAGGCTTAACATCTTTGGATGTCTTTCCGTCGTTAGGCTTAACATCTTTGGACATCTTCCCATCATTGGGCTCAACATCTTTGGACGTCTTTCCGTCGTTAGGCTTAACATCTTTGGACATCTTCCCATCATTGGGCTCAACATCTTTGGACGTCTTTCCATCGTTAGGCTTAACATCTTTGGACATCTTCCCATCATTGGGCTCAACATCTTTGGACGTCTTTCCGTCGTTAGGCTTAACATCTTTGGACATCTTCCCATCATTGGGCTCAACATCTTTGGACGTCTTTCCGTCGTTGGGCTTAACTTCTTTGGATGTCTTTCCATCGTTAGGCTTAACATCTTTGGACATCTTCCCATCATTGGGCTCAACATCTTTGGAAGTCTTTCCGTCATTGGGCTCAACATCTTTGAACGTCTTTCCGTTGTTGGGCTCAACATCTTTGGACGTCTTCCTGTCGTTGGGTTTAACATCTTTGAATGGCTTCTCTTCTTTGGGCTTAACATCTTTGGACGTCTTCCTGTCGTTGGGTTTAACATCTTTGAATGGCTTCTCTTCTTTGGGCTTAACATCTTTGGACGTTGTCCCGTCCCTCAGCTTAACATCTTTGAATGTCTTCCCATGTATGGGAGTGTATCCAGTCCTTGAGCAGAGCAGACTCCAGGACTTTTCATTGCATCCTAAGCCACCACTTCCGTCCCATCTTCTACCAACTGCTCTATATGCCACTGCGATGCCGACCATCCCTTCCCATTCCACCTCCCAGTAGCAGAAGCCTTTTAGGCCCTCCTCACAAAACACCTGAGTCCTCTTAAATCTGTCGTCGTTTTCTGGTCGTTGCACTTTCTCCTTTAGCTTTTCTACAGTTTTTGTCTTCCTGTTTTCATCAAACAGAGCAAGCCTCTTGCTTGCAGTGTTTTCATCAAGCTTCAGATCAACACCATCTGAAAAAGAAACAAAGAACACATCATTTAGGTTTTTTTATGTAGTTTAAAGACTGCAAAACATTGATCTTACGTTGTTAAGATGAAATCCAAACAAAATGAATTCAAGATGAAATCTAAGCATGTTGCATGTAACAACTCACAGTGTAAAATGTGCATACATTATCAGAAGCTATACTACCTGCCAAGGTAGGTAAGGTGAAGGCATATTATTGGACATTCTTTTCAAATTAATCAGGCATGAGCTTATTGTCTAAGGCTCTACTGAAGTGATAACATATCAAACAATTAAATAAAATACGAAAATAAAGTAAAAACTTACACTTCTTCAGCCCTGGCTTTAGCCGATGCGCTCCACCGTGGTCCAAACTGTGCAAAATGAGAATAGTCTTATCAAGAACAGATATTTTCAAATTCAATAGAATGCTTTGAAAAGCCTCTTTTTAAGTGTTAAAGCTCCAATGATAAAGAAATAAATATATATAACTATAATGAAATAAATATAACTGCTCCTTGGCCAAACTTGATTTTTCTTTGTGTGTGTGTGTGTGTGTGTGTGTGTGTGTCTGTGTGTGTGTGTGTGTGTGTGTGTGTGTGTGTGTGTGTGTGTGTGTGTGTGTGTGTGTGTGTGTGTGTGTGTGCGTGCGTGCGTGCGTGCGTGCGGATAACTCATTCAATGTCAAAAGACAAGGACTGGGAAAGTGCATTTGATATGCACAGAATAAATACAGCAGAAAAAAAGGCTTGACCCATGAGCTGCACCTGGTATTAACATGTGATCTGAATCTGATCCACAGGCCTTTATCATTTATATCTGGGGTTAATAAATGTTATTTTCTCTTAACACCAAGGTAATCCTTGAGTGTTTTGGTAACTAGCCTGCTATCTGATAAGATAAAATAATTAGTTTAGATTTTGCCTCAGTGTACATGTAGTCTTATTATAACTCAGAGAACCAGCTATAGTGATACAAATCTAAACATATAAACACACATCTTGACGTACCAGAGTATCTTCAGGCTCTTATTTGGATCTGCAGCTATAGCAGAAAGCATTGCCCCCCCATCGGCTCCTGGGTGATTGTAACTCAGATCCAGCTGTTTCAAGGAGGAGGCCGTTTTGGACTTTAGAGCAGAGGCCAGGAAGGAGCAGCCTTTCTCTGTCACCTGACAACCTGACAGCCTGCAGACAACACACATACACACACATGACTTTTTGGGACATTACATTAATTTCCTGGAGACCATAACAATAAAAGTACCAGCATAAACCTAACCCTTGCACAAAATGATTGTGGAAGTTTCTCTTCCCAGTTATCATGTTTGTTTTTTTGGCTTCACATTTTGAGAAAAATGTTTCTAGAAATTCTGTTATTGCATCCATTTTCTTTTTTGTTATCGTCAACAAACACCATTTCCCACAATCCCTAAGGTCACACGTTGAACATCACCAGAACATCGCAACATCACATCAGAGGCGGCGAGACCACAGTGAGTAAGGGGCTGCCGGCTGTTCAGACATGATGTTTGCAGTAAAAGCAAGACAGAGAGAGCTGAACTGTGCACAGGTTTTCAGACAGCTGAGATTAGACATAAGAAGAGAGAGCCATTGTAACCAATGGCTCTCTCTTCTTTGACAAATGTACAGTTTCTATTAGCTGTTTTCCTATTTGGAGTCTGTATTCTGTTCCCTTAAGACACCAATTTACTTCACCAAAACTTTTGCTGTGCTGCTCAATGGAGTTTTTTTGCACTTAATATAATGGGGGTTTTCTGCGGCTCACTTTGAAATGTAAAGTGAAATGCACTGGACACTTACTTGAGAATCTCCAGCTTACAGTGTAGACTCTGCAGGCCTTCAGCAAGCATCTGCACACCTGAATCCAGCACGTCGTTATGACTCAGGTCCAGATTTATCAGATTACAGGATGGGGAGCAGAAAACTGAGGATGCAAGACCTCTGCAGGATTCCTCAGAGAGCTCACACCAGCTCAGCCTGTGAAAATATTTGTAGGCATGTAAAGACGTGTTCCACGGAATAATCTTTGATTATATCGGAAAATGTTTAGACATCAGACCATGTTGTTCAAATGTGCTAAATCACAGTACTATGAGTCATGGTAATGCAACTTCCTTCTGAAAACTGGAAAAAGTCTTAACAAAAATCAATCAACTTCACTGCATTTGCAGATAAGATATGAAAACTGTTCCGATAACAAACAAACTTCAGATCATCACTTTGTCTCTGCTAGACACTAATTTGATTGTTTGTTGAATGTTGATATCATCCCAGAGCCATCTCCTGAATGTTAGTGCTCTTTTATCACCATTTACATTACTCATATATTTATTCTAAGGACAGAATACAGGAGATCTGTAGTAACAGTCTCAAAATAACCTCCTTTGGGATAAGTAAGGGGTACCACAAGGATCTGTGCTGGGTCCATTACTATTTACACCATACATAAACAATATTATCACTCCAATACAGCCTAATAATATGTATTGTTATGCAGATGACACAGCCTTGAATACATTTCACACCTCTTCAACTCAAACTCCATCAAGATTAAAATCTGCCTTTAATGTTCCTCAGACATTTCTGCACAATTTCAAACTTGTACTGAATATCCACTGGACAAAATTTGTTCTATTCTCAATAACCTATAATTCCTGTTAAAATCTCCCTGCCATTCATATGATTTAAGATACTGAAATTGAATTGTCTTATAAAAACCTGGGAATTTGGCTAGACAGCAATCTTATCTTTTAGACAACACGTTGAGCAACTGGCACAGAAATAAAGGGCATTCAGAGAGCCCAGACCTCTATCAATGCTGTTCAAGTAAAAAATACTATCCTAATATAATGTTTTTACAATTGGGACCATCAAGGAAATGGTAAACAGGATTCAGTTTTGAATAAATATATAGACTTAGTATGTAATACATAGCAATATAACAACATTATATTTGAAAGAACATTTTAATGTACTTACAAAGCCGTTTTGGAGACTTTAACCACCGGCAACATTCCCAGAAGAACTTTTTCTGATTTCAGGTACTTTTTCAGATCAAACACATCGAGCTTTTCATCTGATGTCAGCAGCACAAAAGTCAGAGCTGACCACTGGGAAGTGGAGAATGTTTCGAATGTGAGTGTTTCTGATTGCAGGTACATTTTCACTTCTTCTACAAGAGAGTGGTCATTCAGCTCATTCAGACAGTAGAACAGATTGCAATTTTTATCAGCATCGCTATTCTCTTCCCTAATCTTTTCTTTGATGTACCCAATGGTTTCCTTGTTGGTGGTGTCCTTGTTGTCTTCTGTCTTCTTCAGCAGCTCTTGCAGTAGATTCTGATTTGTCTCCAGAGACAGGCCTAACAGGAAGCGGAGAAACAGATCCCATTCTCCATTTTTGCTATCTAAAGCCTTGTCCACCGCTGTCTTGTAGAAGTCTGTAGGCAAGTTGCTTGCAACAGTTGAAGCAGGCATGGCAAGCAGATTTTCACCTGTGTTGTAGAATGTGTGAAAGACATAAAAAGCTGCCAGGAACTCTTGAATGCTCAGATGGACAAAGCAAAACAATTTCTGTTGGTTCACCCCACAGACTTCTCGTGTGATCTGAGTGAATAATCCTGAGAAGACTGCAGTTCTTGTGATGTCAACTCTGCACTCTGTCAAGTGCTCTTCGGTGTATAGAAGGTTTCCTTCCTGTAGCCCCTCAAAAGCCAATTCTCCCAGAGACATGATTGTTTCCTTGTTTCTTGTGTTCCAGCAGGAATCTGTCTCACAATTCTCAATTGTCTCATCTTCACCATACTTCACAGTAGCCTGTCTGCACTGTAACACAAGGAAGTATATGTACATGTCAGTCATGGTCTTGGGCATCCTCCCTTCTTCGTTTCTGTTAACAAAGTCCTCCAGGACTTTTGACGTGATCCAACAGAAGACAGGGATGTGACACATGATGAAAAGGCTCCTACATTTTTTGACATGTGACAAGATTTTCTCAGCCAAATCTTGATCACTGAATCTCTTCCTGAAGTACTCCTCCTTCTGCTCATCATTAAATCCTCGCACCTCTGTAACCCGGTCAACTTTATCAGCGGGGATATTGCTAGATGCTGCAGGTCGGGACGTGATCCAGATTTGAGCTTTAGAAAGCAGATTTCCTTGGATAAGGTTTGTCAGCAGAACATTGATTGAAGTTGGCTTTCTGATTTCTGTCCACTGTGTACTTTTATTTAAGTCAAGATCGAGGCGACATTCATCAAGACCATCCAGGACAAACAGGGTGCTGTACTGGTCATAGTCCGTTATTTCTGACGTCTTCATACCAGGAAAGAACTGATGAATGAGTTCCTCCAAGCTGTGTTCTCCCTCTTTTCTCAAATTTAGTTCCCGAAAAGAAAGTGGAAACATAAAAAATATGTCCCCGTTGGCCTTACCCTCAGCCCAGTCCAGCATGTACTTCTTTGTGGCAAACGTCTTTCCAATGCCTGCCAATCCCATCGTCAGCACAGTTCTAATGGGTAGATTTTCTCCAGATGCAGGTTTAAAGATGTCATGATATTTAATCAATGTTTCTTGTCCCACTGGTTTGAACTTTGTGTCTTGAATTTGTCGGATCTCATGCTGATCATTGACCTCTCCCCTCTCTCCCTCTATAATGTAGAGATCTGTGTAGATGTCATTCAGAAGAGTGGAGGTTTTCTGCATATCGATCCCCTCAGGCACATAGGAAAATTGCTCTTTCAGCTGAAATTTGAGCTTCTGTTGACTTGCAATGTCCAGCTTGCCTGTAGAAAAATATTTGTTTAAGTTATTAAGGATAAAAATTAAACAATAGTTGTGATTAAATGCGTGGAAACATAGTGCAGTTTATCAACTCTAAACCATAGCATGTAGAAGTAAGTTGTCGTTTTTATATTTAATTGTTTAGGTGCACACTGGCTAACTAAAAAAGAAGCAGAGCTTAAAACATTTAAGAATCAGCCTAAGAAGAGGGTGAATATGAGCATTAATCATGACACTTGGTGCTTTGTTGGTTTGAGTGTGAACCTGATTTCTCCCCCTTATCCTGTTTTCACGGTTGTTTATTTTGGACAAATGGTAAATTTGCTTTCCTCCTTAAAGTACAATCTGGCAGTTGAGTTACAGCAACTGAATGAATATGTAAAAAACGTCAAACGTCATGTCCCAATTGGTGCTGATACAGACATATGGAAATTTATCTTTCCAACCAGTGTCTGTACTTGTCAAAGATCGTCTTCAAGTGACTTGTCTTCTCTCTAACATATCGGGTTGCATCGATTTCAGGAGTCATAGCAGATTTGAGCATTTTTGCTACCTCAAACGCAACAGTTTGAGGCTTGTGTTTGATTGCACAACTATTTAAACCACTTCCCTTGACAGCATGAATCCGCACCCATAAGCTTACATCGTATTTCTGTCATCCTGTCGACGCGTGCATCAGGTAACTTCCGTCGGGAGGTTATCCAGATTCGGGCAGAAGGAATCAGTGTTCCTCTGATGAGGTTTGTCAGTAGCACATCCACTGAAGCTAGCTCTCTGACATCAGTCAAGGTGTTGTTGTTGTCAAAGTCAAGAGGATGTTGATCAGCATCCAAACCATCCAAGACAAATAAAACTTTGAAATCTTCAAAGTTAGAGATCACAAATGTATTAGTTTCCTTGTATAAATGATTAAGATGTCCCATCAAACTGACTTTTTCCTCTTTAATCAAATTCAGCTCAGAGAGGTTAAGTGGAATTATGACGTGATCCCTTAAAGGTGACTTCCTGTCATTTTTAGCCCATTCTGTTATGAATTTCTGCACATGGAAGGATTTTCCAATTCCAGCTTCTCCGGTGGTCAACACAGTTCTGATCTTTTTTCTTTTTGCATCTTTGAAGATGTCAGATCCTGCTTTGACCCGTGTCACAGATTTCGCTTCAGTATGTCCAAGTTTCTCTTCGTCATTGACCTCATCACTTCGGTCTTCTCTCATGACGTGTTCTGTGTTTTTCTGGTTAGGATGATTTATGTCTTCTTTTTGAGTGGTTGTACGAAATCTGTCTCGCAGGGCTGAGGTCAGCTTCTGCCGTCGCTTTAAGGTCTCTGAATAAATAAAACAAAGTTATTAATGATGAAGGACACAAGCGGCATTAATCAGTTATTTTTAAGTATCATAAAAGTGATTGTTTTGAACATAGTCAGCTAAAACTATTCATAGTACAATACCAAAACAACATTTTAAAGTAAACAATGTTGTTGACGACAAATATATATGAAATTAAGTTACTGACATAGTTTCATACCTCGACATTCTGTCACTTTGTTAATATAATCAGAAGGAATCTTGTGAACTCCTGAAGGTTGAGAGATGATCCAGAGCAGAGCAGAGGGAAGCAAATGACCCTTGATGAGGTTTGTTAGCAGCACATCTATTGAGGCTTCCTCTTCGATATCAGTCAGGTCCTTGTTCTTTGCAAAATCCAGAGGAAGTTTACATTCCTCCAAGCCATCAAGGACAAAAGCTACTTTACGCTTGTCATAGTCGTAAACTTTGAGTTTATCGTCATCGAGGGAATCACAGATCAGATCTTTCAGGCTTTGAACTTCTTTTCTTGAATTCAGCTCACCAAAATTAAATGAAACTATCAGATCTATCTCTTTGTTGGAGTTTCCTTTTGCCCAATCTACCATGAACGACTTTGTTTTAAATGTTTTACCAACACCTGCCACTCCCTTCATCAGCACTGTTCTCACTTCCTCTTTCTTTGAATTATGAAATAATTCATTACATTTTTGGGCTTTAGCTTGAGCGTTTTCCCCAGCTTGTATCTCGTAGAGTTCTGTGTCGGTTACATGTCTTCCCATTTCCTCTTCATACTGATTGAGGATTCTGTTCTTCACGACTTTGTCCCAAGAAATGATAAAGTCAAAGAAAGCAGAGTGCAATTACTACATTTCATTTTACACTCCAACACAATATAGTGAGGTATAAAATACAGTGTAACATGGTGTATTGTGTTCTACCTGCAGTTAAGGCCCAGAGGCAAATGGCAGGACAATAAAGAAAATATAAATATTCATTTGAAATGTTTTGTCTTTAACTTTGATGAATCTGTTTGAAAAATTGTATTGATGTGTTGCTCCTTGTTTGTATACCTTTAGTGATGTCTTGCTCATCCTGGTCAGTTTTCGTGAAAGTGAAAGTGTTCCTGGGCACAGTCGAGACATGTTTGTGTCAATACAGAAAGATACATTTGTCCTCATATCGTTACTTTGTCTTTTTCTCTGTTATTAACTAACCGTATGCAGAGCATGTTTTTTCCTACCTGATATTATCCATGAAGGTGGGAGGTTGATCCGCCGGAATGTTATCGGGTGCATTGGAGACAGGTCTTTTGTGCTCAAGCGGGCTTTAACACAGATTGATTACAGGTATTTCACAATAGCAATAGCAAGTGGAATTGATAACACTTATAACATTTCCCTTTTTGTGTCAGTCATTCTCTTCATTGTAATTTCTCTCTGTATCAAACATCCAACATAACCAACACATCTTACCCTGGTTCTTCTTTACTGAAGCTGGGAGGACCATCCTTGGACCGGTCACTTTTCATGGAAACATTGCTGGGTGCAGGAGAGACTGGTCTTTCTGGCTCAAGCCTTCTTTAACACAGATTATGATTACACATTTTAACACTTTAACATCTTTAATATACCGTTGAGCCTCTAAGTGGAATTTACAATATATCGCTTTCCTACTAAAACATTCTCTTACATTTTTATTTGTCTTTACATTAAACATCCAGCATAACAAAAAATATCAGAGGGAGAGTGACTTCATTATCTGCTCAGGTGGACATTACACTACAAATATGAAGCTGTCAAGGTAGCAGCTTGTGGAAGACTCCGGAGACGAGCAATTCAACAGAAATTCAACAAATGTTTTTGAAGAAGCTTACCAACCCTAGCTGTTACACTTCGAACATCTTTAACATTGTTGAGTCTTGAAGTGGAGTTTATAACATTTCCCTTTCTGTGTCATTCATTATCTTCATTGTAATTTCTCTCTGTATCAAACATCCAACATAACCAACACATCTTACCCTGGTTCTCCTTTACTGAAGCTGGGAGGACCATTCTTGGACCGGTCACTTTTCATGGAAACATTGCTGGGTGCTGGAGAGACTGGTCTTTGTGGCTCAACCCATCTTTAACACAGATTATAATTACATCTTTTAACACTTTTAACATCTTTAATACCATTGAGCCTCTAAGTAGAATATAAAATGTTTTGTTTTCCTAGTAAGACATTATTTAACATAGATTATAATTACAAACTTCAGCACCTATGACATCTTTAACATTGTTGAGTCTTGAAGTTTTAGATAGGTGGACAGGCAGGTAACCCGTCCAGTTATATATTTTATTGGCACCAAATTAAATGACAGGACAGCTTATTACAGTCCTGGGAAAGCCACAGATATAAGATTATTTTAACCGTTTTTTTGGCAGAGCATTTGATTTATTCATTGCTGTCAGAATGTAGAGATTTTCAGCATATCTATTAACATATTTTTTGAAGAAGCTTACCAACCCTAGCTGTTACACTTTTAACTTCTTTAACATTGTTGAGTCTTGAAGTGGAGTTCATAACATTTCCCTTTTTGTGTCATTATCTTCATTGTAATTTCTCTCTGTATCAAACATCCAACATAACCAACACATCTTACCCTGGTTCTTCTTTACTGAAGCTGGGAGGACCATCCTTGGACCGGTCACTTTTCATGGAAACATTACTGGGTGCAGGAGAGACTGATCTACCTGGCTCCAACCATCTTTAACACAGATTATGATTACAAACGTTAATACTTAAAACATCTTTAACATTGTTGAGTCTTGAAGTAGAATTCACAGTTTTTTTGTCTTTGTGTCAGTCCTTCTCTTCAAATTAATTTATCTCTCTATCATTTATCCAACATAACTAACACATCTTACCCTGGTTCTCCTTTACTGAAGCTGGGAGGACCATCCTTGGAGCGGTCACTTTTCATGGAAACATTGCTGGGTGCAGGAGAGACTGGTCTTTCTGGCTCAAGCCTTACAGATTATGATTACACATTTTAACACTTTAACATCTTTAATATACCGTTGAGCCTCTAAGTGGAATTTACAATATATCGCTTTCCTACTAAAACATTCTCTTACATTTTTATTTGTCTTTACCTTAAACATCCAGCATAACAAAAATATCGGAGGGAGAGTGACTTCATTATCTGCTCAGGTGGACATTACACTACAAATATGAAGCTGTCAAGGTAGCAGCTTGTGGAAGACTCCGGAGACGAGCAATTCAACAGAAATTCAACAAATGTTTTTGAAGAAGCTTACCAACCCTAGCTGTTACACTTCGAACATCTTTAACATTGTTGAGTCTTGAAGTGGAGTTTATAACATTTCCCTTTCTGTGTCATTCATTATCTTCATTGTAATTTCTCTCTGTATCAAACATCCAACATAACCAACACATCTTACCCTGGTTCTCCTTTACTGAAGCTGGGAGGACCATCCTTGGACCGGTCACTTTTCACAGAAACATTGCTGGGTGCTGGAGAGACTGGTCTTTGTGGCTCAACCCATCTTTAACACAGATTATAATTACATCTTTTAACACTTTTAACATCTTTAATACCATTGAGCCTCTAAGTAGAATATAAAATGTTTTGTTTTCCTAGTAAGACATTATTTAACATAGATTATAATTACAAACTTCAGCACCTATGACATCTTTAACATTGTTGAGTCTTGAAGTTTTAGATAGGTGGACAGGCAGGTAACCCGTCCAGTTATATATTTTATTGGCACCAAATTAAATGACAGGACAGCTTATTACAGTCCTGGGAAAGCCACAGATATAAGATTATTTTAACCGTTTTTTTGGCAGAGCATTTGATTTATTCATTGCTGTCAGAATGTAGAGATTTTCAGCATATCTATTAACATATTTTTTGAAGAAGCTTACCAACCCTAGCTGTTACACTTTTAACTTCTTTAACATTGTTGAGTCTTGAAGTGGAGTTCATAACATTTCCCTTTTTGTGTCATTATCTTCATTGTAATTTCTCTCTGTATCAAACATCCAACATAACCAACACATCTTACCCTGGTTCTTCTTTACTGAAGCTGGGAGGACCATCCTTGGACCGGTCACTTTTCATGGAAACATTGCTGGGTGCAGGAGAGACTGGTCTTTCTGGCTCAAGCCTTACAGATTATGATTACACATTTTAACACTTTAACATCTTTAATATACCGTTGAGCCTCTAAGTGGAATTTACAATATATCGCTTTCCTACTAAAACATTCTCTTACATTTTTATTTGTCTTTACCTTAAACATCCAGCATAACAAAAATATCAGAGGGAGAGTGACTTCATTATCTGCTCAGGTGGACATTACACTACAAATATGAAGCTGTCAAGGTAGCAGCTTGTGGAAGACTCCGGAGACGAGCAATTCAACAGAAATTCAACAAATGTTTTTGAAGAAGCTTACCAACCCTAGCTGTTACACTTCGAACATCTTTAACATTGTTGAGTCTTGAAGTGGAGTTTATAACATTTCCCTTTCTGTGTCATTCATTATCTTCATTGTAATTTCTCTCTGTATCAAACATCCAACATAACCAACACATCTTACCCTGGTTCTCCTTTACTGAAGCTGGGAGGACCATTCTTGGACCGGTCACTTTTCATGGAAACATTGCTGGGTGCTGGAGAGACTGGTCTTTGTGGCTCAACCCATCTTTAACACAGATTATAATTACATCTTTTAACACTTTTAACATCTTTAATACCATTGAGCCTCTAAGTAGAATATAAAATGTTTTGTTTTCCTAGTAAGACATTATTTAACATAGATTATAATTACAAACTTCAGCACCTATGACATCTTTAACATTGTTGAGTCTTGAAGTTTTAGATAGGTGGACAGGCAGGTAACCCGTCCAGTTATATATTTTATTGGGACCAAATTAAATGACAGGACAGCTTATTACAGTCCTGGGACAGCCACAGATATAAGATTATTTTAACCGTTTTTTTGGCAGAGCATTTGATTTATTCATTGCTGTCAGAATGTAGAGATTTTCAGCATATCTCTTAACATATTTTTTGAAGAAGCTTACCAACCCTAGCTGTTACACTTTTAACTTCTTTAACATTGTTGAGTCTTGAAGTAGAATTCACAGTTTTTCTCTTTGTGTCAGTCCTTCTCTTCAAATTAATTTATCTCTCTATCATTTATCCAACATAACCAACACATCTTACCCTGGTTCTTCTTTACTGAAGCTGGGAGGATCATCCTTGGACCGGTCACTTTTCATGGAAACATTGCTGGGTGCTGGAGAGACTGGTCTTTGTGGCTCAACCCATCTTTAACACAGATTATAATTACATCTTTTAACACTTTTAACATCTTTAATACCATTGAGCCTCTAAGTAGAATATAAAATGTTTTGTTTTCCTAGTAAGACATTATTTAACATAGATTATAATTACAAACTTCAGCACCTATGACATCTTTAACATTGTTGAGTCTTGAAGTTTTAGATAGGTGGACAGGCAGGTAACCCGTCCAGTTATATATTTTATTGGGACCAAATTAAATGACAGGACAGCTTATTACAGTCCTGGGACAGCCACAGATATAAGATTATTTTAACCGTTTTTTTGGCAGAGCATTTGATTTATTCATTGCTGTCAGACTGTAGAGATTTTCAGCATATCTATTAACATATTTTTTGAAGAAGCTTACCAACCCTAGCTGTTACACTTTTAACTTCTTTAACATTGTTGAGTCTTGAAGTGGAGTTCATAACATTTCCCTTTTTGTGTCATTATCTTCATTGTAATTTCTCTCTGTATCAAACATCCAACATAACTAGCACATCTTACCCTGGTCCTTCTTTACTAAAGCAGGGAGGACCATCCTTGGAGTGATTAATTATCACAGCATAATGTGATGAACATGTGATTGCAGGAGAGACTGGTCTTTCTGGCTCAAACCATCGTTAACACAGATTATGATTACAATTAAATCATTTTAACGCCCAGGCACACCAGCGTTTTAAACAGCAACATTTCAGAGCAATTCTTAATAGTATTGCTTCTATCAGTGGATCTATGCACACAGATGAGGAGTAATATGTTTAATATCAGTCTTTACATGGGAGGTTAAATAAATGTAAGACCTAACTTTGACTGTGTCACTTTCTCAACAACAGAGGTGGATGGATGCACCACATATTTAAAATAAGATAAGATAATCCTTTATTAGTCCCACAGCGGGGACATTTGCAAGATTGCAGCAGCATAATGGACAGTGCAAAACAAGAGGCATAAGTAGAAAAACAAGATCTAAACAAGTATAATAAATACGTAATCACACAGTAAATATAATATATGATAAATATGTAAAAAACTTTTAAAGAATCTATAAAAACTAAAATATGATATATTCGGACTGAATGGTTGTTTGTATTGCACAGTGGATTGAACAGGTTAATTATATTTCACAGTGTATACATTGGATATATATTGCACACAATTGTCAGTTTTTGGTATGTGCGGTCTACTGTGAGCAGTGTTGGTTGAGCAGTCTGACAGCGGCAGGAAGGAAGGACCTGCAGTATCACTCCTTCACACACCGCGGGTAAAGCAGCCGGTCAGTGAAGAGGCAGAGGCTGACATACGTTACACTTTCCCATCCTGAGTTTTAAAAGTTTAAAAGCTACTTACGTGTCAGTTGACGAGGCCTCGGCCTGTTCCTGAGACATGTTGGTTTCACAGGCAGTTTTACCTGTTTTCTGCTCTGTAATAAATACAGCAGTTATATTTTGTTCCTTTGTTACAGAATTCCATTATTGTTCTCTACATTAACAAAAAGGCCGTCCATCACCTTCTCTAGAGCACACAGTCTCTCTCCACACTCTCAACGTCCTCTCGGTCCACAGATCCACTCATTACTGGACCTTCACTCAAATAGATTCAGTTCCACCAACACTGGACAAAAATGACTCTCGTCTTTGAATCCAGTCAACAAATCACCAACAGGAGCAGAATTCCCTTGAAAAATAGAGAAATTATTACAGTCACGCTGACTTACATCATCAAAACCTGATCAAAGTCTAAAGAGTAGCATCTCATGACTTTCTCCAACGTTATTGTGGGAGGGCAAAGTCAGTTAATGAATAACATAATATGCAAACCTTGACCTTGATGTGTAGCTTGATACTCATCAAATATGGTGTGATAAAGATTAAAAATGAAATGCCTGGCAAACATTACCCCGAAAGGCTTGTATAAAACTAAACTAGTTTAACTTGACAGAGATAGTGAGCAAGGCACGTGGTACCTATATAGCAAAAGCTCTAGCCCTTCCTTAATACTAAGCTTTCCTACAGATGAACATGGTAGATTATAAATTATAAAGTACACAGGAAATAAGCATCATAAAGGTAAACACAAAGGAATGTGAGCACATTCTCAGAAGTCATCAGGCGATCATCAGCAATTTGTTCCAGTATGTAAAGAGATGTGCAATTTGTATGCACGCATGTGACCATGTAGGCCACACAGCTTGTCCTATCTGAAGAAACATGCAGGCCAACATGAAAGCAAGTTCCTAAATGATAGACACACATTACATGATTAAGTACACATACTGCATCAAATCGTACTCGTTCAGGTGACGTTAAAATCCTTCAGCCATTTGTTTTTCACTCAGCCGTCTATAATGCAGACCTCCATTGACTGTTCTTTCGTCCCTCATGGCAGAACTGACACTTTTACTTTCATTTTAAAGCAGCAACTGAACTTCCCCTCCTCACTGAAGCAAGCTAACCACATGGCTATAACAAGGAAATAAGACATAAATGCCTATGATGAGCAATACGGGTTCTGTAAATCAGCATATGCCTCATGTTTAATTCATTATTGTCTATTTCCTCATATTCTTATCTTCATTTAAACCATGTGAGGCACTTTGTAACTTTGAAACCTCCTTGACTCTCCTGTCTTATTTTTAGCCAGCAGTATGGCTGTTGGAATAGCAACGCAGTCTGTTGTTCCACCACTTCAGACATTTGTGGTTTTAAGTGACATTTCTGGACAACTATTGGATAAATTGACATGCAAATCAGCACAGACATTTATGAGCCACATCAGGATGGATTATGATAACTATCCTTTGAAATTGGTGTTTTCCAACATCATCAAGTCTAACTTATGTGTACTTGTGATATTCCCTCTTTTGCCGTTTAGTGATATTCAGTGCACTCATTCACTAAACTAATATAGTTCATTATAGATAGTAACATCGGGCTACATCTACACCATCGGAATATTAAGCATATTAGATTTGTCATTGTGGACAAGTTAGCAGGCCCAGCCTTTACAGAGCTGCATGTCCACACACTCGTAGTCTTTTTCACTCTGTGCCTCCTGCACTTTTCTTTTCAGACCAAATTGTGTGTTTTTAAAGCTGCTTGTTTATTCGACCAGCTTCATATGTTCGTGTGAATTTAGTGGGTCAACATGCACTATGATACAGTCAAATGTTCTCCTGGAACCAGGGCAGTTTATTTTTGACCATGACATAATGGCCGTGAAAGCTCTCTAGTACTCACACTGTGCATTGATAATCTAATATGACCTGACCAATGTTAGTGTAATAGCTTATGGGCTCCACAAATACACAGACGCATCAACACAAACCATTTATTTGCACATAAAAGGATGCACACTTGTCAACAAACACACACCGTATTTTGGGATGAAAGCCTGTTTCTTCTTATCAGCATCCAAAGACAGCCCTGAACTGCCTCTGGGTCCCACGCACTTATGCAAACACATAAAAAAGTGCAAAAGAAGAAGAAAATGGAGAGGTTTAAATACGTTTCAGCCAAGCAGTAGTAATGCTTTTTGCCTAACTGTAAACTTAAGAGTGTGTGTCTAGTGCATAGTTAGACCATAAAGTAGTTAGTGATTCTCTGTAAATCAACAAAGTAAACCTATTTGTACCATCACTTCCTGTCTGCAATGTATGGTTTGAAAAAACGGTGTATGCACAATGCAAGTAAATAGTGTGCACAGTGTACTACATGGAAGCAACAGAACAAATTGAGGCACAGCATAAATGTGTGTGCCCTGCCAAACTGAGGTTATTAAATGTGCACTTTGAACTGTAGGTGGAACATGTTGTTGTGTGATTTGTTTTAATTGGTCAACAGGGCAAATGTAGGTGTCAAATAAGACCAACATTTTCTTCAAAATAAGATACAATGATTTACTGTAGATCCACAAGCGATCCCAGTGCACTGTGTCCAATGAAATTAGTTGATTTTGGTCCAGATTTTGCTTCTTCAAAAGGCTGTTTGAGATGTTAAGACTTGGTCTTGGTTTTAGGTAAACATTTTATTTAGGTCAAGATTAGGCTACGGGTTGGTGTTGGGTGTGCAGTGGTGGTGGTTAAAATGTGTGTTATGGGCTAAGGAATGCTGTCTAAAAGAGTCCTCACGTGCCTGTGACTGCATTGAGGGTCTTGGTGATGAATCCTAGTGTCCCATCTCCTCTAAAGGTGGGGTTCATCCTCACTGACCGTAAAATGAAGATCCATCCTTTGCAGACACACACACACACACACACATGTATGTTTCCAAAGCTGAAGTTGAAGAGTGCTTTTGTGTGTGTGTCAGGCATTTTAAGAGTCTGTGTGTGTGCGTTTCAGAATAAAAGCATGAGGCAAGGAAGGTAAATAATTGAGAAGACTCCCCATAGAAATGCAGGAATTTAGAACCTCTTCAATCTCACTCAGTCACGCATCGCCACTCGTGAGGTCCACATACACACAATGCAAACATACAAAATGACAGACATACACATGACCCTGCAGACCTGCGCTGCTTTTTGTCCAAGAGCGTGAGTGTGGGAGAGGCAGAGATCCAGTGTGTGTTTGTGATTTCACTGCCTTTACACTGTGTACACATGGTCAGCACCTGTCCACTGCTCCCCTCCATGTCTTTTCATTACCCATGCAGCTCATTGAACCCTCATTACCCTTTATCCCCCTCTTCTCTCTCCTCATCTCTTTACATCTGCTAGCTATCCTCAACCTTCTGCCTGTACCACCCATAACAGAGTAACCTTGGATTGCTCATCCATGGTGTCTAGCTCCAAAAAGCCCACACATCGTATTTTGTTTCTATTGAAAAGACACCCCCGTGCCTGGTGAACACAGACTCCACATCTCAAGTTTGTAACAAGCACTTCCCTCTCCAAGCCCGCCGCAGACAGACCCAGATCTGCTGCCTCAGAAGCTCTAGCAGGAGTTGGATAGCTCCATGCCCAGCAGCAGTCCTCTGGCCAGGAGCAGAGCTTTGCCTCGCTGCTCCTCCTCCGGTCCCCCGCTGGGAGCCAACCCTGACACCACACTGCTGGAGACCCGGTCCGTATAGCTGGGCCCGCTGGAGTAAAGAGAGGCACGGGGGAACTAGAACTAGGACTGAGCGTAGCAGAGTGTCAGACCCTACTGCGGGAAATGAGAGGTTTTCTAGCAGAACTCTGACCACCACTTTCGTCGACTCATTCAGGACCAACAGAATTGCAGGGTTACAGATGTGATCCTGCATGGCTTGTTTGCACAACATTTGGGAAACTGTAACTCTTACTGAAGTCAAGATGCAAAATATGTTCACATTCTTTATGCATTTACAAGAGAAAAAAACCTGACGATAGACCTTCGCCATGTTGAGTTCAGAAACGTATCAAACATTTCTGTGGAGCCTTATAACTAAACACCAAGAATAAAGAACATTACTGATAAATGGCCCTGCTGGTCAAGCAGCAGGAAGAGGTACATGCTGTGTCTCAATTTGTATTTACCATCACTGTCTGTCTTTATTCTTTTTCCATCTCTGTGACTTCCTCCTCGCCCCTCCGCTTTTTTTTTCTTTATTCTTTTGCCAAGCGCTCCTTCCTGTAGGTAAAATTTGGTCAATGACACAGTCGGGGGCCAAAGCCTGCAACACAAAGAAACATAAAACACACACATGTGTATGAATGTGGCTCCCTGCTGATAGACTCATGGGATGCTGAAACATCCGGTGGACGAACTCAACTCAGCAGAGTGTGACAAAAACACCAAAAACTCAAGCTAACACACTAACTGAATCTTTACATTCATAAATCACATATTAACCAATGTACAGCATGTCATGGTTGTTATAACTGGCTCATCCTCTATGTCCATGCATTTTATGCATTTGTGCCGTTATTTATGATAGTTCACCTAAAATAATTGATTCACCAACAGTTGAATTGAACCATGCAGGTTGTTTTAGTTTTATACCAGGTTTGGAGATACTCAGCTCTTATATTTCTGCCTTCAACACATTATAATAGAAGGAAATGTAATATAGTTTGTGCTGAGCAGCATAAGTTTGTTTTTAAATCAATATTTACAGAAACAATGTCCTGGTTTCTCATTATCAACAATGTTTTAGGGATTGGTTTCTTTGGAAAAACTAGTTCATATGAAAACAGATTTTATTTTCTGTTTTTGTTATTTGTGATATTGTTAGTAAACAGAGGCAACAGTCTGAGAGACACATGATATGTGCCAGCTTTATTTCTGCTTTTAAAGCAGAATCAGGAAAGGATAAGTGGTTATGTGGTTATGTAAAGCTTATGAGCAGGCATTGACTTCCTGAGGAAGTTTAGGAAAAAAAACTGAGCTCAGCCATCTGGGGCTCAGACAGATACAGGCTGTGTGAGAGGCAGACATTCAGGTTGAAATGTCTGAACAGCAAATGACTGAAAAACAGAAATAAGTTCAAAAAGAGAGACAGTTCAGTCTCTGACTGACCAACTGTCATCTTTCGGTCCAGTACTACAGCAAAAGAAAAATGTTTAGGCCCTGATTTTGGCGCTGTCCAGACGTATGCAGATATTTTATTATTTAATATATTTTTATTTTATATATTTTTATTTTATTTTATGTTTTGGGCTCTCGTCCAAACGCAAACTGAGAACTTTGAAACGGACTTTTGAAAACGAGTTTTAAGGAGAAGGTTTTTACTCTGGTTACTTTCTACCATGTGTGGATATGTAAAACGGAGTGCTTGGGAAACGGTGACGTCTTAACATAACAGGTTTCGCTTCAACAACAAGCAGCGAAGATCAGTCAAACGGACCTGAAGTAAACCCCCTCGTTCCTTCACGACCGCTCACAGAGCTCGAAGCACAGCGTCACCATTCTGCCGTGTTAACGGCCCCACGGTACTTTGACCGGATGGTCTTGAGCTTGGTCGGTACTATTTCCATGTTTATCATTTAACATGAGGGAACCCGTTCCCCACCTTCTCAGAGTCTTGGCAGGACACAGTTCCTAAAAGGCCACTGAGATGTCTGAATATTTTGTATAACACGACTGATAAGTGACGCTAAACAACAACTCCATCCAATTATGAGTGAAATTTAGTTTTCTCCATAGCATCAAATATCAAGTATGTTTAATTAATGAGATATTTAGGTATCTCTTTACGTTTTATTTTAAAAACGTAGTGAAAAATATACGCTTCTGGCAATGAGAACTCTTCCTCTCGACGAAGTTTCCGACTGCAGGTCGAAAGGCGGCGGCAAAGCTGGAACTTGCTCCGTTCGCGGTGAACTGGTCGCAGCCGGAAGCCCTGCTGGAGTCTGAGCTGGAGGAGTCGCTGGTGAACCTGCATGGTTCCATCTGATTTTGCGTGGAATCTGACCCGGTGGTACCGATGATGACAAGCATCAAAAATAACTATTTTGAAACAGCCAAACTTCTCGTTGATCGTCTCGTTTACTTATGTGGGTCATATAGAGGCATCAGTGTAAAGGATACTTCCTCCACCACTGAAAACTAGTAACCATCATCTTCACACCCTTTATATTAAGCAGTTCATCGTCTATAACAATAATATAAATCAGAAATCAATCTGTTAAAGTTTACTTGTTAAAATGTTGATCACTCATCAGACTATGTCCCATAAAAACAGATTAAATGAAGATTAAAGTGAACACACTTTTGAGTTTTAGACCACCTGCAGAACAAACAAACTGGACCGTTTCACCGCCAGCATGGTGACTTCACTAAGCTTATCAGTAAGCTGAACCCCATGTTGTGCTGTGAAATATGCTATTTTTCTGCTCATGCCTTGACTCCGAGTTTAAAGGATTAAGAATGACGAATGACCCCGGATTTAAGAGGGAACGATTCAACTTTAGACACATTTGTTTCTATCACGTTTATTCCAGATTGATCAACATGAGGTGCAGCCTACACTCACCACAGAGCGAGTGGTTTGTTTTCATTCATGTCCATATAGAGGTTTCTAGAGATCACACTTCCCTTCATGTAACTGGAAATGAAGCGTTTACAAAAAATAAGCAACATACAAACATGATTTCTTTTCTGAGTTATCAATGCATTCAATGTGACATTTCATATCTATTGTATTGTTTTGTGTACTATATAGATATGCTTTAATATTGTTATTATTTGGTATCACTTTTATTAGAGTATGATTCATAACCACAAGCACATTTTCTCCCAGCGTGAGAAAGTTTGATGTTGCATAATCGAGACAGAGTAACAGGTAGTATAGTCTGGGGAAAGTGGAAGGATTAAATATTTCATTTACAGCTACTCACATTTCACTGAACACAAAAATAGACAGGCTTCAGAAGAAATGGCTTATTTTTTCAGAAGGGATGGTGAATGGTTTTGGATCCCTCGTTCTGTTGGGGTCTGTCCACATCACATGCAATATCATCCCTGTCCACTCCTTTGCTCTTGTCCTCGTCCTCCTCCTCTAGCTCCTCCTCGTCCTCCGTCTCTTCCTCTCGCCTCCATGTTTGCAAGGTTCTCACAAAAGAGGTGATCTCTACCTGATGTCTAAAAGTTAAGGCTTTGGTGCTTTTGTCTACGAAGCATTCTCGTTCAGTCAGTAAGCAATCGCAAAAATACTGTAACATGCGGCAATGTGAAGAGCGGCAGGGGTTTGGGATATGTTTAGTGAGGCCAATCAGACAGTGGGTGAATGACAAGAAGTGTAATTACGTGATAATAACACTGCTCATAACACTCAATCTCTCTTCCTCTCTGTCATACATGGCTACTTTTTTTTTTTACATCCTATGCCATTCATGTCTCTGTCTGTTATTTCCCTTGTTAATAATACCCATCTTGTCTCTCTTTCAACGCCAGTTAGCAAACCCCCCCTCCTCTCCGGCAGTGACAGATGACCTGGCAGCCATCGGACTGATAGGCCTGCTGTTATCTTCTATAGGTGAATGCTGGTACGGTATGGTGTGTGTGTGTGTGTGTGTGTGTGTGTGTGTGTGTAGGTGTGTGTGTGTGTGTGTGTGTGTGTGTGTGTGTGTGATGGCAGATTAATGGACATGATATGTATATTCAGGAACAAAGAAGGCCTTCACTGTGGGAATCCGACAGCACATCAGCCTGACATTCCACAGAGACTTCTGGACCCTATACGTGGAAACATCCACCTGACCTTTGTAAGCACTGCCGGGCGACAGCTGTGCATCAAATATCAGAATATTAGAAGAAGCTCCACTCTATGTGTTTTCCTCATGTTGGCTACAGAACCAGATTGAATGCCTTTTTAATAAATCAGGTGTTAACATGCATCCAAGTGAGTTCGAGGAAACAAACAATCTTGCGAAAATAGCAAACATAGGCAGAGAGTGAGAGACGTGACAGAGGTGAAAGTGAAAAGGACGGAGATGTCAGAGAGAGAGAGACACGAGGGAGGTAAGAGCTGCCCCAGTTAACTTGGTCGATGGCAGTTAGAGACGCTTCACTCCTCACCTGTCAGATGCTGTTAGAGGAGATAAAGTTGTTATTAGCTGTTACTGACCCGAGAATTAGACACGTCCACACACAATCACAAACATTGGTGTCCTTATGAGGACCATCAGAAGAGCATGAAAAAGTAAATTGAAGGTCCAACAATGTCTTTTTATTGATATGTTTAATTACTTCGCAGCACTTCGCCTTTTGTATGTGTTTTCCTTTCTACCTCAGCGTGTACCCCGTGATGAGTACATATATGTTTGATGGACAGTCAAAGGCAATAGACTAAAATAAAGGACTGAATTACAAAAACCTTACAATAAATAATGAAATAATAGTGAAAAAAGTACTTGCAATTTCTTAAATTGCCCTTTGAAGCAATTTCTCATTGTCTTATTACATGAAATTGTTTGTACAATACCCGCATTACTTTATCTTTTTATATTTATTATAGCCTGATTTTGAATTTGATTTGATTAAAGAAATTATATTTAAAAAATGTAATTTGTAATTTGTAGAAAGTAAAAACAATTAACCTTTGTTATATTTGACACAAATTATGTCAGAATGTATTTATCATTCACTTATTCAGTATAATGAGTATCTGTGTCAACCAGTGTGTGTGTGTGTGTGTGCGTACAAAAATGGTGTGTGATAAGTGTGTTAGAGGCGCCAGTAGCTTCAGATAAAGCCGCTTTTAAATAACCAGCAGGCTGCCTTTCTTGTTTTCTTTGAGAGAAAGGCTTGAAAACAAAGTAAACCATGAACTAAATCCTGCTTTCTATAAAGGACGTTTCACAGACGTGAGCACAGCCGTCTGTCTGTGTTTTTTTTTTTACTGGAAAAATAAAATACAGTTCACACATAGCTAAATGGTTCCTCATGCAGAGGTAAGGTACAATTCTTCTCTTTTTACTCCAAGAGTATGGTCAGGACTTTATTTTTTCCCCTGAAGATAATAATGTTAATACTGTACACGCTCAGATGGAGAAAGAACCGTAGTGAGATGCACGACAGGTGCACTTCCATTGAGAATTGGCGGCTCTGCTTGACTCAAAGCAACAAAAGATGTAGCACTCTTTCGTTTTTTTTGGTGCTTTCATTTCAGTTGAATGTCACAATTAAGTTAATTGGAGGCTCGTTCAGATCACCTGTTGTGCAGGATGTGGGGGACTTGCTCCTAATTAGGAATTGAGAGCAGCTTGGTGCATTTCCTCTCTTGGCCAATCAGAGTGAGACGACGTCCTTTCTTTGGGGCTTAAGAGAAGTGGGGAGCTGCTCACCCAGGCCATTCTGATCCTTCCTCGACTCAATGCAGAGGCTTTTGGCCCGTTTGAGACGTCCTTGTTGGCTTAACTTTTTTATTTTTTTTTATTTGAGGCACTTGTGAGATTTCTGTCACCAAGTAAATATTTTAGTTTTAAGTTGTTGGGAGCTGCTTCTCGGGCTTCTTTCCAATCAGCTGAAATCTTCTTTTCTGTCCGCTCTTATCTTTTCATACTCTAGCCTCGGTTTAAAAATTGCACTGTGTTAAAAACACACAAGGCCATCACCTTAAAATCCTCCCATTTTAACCATGGTAACTACCCCCTCTCACATTTAATACAACCGATGAGTCATTTCCAGGTTTCACAAAAAGGAAATCTCCACTTGTGTGAAGCATAAAAGCCACCTCCAGATCAACAGATACTGTAGCAACATCTGGGAGAAATTACTTGTCTTTATTTTATTTTTTTGAGTTGTCAGGAAGCATAAAGGCTAAAAAACGACAGCTACAGACCTGGAAAAAGGCATTTACAATGCATGTCAAACACAAGAAATACTGAGAAACAACCAACACTGTTGAATAATTCATTGTGTGTAAAGTGACATTTTCAGCTTTTCTGACTTGTCCATCAGACCCTTTTTTATTATGTTGATCACATCTCTGGAACAGCAAACTGTTAAAGATTCATCTGACGGTTATTTTGGTCAACTGTTAGTGGATTGGTGGTTTAATGATGGATTGTTAGCCCCCGTAGGCCCATGCTGCTGGCAGGCTACTCGCCTTTTTCGTTTTGTGTGTGTGTGTGTGTGTGTGTGTGTGTGTGTGTGTGTGTGTGTGTGTAGGGGGTGTGTTCCCAGGTGCCTGAAAAAGGTTTGAGTGTCTAAATGTTTCCAGTAGAAGAATTTAACCTCTGAACTCCAAAAGAAAGTGCTTTTCATTCATCAGTGAGAAAGTGGGGACACAGTCGTACACGCATACAGTCACGGGCAAACACACTAACAAGCACATGTGGGAATACTACATACACTTAGTTATAAGCTGCCATGATGATTCATGAGGATGTGGTGCGTGATCATTTCCCTAGATGCTGCACTCTGACCTTTGACCCCTCCAGCAGCGGCGTAGTTCTCCCTCAGAGGGGTCACATCCGTACAGTCGTCTGTCCTCTTCTTCTTTCACCTCAGTTTGTCCCATTCGTCGCTCCTCACCTTTTACTTTCTGCCTACTCCAAATCTCTTCCCAGCCGCTACTCCTACTCGGAGAGGACTTATACCGAACATAGTTGGTAAAAATTATGAGCTCCTGGAATGTGTTTCGGTTTGTCGTCCAGGAATTATCGAGTTGACTACTCATTGAGTTAACATGTAATTTCCTGCATCTGCTCGTTTTATGTTGACTGACTTGATGGATGAACTGATGAAAACAAGGCATTCAACTTATGACAGAATAACTGAACAGACGAAGACCCCCTCTCTTTTCTTCATCCTCTCCCAGTGGGGACTTGAAACTACATTTACTAAAGTGCTGTAATTACTTAGTTTTTCTATTTCATGCCACATTATACTTGTACTGCACAACATCTGAGGGAAACGTGTAATTTACAGATATATAGTTAGGCCAACTAGTTACTTTACAGATAAACATATAATTTGAAAATGCATATTACTAATTTGCTTTGTCAAATACAGCATGTTCCCAATGCCCATTCTGCGTTTTAAAGTCAAAGTCCTTCTCTCTGGTTCCTCCTCCTGGTTTTAAAATGATTTTTTTTCTCCTCCCAATTTGTAATGAAGTTGTCCACTGTTTCCTATCTGCTATCATTATCCCCCTTATATATACACACTGATCAGTCCCAATCCCTGCTGGCAATTTCCTTTCTTCTCCTATTATCAGTTGTAGCCAAATATTAAGTCTAGCTACACAGATCACCAGCCAGGAACCGTCTCGTATCTAATCTCTAATAACCATTAACAGCTGAAACCCACTTAGCTGCAGTAATTGGGGAATGGTGAAAGCCAAGGGAAATGGGCGCGGTGAAAGAGAGAAAGCTCAACAGTCTGCTAACATTCCTCTATGCTCCTCATCATTTTCTCCTTACTGCTCATTTTTCACTCCCCCCCCCCCGTTCTCTATCCCGTCCATATGTCTCCAGCAGGCCTGGAAGACCATTAATGAAATGTAGACAAGACAAATAATCTCATCTGCCCATAATCGCATTCAGTCAAGGAAGCTCCAATTGCACAAAGTCTCACATATTTGTGTTTCCCATTCACGGACACATGATTAGTTTACAGGTAAATGTGCCAACGCCAACAAGTGCACACGCTCAAAGTAGCTTAAACTCTTTCTATTACTTTCTCATTTCCTTTTGTCACATGAAAATTTAAAAGATGTTTAATAAGTGAAAAGAGAGTTTGATATAGAGTGGAACACATTGTGTGAGAACATGTCTCTATATGGTTCATTATGTAAAGTAATGGCTGTGTTTAAAGTTCTTCTTATTGTGAGAGGGTCGGCCCACTTTTGGTCAAGTGAGGGTGTGAAAAATATTCAACACTAATGGACTCATCCATTAGTCTTGTGAAAACAGTCTAAGTTGAGGAACATTAGCGACAGAGGGGTGTGTGTGTGTGTGTGTGTAAAACGGGTCCTGTTGGCACAACAGCAAATCAGTGACACACACACACACACACACACACACACACACACACACACACACACACACACACACACACACACACACACACACACACACACACACACACACACACACACACACACACACACACACACACACACACACACACACACACACACACACACACACACACACACACACACACTTTTACATTTGCTCAAACAATATCATGTGACAGTGCAGCAGACTACTGCAAAAAAAAGTGAATTGTGCAGTAAAAAATGACAGCAGCCTCAATAAAGTTTTAAAGTAAATCATAAACTGAATAGCTTCACAGCCAATTCATAATCTGAGTGGAAAAATACAAGGTCATGGTAACAGAAGTCAACTTTTAAACCTGTTCTGTGAGTTATTGAGACTCATTTTGAATATAACAGTTTGAGAAAGAGCAACACTGCACTCACAAAATAACTCATGGAACCCACAGATGAAAAGGTTTCACTTTTCATTTGACTTTTATTTTATCACTTAGTCATGCACAATCCCAGAACAGATTGGGGCTCTGCTGTTTTCAGAGCCCTTCAATGATCCGCTGACCAAAAAAATGATGTGTATATTTTGGTAAATATTGGTGGTTCAAAAGCCTTGCAGCCCTCCGAAGTAAACTTGGAATAATGACTTTTCATTTTGAGGAAGTTCTTGTTTTTTAAATCATGTGGTCACGATCCCTTCGCGGTTTTTGTTGTGTTCTGTCTTTGTTTGAGTGAGGATTGCTTGGTGTGTTTTGGTTTTGTCTGGGACCAATGCGTTGTAATAATTACCAGCAGGTGTTGTACTAATCTAGTATGTGTGAGCGGATAATAAAGGAATCGGGAGTCATTTTTTTTCAAAGGAACACATCAACATAAGCAGCTATTTACAAGTTCAACATTACATCTCTCAGTTAATTACTGATCCCATTGTTTTACCGTCTCTATTCATTTTATTATTCTCATGTTCTTTTCCTCCCCTCATCCTTTTCACCTTTCTTCTTACGATCAACCTTTCTTGCCCTCCACCTCCTCAATGTGTGCATTACTAAGTCAATGTTGCAGACGTCGTTCTCGTCGGGTACAGGATAAATGCCGCTTGGAGCAGAGAGACTGCAAACCTCTAGATCTCACCAACGTCACTGATAAGTAAAATGGTATTGGAACATCGAGGAATAATGGCCAAAACCACAAAAACAATACCCAGCTTGTCAGAAAAACATGTTCCTGTGAGGCCCTAATCGTTCAATGTACCAATGCATATAACTCTAATCTACCTAAGATTATACAAGAAGAATGTGTCATTGTCGTCATGCCCTAAAAAGAACCTGTCTTGCAGACGAAACACACACACATTTATTAAACAGTCTTTCCTGTTACAAGATGGATGTAGAAGCAACTTATGTTCTGATATGATATCAGTTGTTTAGAGAGTCTGCAGTGCTTCAGCGTGTAGCCCAGTCAGTGTGCGTTAAGGGTAAGGCAGTGCACAACACTGGTTCCTTTCCTCTCACTATTTCTCATCTGGAAATACCTTTTTTAATTAAACTACATTATAATGACTGAGTGATGTCTACTTGTAGTAACTCAAATGTAAATGATCGGGTATCTGCAGTAAACCTTTCCATCACATTTTGTATACAAATGTCATACTTTATTAAAATGTATAGATTTGTCCTAATGGTCGAGTAAAACAACTCTTTCCACACTTGGCAGACACACACACACACACACACACACACACACACACACACACACACACACACACACACACACACACACACACACACACACACACACACACACACACACACACACACACACACACACACACAGCATAGAAACTTGTGATTGGTATTTGACCCAAGTCAAAAGATAGAAAGCGAGCGATGGAAATAGAGAGAAAAGTCCACACAGCACATTCCAACAGTCAACAAGCGCTGAGTATTTTCCTGTGGACCTTTACTGACATTAGTCTACTTTAAGATGACAACTGCACGCTGGCAGAAATCCCTTACATCTTCATGTATCTGTTTATGTCTGAAGAACGAATTCTGGATAAATATGGGTAAAAGATGGGGGGAGATATCGATTCAGAGAGAGAACCAGGAGACCACTGAAGAGGGACGAAGAAGTGATGACCTTGGAGAAAAGAAGAGATGATGGAAGGGAAAGAAGTTATTTATCCAGCTGCAGGCCACAACTTCATCTCACTATGTGTGCTCTAGTTAGCTGAATCATAACAAATCCAGATAAACATACATTTTAATGAGGAAAACTATACGCTTTCTCCTCCCTGTTACTATGTGGGATCACTGTTTTCTTCGCCTGACTGTTATTTATGAACTCTGACCCCTCTGCATGGGTCAGCCCTCAGAAGTACAGCCCTGTTTTGTCTGAACTTCTGACCTTTGACCTTTAGCCTGGGGTCATGGCCATCAGAAGCAGCTGCAGAGGAACACCAGTGTGGTGACAAGCTGCTTTAAAAACTCACAAACCTCTAAATTGTTACTGTTTCTTTTTATTTCATTAGTCTTTCCCAAAGGGACGTCTGAGAACCCGAAGGGCTCCTCGTGGGGTCAGAAAGGTCTCTATCAAAATAAGTAATTGTGTATATAATCCCTGTTAGTTTGTTAATGAGGGCGGCGTTTAGTCAGACACTGTAACTTTCTATCATCCTTTTGCCTCTGCTGCCCTCTAGTGGCTCTAAAGTGAACACAATATTCCGTTAAGGAATCATTACAGTGATGGTTCTTTCATTGACGATACAATGGATGTTACTATCCTCAAAACACGTTTATTATGTCACGAATGGCATTTGAGATCAGTCCTGACTATGGTCCATAAGGTATATGTTTAAGGGTTTCTGAATGATGTGGCTTTTTGTTTAGTTGAGAAGGAATTCAGAGAAAAAACCTGTATGGGGATCGAAATAAATTAAGAGAGAAGTAAAGATGTTGAGGATTGTTTTATGAATTCAAATTCACAAAAATGTGATGCATGTTGTGTGTGTGTGTGTGTGTGTTTCAATAAGGGAAAATGCATGTTCTGCAGCAGGTCTTCTGTTCTTTTCCTTGGATCCGTGTTGGCACTTTCTGTGTCATGGCCGTTAAAAGCAGCAGCAGATAAAGAACAGAGTTGCTGCTGAGAACTACAAAGACGGCCTTCAAATGTGCAGAACCATATCTTTATCATCCATTAATCAGTCTCCCACAGGGGAAATATTTGCTGTTGCCATCCCAATTAAGTTACTTTGGGGTTTTGTTCCATTATAATCGATTTTATATTGTCTACATATGCACTTTAGCATTTCTGTATTGATTTATCCAGATTAAGTTTTAGTCAAAAAAGAGAATATTGTAGAACAATGACGCTTTTGTTTTGAAATAATACTACCGGACATGTCAGTCATTCTGTTTAGTGAAATACAAACAGCTCGGTAAAGTAGCGGTGGACAGGCTGAGCTAGTGAAGGGGAGATGAAGCTTCATGAAGCATTGAAGCCTTCCATCCAATAGGTTCTCTCATGGGCCGACGCTTCATGGCGCTTCATTTGCTCTACTGCGCCATCAAGTGGACAACAAATGTAAAACAGGCAGAGTGATTATAACGACAGCACAGCTTTGATGTGTGAAGCTTTGAATTTAATAAATGAATGAATGTTTGATGCCAATACATAAATTATGAACTTAATATGGTGTCTGTCTTTATGATACAATGGCGGGGTCAAAAGGGAAAGTGGAAACAAATTGGGGAGAGAGATGAGAATGTGCTTGTGTTACTACATGTAACACGTAAAATAGGTACATTTTATTCATTTTCATGTAAAAATAACTTTCCACAGTGCTGCTTTTTTTTGTTGTTTTTTAAGATTTTACCTGCTTTAGAAAATACCCTTTCACAGGGCACAGATGAAGCTGGGGTACAGAGAAAAGCAACAGCAAGTTTATACAACTTGGAATATACATTTTTCTGTTCTTCCCAATATTCTAGGCGGGTTCTCCAATCTTCCAATGTTTGGTTCACCCAAGTACGCTTGGACCTCCACTGTTGTGTCCGCATTGACATTTTGGGTCCTCGTCTGCAGGACTGTGGTGTCCAAACGTAGGCCTGCCAAAGCTGCTCCTCCAGGTTCCCTGAGGTCATAAACACGCTGGAGCATATGGTACGTGCTGTTCCAGCGCGTTTCCACCTTTCTGAATTAGCTTCAGTGACGGCCGGCCCATTTGCTCCTGCACCCTCTCCTATAAAATGAGCCAACAAAAAGGGATTCATTAAAGTGTCACTGCAGCCGCAACTTAAACTTAGAGTTTGCCCAGATGTCATCTATAAAATGGCATGTCACAGCTAGATACGCATCAGTGTTTATAGAGCTCCACATATCTGATGTTAAACTAACTACAGATGCCTTTCGACACAATGGCTTTGGCTTTCTCCTTGGATTCCTCATATCTGTCCTCCACCATAGCTGTCAAAGCCCATCCTAAAATGTCTTACCTGAGCTTGGTCCACCTTGGTTGGTCTAATTGTTTTCATGCCGGCCTCAGCATAGATGAGTTCTCTGCACATTTTGTTTCACTGTTGCGTACACCTTTTGTTGGTGCTAGAGTCCTTTGAAGATGTCCTCCCTCAAAACAAGACTCTCCACTTTGTCTGTAGTCACCTGAAGTAAAAAAATAAATAAAAATGTTTTGACCACAGACTGTAAATAAGGTTTGACACTGTATTGCAAAACTAAACAATGCGGCATTCACGAGGACAGCTATGTGTTCTCTTCCCATTTTCAACAGCTGCTGTAACTTATTACTATGTGCATACCTTAGTAGGAGAGATCAGCTCAAAATGTTCCCTGACAGAGAGGAAATCTCCTCTTTATTGCTGGTTCCATTGCAAAAAAAAGAAACTCGAATAGATTGCAAACAAACGCGCAATAAAGTTCCATGTCCACAAAATGTGACATGTGAATTGCGTTGTATTTCGAATCGCACGCCAAACCAGCGAACCATTTCCTGAATCAGTCACGTGGTACGGCCGGCTCGCGAGGCTTCGAACATCACCACGTATGTCATCAACACAAGCCTCGATACGCAGCTTCACAATAAGGAAGTACACATTACTAGGCTGAGCAGCGTGACTACCTTTTATACCGTTACACTAGTTGTAAGTAGGCCACAATACAGCATAATAAGTGCATACGCGTATGTGTTTTATTTGTCTTTAAAACATATTTTGTTGAGGGAAGCTAATCGAGTAGCTAACTTACCTGGCTAGCCTAAATAACAGCACCGAGAATTACATGTCGAGTGGATGGAAAACCTTTGACAGTCAACAAAAAGCAAACTACCGCCTTTGAGCTTCTCTAAATTATATATAGCTGCTTCTGGGTATTTGTACTGTAAAGTGTTTTTGTTTATTTCGTATCATTCCTTTTCTATTTATAGACCGACGAGGACGAATGATTCCCCTCTACACTCTGCACCTCAGTGGACAAAATAAGGGAAACACCTCATGAAAACCAACTTAAGCTTTGGAGTGTCACAGCTCCAGGGGCATCCGCTCTGTTATTATCTTCTTCACTGACAGGTGTGATTGTCTGCCAGCTTCAGATGAGTCCGTCGACGCCTCCGCTCCCAGTATGAGTGACTTAACAGACTTTGACAGAGGCCAGATAATTGGTGCCCAACTTGCAGGTCTGTCTGTCAGAAAAACTGCCCAGTTATGTGATGTATCAAGTCGAAATGTCCTCAAAGTGATGAGTGTATACAACACACATGGACACACATCAGCAAAGAAGAACGGTGGGCACAAAACAAAGACTAAACGGATGCGACTGAGGAAACCTGCTGCCAGTGAAGAAGCTGCCAGTGGGAAAGCAGGATCTGACTCTGAGGTCGACACACACGATTCTGATGAAGAGAGCAAGAGACCAAAGACCAAAGACGAGGGCTCATTGTAGTCCTATGTGCTTGTGTTTCAGACTTTGGTTCATGTTTGCATAAAGCCACCGCCTTCATTTCATCCACGTTTTGCCCCCTTTTTAACTTTGTCGTTTTTTTGAAAGCCTTACATTTATTTGAAGGTATTCTGTCAGTACATTCCCAGGCTCTTCCTAAGCTTTTTAAAATTGTTTAAAGATTCAGTTACTGTAGTTCAAGTAACGATCTGTGTTTGGCTGCTGCATTTAAATGTTGTTGTCCAACTTATTGATGAGGAAGTAAACACATTTAGACAATAACACTAAATTGTGGTAGAGTTGTCTTTAGTATTAAATAAGGCACCGTCACTGTAGCATGTACATACAATAAAACAAAAACCTGTAAATTATATTCCATGCGAGAGAGATGACCATACCTATGTGCTGGTATTAAGCCGTGTTTTAAGCTGACTGACAAGATAGTTGCAATCTAAGGTCCATGTTGGTATGTGTTTATGGGGATCTGAATATGTGACTGACTTTTTCTTTCATTACTTTCATTACCAACGCATGTATACCGTGAACATGGTTTCAATAAGAGAAAACACATCTATGTACTCCTGCTAGTCTGTCTTCTGTCCTTTCAGTCACTGTTCTGACCACCAGTTGTGTATTCACTTTGACCCTCAGAGAAATACCTTCTTTTTGTGTCATATCCTGCATCAACAGTTTAAAAAAATGTTTAATACATCTAGTGCAACACACAGTATCGCATGTTATTGCGCTGCTGTCTACTGCTCAATTTTCTTTGTATATAAAATACGCTGTTAAAGTAAAATGCATGGAGCGATGTTCTGTAGTCGTGCCCCTTTTATTCTGAAAACCTCTGACCGGAAGTACTATTTCACCTCTCCCCGGTGAAACCCAAACATCTGACCAAGTAACGTTCGCGGTGGACAGGCTGCCAGCGGTGCATGCTTTTTAGTTGTAAGTAAAACATCGTAATAATGCACACGCGTATGTGCTTCACGTGGCAGTAAAAGGGTAAACCTATAACGTAGCTACACTCTGAAAACGTATTTTGTGGAAGGAAGCTAGCGTTAATGTTAATGCTACCTGGTTAGCCTAAATTCCAGCATCGAGTTGATTGAAACCCGTAACTTGTCAATAAAAACCCAACAAACGCCAATGAGCTTCTCTACTTGTGTGTAGTGGCCGCTGGGTAATTATACTGTATTGTTAATGGTTTTGATTACATCGTACAGCCTCAATGTCTTGGGTAATGTTAGCTCGTTGTGTGAGTCCTGATGAAGTCAACGTTACTGGATTCAGTTCCACACAGAACATCCACTTTAGTTTTAAGTGTGTCAAACAAATGTGATATCTCGAAATGTTGTTTTGTGGTATTTATTATCATCCCTTTCATCCATTTCTAGACACAGTGGTGCATGTTTACCTCCCCTGGATCTCTCTGCTCCAGTGTACAAAATAATGGAAACACCATATGACAGAGGACTTTGGATCACCTAAGGAGCAATTACAGGGCCTGCCACCTGCCTGCCAGTTGGGATTGTCTGTCTGCTCCAAAAGAGCCGTCTTCAAAGCAATATGAGTGACCTAACAGAGTTTGAAAGATGCCAAATAGTTGCTGCACGACTATCGGGTGCATCTGTCACAAAAACGGCACAGCTGTTCAATGTGGCAAGAGGAACCGTCTCCAGAGTCATGACTGTGTACATCAAGCATGGACGAACGGCATCAGCAAAGAAGAACAGCGGGCGCAAGTCGAAGCTCACTGAAAAGGATAGACAGACACTTCTCAGGATAGTTGATGAGCACCCTGAGTATACAGCATCAAAAATAACCTCGGAGCTGAACAGACACCTCTCTCACACCGTCTCAGTAAAAACTATACGCCGCGAGCTTCACAAAGCTGGGATTTTTAGAGGAGCGGCCAGTCGGAAGACGGAGGCCGAGACTGACGCTCAGCAGCCAGATGGAAAGGACGCTAAACCTGAGCCTGAAAAAGAGAGTGGCGCGCAAAAAACTGGTGAGAGCACAAGACCTGAAAGGCAAACAAATGACAAAGACTATGGCCCACAAAAGTCTGTGGAAGACATAAGAATATCTGAACCCCTGGCTGGTGTCAGAGAGGACAACATAGAAGAAAGGACACAACCTGAATCACAAGTCCGCGAAGAAGAGTGCAGCACACACCAGCCGGGTGAAGAGAGCACAGGACCTGAACCTCAGACCGGTGGAACAGAATAACGTGTTGTATTTCTGCCTTTCTAATAGTCCACATTTTTCATGTTAAGGGAAAAGCACAGAATGCCTTCATCCCTGAATTACATTTCAGTTTCTAGATTTTATTATTTATTTTTGCATGACTGCATAACGGTGCAATATTCTGGCTTCTCGCAAGCTTTTTTTCATATTTCCTGGATTATAAATAAACAGTGGATTTAAATGTAGACTGTTCCATACGGTAGAGGTCTAACAGTATTATATTGTTTAAAACACTCAATTCAATACAGATAATTCACAGTTCAATGTGATTTGAATCTGAGTTGTCACATTCCTCCCACACTACCTCTTTGCTTTTTTATTATACTTGTCATGTTTATAGCACCTGCATGTGCATAGCTGTGGCAGGGACACAAAGCATCAGACAACATATGTAATGTTTGTTCTGCTTATTAAAATGTTACACTGAAAAATCCAAAGTTGTCTGTATGTTCTATTGTTTCTATTGAAATACACTCAGTTGTCTTAATGATGTTTCTGATGTTTTATCCACCTCATATCAATGAGGTCAGACAATACAGTAGAAGCACCGCTGTACAACCTGTGGCAATACAACTGGTGGGATAATATTCAGATACTTTACTTAAGTAAAGTACTAATAAAGCATTGAAAAACGTTTGACAATACATCATAATTTTAGATACATATTTCTGCTGCATTAATCTGTTGCTTTTTACTGCTGGATATGGTTGTGCTCAATATAACTACTTTAATACTGTTGGGTAGTTTAATCTTCATCATTGCATCATATTCAATTTGATCATATGTTTGTAGTGTTCATGTCCTGTGAGAATCTCTCAAGAGTGTTCATGGGCTCAGACAAATATCCCATGTCAGCTTTGAGTTGATTCATTGTTTTGTCATTGTCAAAATACGGCCTTTAAAAAGACCATAAAGTTGATTTAACAACTCTCCAACCCGACCACATTTGAGATACATATCTGAATGTATCTTACCTATTAGAAGTTATGATAGACATTTTAATGAAATGTCATTTTATTACATAAAAATAACCGAAATAAATACGACAAATATGCTGTGTTTCATTTATTTATTTTCATTGTACGTCCCCCTGCGGCTCTCTGGCACGTTCGAGAATGACGCAACAACAACAACGAACCCGGAAGTGCGGCACCGACTGTAAACACAGCTGTGGAAGCTGGCATTAAAGTAAAAGATGGTGTACGTGTCCAACGGTGAGTGGTTTGTCCGGTGTCTTCAACAGTTTTCTCATCGTCAGAGAAAATAAGTAGCCGTTTTGTTGACATAACTTTCTCTGTCGACAACTTTCAGTTAAAACGCACCACTTCTACATTAAACGTGTAGTTGTAGCAGAGCTTTAAGCTGCTTTAAGCTACATTAAGCTAACAGCTAGCTCGTTAGCATTTAGCCTAGCTGGATCTGCGTAGCAGGAAGAACTGCTGACATAATCGAGATAGTTTTGTACAAGAGAGTATCTACTAGTGTTTGCTCTATTGGTCAGCATGTCGCCTAGCTACTGCTAGTTTGAGTGTGCTATATTGAACATTACGCAATGTAACAAGTCTCGGACCCCGCTGTGTTGCGTCTTGTTTTACTTAACGTTAGCGGTTGGCCTGTGTTAAACCATTAACTCTCAAACCGAGGAAGGAATGTGTACATACTCTTGATGTCAAACGTCAATGACCTCACAAGCTATTCTGTTCTCCATTAACTGACCCCTGTTGTCTCACTCACCGCTCTCAGGTCAGGTCCTGGACAGCAGGTCCCAGTCCCCATGGAGTCTGTCCTACCTGGTCGATCTCTTCTGGGGAGCAGTGGATTTTTTCGGCTTGTTGTAAGTGCTTAATTGTTTAATATAGTTAACGTGTTGCTAGTAAAACTGGTGGAGTAGTAATTCAAAGGCTAGAGTCTACGTCCAGGCAGGTGTCTCTGTGTTACTGTACTCTGCAGTGCTTTGATCTTAACGGTAATGTCAGCATCCTCATGCCAGCATGCTGAAGTTCACCATCTTAATTTAGGCCATTAGCATTGCTAACACTTTTTAATGAGGTGGATCTGAATGTCATGTGTGTCTCAGGTATTTTTTCATAAGCCAAAGAATTGAGGTGATGTTTTTGTATTCCCTCGTGACACTGCCGTCCACACTGATCTTCTTTTTGTCCTCCAACAGTTTTAAGACGATGCTTCACCCTGACATGACGAAGGGTGGAAGCTCTGGTTCGTCACGCTTCACTGATGGCAGAGGGTAGGTTTCAGGGGCACAGTCCTTTCTCTACTATCACAGACACTGGGGACATGCCCTACGTGTACCTCTGTCCTGAGCATTGAAGGTACCCTAATCCTAAAGTGGGAGTGTTGTCTGTGTGGACCCATGTATGCAAACCACTGGTTTTCATACATGGGAGCTGCAGAGTTTAAATATTATCTTACGCTGTTACCCACTATAGCAGTTAAATGAATTGCAGCATAGTGAGTCAAGTGTTTTTCTCATTTAGGTTGCCTATCCCTTCCAATCAAGTTTCAAATAACTAATATAGGAAAGGAAAAGACAATAAAAATTATAATATTTCCTCTTCTCTGTCACTTGTTTTTTCAGTCCTCCAGGTCCCCCTGGTGGCAGGAGACGGATGGGGAGAGTTAACCACGGCGCAGGTCCCAGCTCCCCACCAATGGGTGGAGGAGGATGAGGAAGGTGAGGATTTCTATTTTTTGTTGATATCTTGTACCTTCTGTTTCTGGAGCCTGTATCACAAAGTGAGATCAAGGGGTTTGTTATAACAAGTGGCCTTAAAAAGTAGTTTGCCTCAAATATTTGGAGATGATGTGAAGACATAACTCCTCCATTGTATACCCCTCACCTTCTCTCTAGGTAAACGCCTACACTGAATGTGTAGGCGTGGGGCCTGGCACAGTGTCCATTTGCTGAAATCCTAAAGGAAGACGGTGACGTCACAGTGCTGAAGCCCCTCTTCATCGGCTGCCGCTGCAACCAGCAGTTTCTTGACGCCTTTCTGGGAATTCCTACACATAGGGACCAGAATGTCCGATGACAGCAGCTATCCACATTTCCTCCCTTTATCCTCTTTTGGCCCGAACACTTTACTGTCACACCAGTTCCCTTCTGAGAGTCATGAAGTTGGTTTGTCATTGTTTTGTATCTTTCTGTCTGAATAAAAATGTGCGATGTTTAAACACCATGTTACTACTGACTTCCATTACTGTCACACTCTGTAACGACACACATTGCCTCTGTGTCGAGCTCGGCAACACTGACAAATTGAGGTGGTATCCTTTGACCCTGTACTTCATCATCCATAATGTGAAGATATTATAAAATATTCAATCTAATAAATGGGTGTTTGAAATGTAATGTGGCAGAGCCGGCGGAGGCATTTGTTGTTTTATCTCGGACAGTTAATGCTTAAGTCTTAAAGCATTGAGTTTCTGGGTTTATAGTTTGAGTCGCACTGGAGGCAATCTTGTGTTTCAATCCCAATATGTTCATAATTCCAAGAAAGATGGATTTTGTTTGTTCCAATCAAATGCAACAATTGTGTATCCAAGTGTGATGGGTTTATTTACACAAATCCAAACTTTCAAAAAGAGGCAAGAATTGCAATATTTACAGAATATTATTAAAGACTTCAAAAGTTCTACAATAATGACTCCATCTGGGTTTCTATTGGATGACACAAGTAAAAATTGAGTATTTTTTTAACATGGTGTTAGCCGTGCTATAATTGTCAACGGGATACGTTGCCCTGAACGAGCTGCTCACGCTACGCCTCCTGTGTAGACGCAGCGTTCAGATTCAAGTAAAATCTGCTTGGTTTCACCAGACAAAGGCGGCTCTCTCGCGGAGCATTCGGACACCAAACCGCTGCCACTCCCTCTGGTGGATCCACATCTCCTGAGTGGTGTCCAGACACGCCAGCACTGCTCCCCCCTTCCATGATATCAGCCGAGGGTCCATGTCCTAGAGCACAGATGCCCATCAATGTACAAGTACAATATAAAAAATGAAGCCCACTGAACAACATGCTACTTAGCCCACATTGCAGATCTGTATCCGACTTTATGGCTGTACAACATATTCCAGGTTACCTTAGGCCGCGTGATAACTTCCACGTTGTCTACCAGCCTTCTGAACGAGGGCGGCATCTTGTTGATGATGCGGTGAAGCAGAAACTCCTGAGCACCGTGAAACATGAGCCCTCCTCCCACTACCAGGATGGAGCTGTACATCTTGCGTTTGGTTTCATCTGATGCTACAAAATAAATAAAATACAAGATGAGCTTATACCGGACATCTGTCCTCTGCATCCTTCATTATATCTATTTTACTACATCCTGTCCGTCCTTACCACAGCAGTCGATGCTATGCAGGATGGCCTTGTCCAGGCCCAGTGCTTTGCTCTCAAACTGGCTCATGATGGCAGTCTTCCTGGAGAGGTGAGCAGACAGGGGCTCTTCCACCTCGCCGGCCCCCATCAGGCACTCCCCCTGCGCAGGCCCAAACTCCATCTCCCCCTTCATCCCTCCTCCAGCGCTGCCACTCCCACAGCCCCTGCTCAGGTCAGAGAGCTCCCCAACCCCTCCCTGACCGCTCATCTCACCATCCACACCACCACCTGGTCTGGACATACCCTTCCGGTCTGCACCAGATTTGGAGGACTGGTGAAGAAAATAGGATAATAATAATTAAAAAAAAAAAAAAAAAAAACACAGCCTTTATCTGAAGAACAAATAATGAGTATTATATAATCGCTGTGTGAGTGTGTGTTACCTGGTCCTGTTTGCTCTGTGTAGCCATCAGGTAGTGTTCATCATGAGGATCCTCTGAGTCTCCTTGGGAACGGTACTGAAGTGATGTCATCTTCTGACCTACGATGCCAAATGTGGTTGGGTAGAAGAGACCCATAGGTGCCTAACAAATAGATATGAGCCAGAACACATGAGGAGGGGACACAACAACAACAAAATTGATAAAAAAGTATTTCCAGTACACAAGCTGAAGACTGAACAATGTAAAATAATATTTTATTCATTACTATCCAACCTAATTACCTGTAATTTCTCATCCCCTAGTCGAACCTGGTAGAGAAGAGCTGGGGCTTCTGGGAGACGTGTCTGGAATTCATGATCTTGTAGTCCTGATATGTCCTATTAACAATAAGTGGAGGAAAGACACATTTAGGAATTTTTCTGAATAATTGCAAATTTCTCTGTCCATTCTTAAAAAGGACTATGGTGATTTAAACGGACACAAAGGTGACAACGCTGCTCTAAAATTGACCAAAGTACAACGCTACAATTCCCCAATAGTCCCTCTAAAGACAGACCCCATCCCCTGAGCAACACACACTTGGTTCAGATGGCAGAAGGTCTCTTTCAACTGCTGTAGCAGCTGACAGTTCAGTCTGCTGGACAGCTGACAGTCTCTGTAGGGAAAGCCCGCCCTCTGCAGGAGCCAGAAGAAAGTGCGGGTCACGTCTGAGCCACCATAAGCCAAACACAATCTGCAAAGTCCAACAGACAGAAAATACAAAGTCACTGAGAGTTCTTTGTTTCCCTAAACGGGCAGTGTGTTATAATCGGACTGGAACAACACACTGACTGTTTGTTTGAATCAGAGGGAAAGCAAAAATATCATGAGGGAAAGTCAAAGTTCATGCATAACGCTAATGTTTTTGCAAGGGAAAAATTCCAACCATGATGCTTTGGGGGCAATACGAACCAGAAACAATCAAACATTGAGTATTGTCATCTTCTGTATGTCAGTGTTCGGAGTCTCACGTGTAAAAAGGCTCCGTGATGTCTCCAGTTATAACCTGGATGAATAAACTGTTTCATAGAAATAAATTAAACATAGAAGCGGTTCTCAGTCCCACCTGGAGTTCCGGTGGGACACGCCGTCCTCTACACAGCAAAGACTGGACTTCTGGTCTCCTACATCCACGACACAAGCACTGCTCAACCCACTGCCAAATGTAGCACACACCGACTCCTGGTGCACGATGATCGCTACACACACACACAAGGACAGAGCATGAGGTGACGCAAAGAGACAGATTGGATGGTTCCTCAGTCTGCCCTGAATTTGCTATTGCAGAGGATAACAGTGTATATGTACATTTTAGTTGTCAGCCATACATGCATACATGTGTGTAATACCTGAGAAGCCCATATTAAGCAGCAGCATGTTGACAACTTCTTTGATGTGCTGCCTGTTACAGATGTCGGGGACCAGTAGGATGCATCTGTAATACTGGAAACAAGTCACAAAAGCAACGTGAGAAAAAGAGATTCGACCATCAGCGTAGGTCGATCTCATTTTCATTATTTTCTACCTTCAACGTGTTGCAGAGGACTTTTGAGACACGAGGAGGTTTCTCCTACCTTTAAGTCTTTGAGGGGGATCTCCAGCTGCTTTTGAATGACGTGACTCCAGATCGTCTCGAGGTCAGCCAGTACGGCGGTCAGGGAGCCTCCGGTACCGGCATGCACATTAAGCTGACCTCTGACTATTGGCCAGTGGATGTTGTAAGAGTCAGATGGATTCACATAAAGAGCCTACATGATGGCAGGATGGAGGGAGGGAGAGAGAGAGCATGAGAAAAATGGATAAAACAGACAAAAGAGTCTATACAGTTTTAGATGTCTTATTTTATGGAAGTTATCAGACACATGGACTGACCTCCTCTCCCACCAGATGAGGAGGCTGGTGGGCTGTGTTGGTCCACTTCACCCTGGAGCTGCTGTCTAGTACTGCCGGACGGATCTGACAGTTATAAGCTCGGGCCTTTACTCACACAGGTACAAAACAAACAAAAAAAAGATTCTTTAATGAATTTCAGCACATAAAAGCAAAAAAAAACACCATTTACAATCAAAAGCAAATATGTAATCGCACCATGTTGCTGCGGTCAGTGAATATTGCATTATTACGTATATGCAACAGTTCTCTCTCTTTCATAATACACACCTGGTCAGCGGACACGGGTGTCCTCCGCACTCCGTTTGACATTTTCTTGGACCAGATGGCCTGGTCCACCATTTTCAGCCCATTCTGCCTCTGCTCATTACTCTCTGCTTTCTGTCAAACAGGAAGTAGACACAATGAGGGTAAATGACACAAATAGGAAATGAATTTGAGTACAATGGAATAAGAGAGAGAATAAAAACATAGGGCTGCACAATTTATAAATCGCACTATGGCCTACTGCAATTTATAAATCGGCAGAAAAAATGACAAAGTACCATTTTATACATTAAATATGGTCCTTCTGTGGAGCTGTCCTGGCCTACACATCATATTCTATAGACCTAAGAAAACATGTTGTCTGGTACAGATCCCTACAAACATCACACCATTATTTGAATCTGTAAAACTAATTGCAATTAGATCTTTTTTCTAAATCGTCCTAGAATTAAAGCCTGGGTGTATCTGCTCATGGGCCACTTACATTTAGACCATCTCTCAACAGCCAGGCATCTTCATATCTCGGCTGTCCAGTTTGTTTGTGTCTGCGCGCTATCACATGTGGGAGTGTCACCGGAAGATTATCTGTTGCTCGGCCAATGCGGAGCGTCCTTGAACCAGGGTGGATGACGACGATAAAGTTGCTCTGTATTTGCTGTAAGAGAGGAAAGTATATAGACAGAGCGAGATGGTCAGCATCAACGTATCCAATGTCATGCACAACAAAACTAGGAATCACAGAAGTACGTGGACACCTGAACATTACACCAACAACATGTGATTGCTGAATATAAAACCACGGGCATTTAAATTCTGCTTTAACAGCGTGTACTCTTCTTAAGATGTTTTTCACATGATGTGTGAACCGAGCTGAAGGGATTTTCTCCCTTTCAGTAACTCTGTGCAGGCCAGTCATCTTCTTCCACACCAAACACAGAAAGTCTGTTCTCTGTGGACCCCAAACTGTGCACAGGGACATTGTGGTGTTGGCACAGTAAAGGGCCTCCCCAAACGGTTGCCTCAGAGTCGATGTTGGACACACAATGCTGTCTAAAATACCATTGTATGCTGCAGCATCATCAAAATGAAGCTCAAACCAAAGGTATTTGTCTTATCAATGCAAACTGAACACCTGAGGTTTTCAGTTGATGGTCAAATACTGTACCTGAAGACATCACTTTAAGACAAAGAGGAGTTCAAGTGACTGATATCAAACCCAGGTCACTCCAGAATAGTCTGTCTGTGCACGTGAACGCTGAAGGGATTGAAATTAAAAGATTGAGAGGAGGATACTCGACCATTTTTTAAATAAATGGCAGCATTAGACAACAATTGAAACACTCGACTTCCCGTCTCACCTCCTGAAGGGGGTCTGGGATGACCGGAGGAGCGATGGGTCTTTTCACCCCGCGTTGTTGCTCCTTTTCTTTCTCCTTGTCTCGCTCCTTTTCTTTCTCCTTCCCGTTGTCCTGCTCTTTCTCAGCCTGGGTCATTGTTGGTGAAGATTTGATTCGATTAAATAGTCATAAATAACGAGTCGCAACCTCTTTGTGCGTGTGAAGTGCTTCAACATGCAACCCAGAAGCGAGGACCTTCCTCTGAATAGAAAGTTGTTGCTGCGGTAGATTCTACTTCCGTGTTTGATCACGTGCCACAAGACAGCGGTTTCTATTTGTCGAAAGAGATTTTTACTTGGCCCTGCCTCTTGGCTGAGTCAAAGGTCCTCATCTGTCAACAATATTACATTACTTTTCTATTTTTCATATAGAGTTACTGTAGCTTAAGTATGTTGAAAGAAATAATAACAGTAAAACACATTTTCTTTACTCAGATACTCTACTGTAAACAAGACTGTGAACACTTGCTGAACACCAGCCACGAGGGTTGAGACAAGCAAAAGTAAATGCAGTAGACTGTGAATGCTGTTTTGCTGACAATATTATATTGTATTATTTTATATGCGTTTTTTAATTGTATTACCAAATTGCACCTTGAATTGCCATTTGCAACATGCATTTCCATTAAAATAATGTCAGTATTTAAAAAATGGAAAAGAGCTACAGGAATGTGAGTTATTATTATGATTATTAGCTAAAATTAACCACCATGTGCTTTTTGCTGACCAAGTAAATGTGTAGCAGTAAAACCCCTGTGTGCACTGAGTTGAACTTCGATCAGAGTGAAGAGCGAAAAAAACAAAAACTAATTGGGACACCCCCACTTTTGACAAAGCCCCTGGTCTACTGGGCCCCTTGAACTGTTACCAGTAGGAGAGTTCATTCATTCCCTGACATATGTGTATGAACTGTGTATTAATCCCTTTCAGGATCACATGATCTAGGACTTTATCCTAACAACCTCTTTCTTTAGGCTATTTAAGGATTGCAGATCAAGTAAAGATAATAAACAAATACAACAAATACATTATTTCAGAAATGTATTACACAAAAAAAGAAGAGAGAAGTTGTCTTTGCCGCCTTTTTTTCCTTTCTTTGTGCCAGTGTTCATCAGTTTACAATTTCTACATGATGATGATGATGACGACAGATGAAACACTAAGGCAACATGTTTGAGGAGGAAAACAAAAACGGGAAACTATGATGTTATTACAAAATAGAGTAACAGGCTACATAGTATGCAGCGCTGGAAAATACAGAGACAAGTATCAACCCTGTCCAAGCCAGTGTTTTGGTTACCAAAATATGCATAGGTCTATGCCAGCTATAGAATAAAATAGATACATGTAAATGCACTTTAGAAACCGTAATGAAAGACTCAGCTATTGACTATGAACTATTCTGACCCCATCCTCTTTCTCCATCAATCTGAACATTTTCATTACAACTCTTCAAATAACGGTAACCACAGATTTCAATGGTTCTGCCTTTCTGGAAATGTTTGGCTGATGTCCTCCTAGCTTTTCTACAGCTTCCCCTAACTTCACCGTACAATTTTTACTGTAGGCAATCCCCGGTCTGAAGATCAGATCTGATATCTTCTTGTCATCCTGACTCTCGGCATGAAGACTCCTGCACAGCTTGTTCAAGTCCTTCATCAAACAGAAAGTCTTGCAGGCCCTCAGTTCCACCGCAAGGTTACGAGGCTTCTTGTCCTTCTGCTCGCCCAGCTGCACCACGCAGAACTTAGCCAAGTCGCTGGCGCTCTTTGCATGGCCTGCCACCATGTTGAGAGTCAGGGGGTAAAGGTCATGAGCTGAAGCTGGTATTGAGGGCTCTTGGGAGGTGCGGTTGGGAGGAGAGTGGCCGGGCAGTGAAGAGGACTGAGAGAAGAGAGTTTTTTATTGTTTTTAAATCACTCATAGCAGACTGCAAGTTAAAAAATGATCAATATTACATACAAGTTACAATCTACCTTTGGGCAGACGATGAGGACTCTGTGTGCAGTCTTGGCCTTTTCTGCCAGCCAGCGCATTGGCCCCATCTCTGCGATCTTCCTCTGTTGCCACATGTCGACAGCCACGCTGCAGCCGCCGTACCACTGCAGGAACTCGACGAGGGCCACCACGGCCCCCTGGAAGGCTGAATCCTCAGCAGGGTACACCACAAGGACGGGGACGGGAGCCATGGGAGATGGAGGCAACCTTTTGAAATCCGATGATATGGCAACCTTGGCTCCAAATCTTTTATCTGGAGAGTAGGAAGTCATTGGAAAGTAGGGCTTAGTTATCTTCAGCACAGTGGCAAACATTTCACATAACCTAGAGGGGATTTCTGAATTTGTTTGTGGTGAGCTCAAACTTGATACATTTCAGTACTTTCTTCATCTTGCAGGGGAGGCATATTTCCTTTGCAGATAACAGGACTTTTAGCTAAAGTAGTTCAAGCTGAGCTCATTTTCAATGTGACAGAAAAGTCCCTGTAAATTGGTTGGGAAGAATTTCGCAAATTTCAAATATTTTGATCCAGTAGCTTTGTTACTTAGGACAGGTCCAAAGCATGTGTACAAGATTGGCGGTTGAGCCTGTGCATCTGTCTTAAGTTGTTTTACCATTCAACATCTGCAATTGTGTGCCTACAAGGTCCTCTCCCAACTAAATGCATGTTTTTAAAGTGTTGTATTTACAGATCATGTAGCAGGAAAGCAGGATCACCAGACTGGCCAGTCCTCCAAAAATGGCCGTTGCTATGCTGGTGTAGTTGACATTAACAGGGACGGCGGTTTTTAACTTTTCTGCAAGGACAAAGAAATACACACAAAAACAATTCCCCATTTTACTTAATGTAATTATATTGAGATTGTACTGCATGGCTTTAAGTAATGGTGCAGTCATACCTACAGAGTTGATCTCACCTGTGGTTGAATCTTAAGAAAAAAAGGAATGTTAAAGACAGAAGTATCAACATTTTTGTACTGTACATCATATACACACATGCACCAGCAAATGAGATTGCTCACCTAAAGGAACTGTAGTAGGATTTGGTGTCACACCTGAAAAAAATCAGAGAAGGAGGTTTAAACATTTTACTCTTTTAAAAATGAAAATTGAAATAAAGTATCAAAGTAAGTGGAGAATTTAAAAGAACAAGAACTTACGCTTTGGTGAGTGAGGTATTTCGATTGTGACCAACTTAGAAGCGACACCCCCCCCCCGGGGAGGCAATGGCAGATTGGCAGCTTGGATGCTGTTTAAGCCTTCGTGTGCATCTACTAAATGATAAAACCATATCTAGATTTGAAAAGATGAAAGTCGTTGCATTAACCTCACATATTTCAAACTCATGTTGTGCAGACAATCACTGATAAACACAGATTCCATGATACCTGCTTTGATCCACTGAGGTCTGTCTCGGCCAAAGCTGGTTTGTAGACACAGTGGTACGGAGATTCCCTCGTAATCCTGATCCAGATGCCTGTCAGATATTTATTACTAGCTGCAAAGAGACAGAAAATGTCAGACATCCTGCATGACTAAAGACCGTTTGTATAAATAATAGATATATTGTAAATACCATGTTTTCTCATCTCCTGTTTACCTTTCCACACAACAATTTATCCCACAATTGCGCACACACACACACACACACAATGAATAGTCTCTTACAACCTTATTTTGTAGCAGAGGAAACGCTTTCATAAAGTCAGCTTATTGTTATTGTTGTTATTATTATTGTAGTAGTATTTCTAATATAATACATTTCATTATTATTATTATTATTATTATTGTTGTTGTTCTTTCTGTTGTTGTTATTATTATTGTTATTATTTCAAAGTAGCCGATGGGTAAAAGGCCTCATCAGCTCTTTTTGAATGGCTTGTTATAGATCCATGACCAAATACTTTCACAGGTTTAGTTATAGGTCAGAGCGTTATCTATAACAATATTGTAATTTATGACATCATATATTATCTATAATAAAGCTCTGGACCCTGAAGATGTCAATACCTATTGTTGCTTTGCTCATAATTCACAGCACACTAACTCTGTAATGATCCATGTTACTTATCCAGTCACTTCATGCTCGTCTTCTCAGATTAAAACAAGCCTGTGAATTGATGTTATGTTGGTGTACCAATGGAGGGATTGCCCAACACCTTGCAGTTTGTTCTGCAGAACGAACAATTTTGCATTTTCCACAATGCTTTTAAATACAAATAATACTTCTTGGGTACGCTGTCTTAAAATAATCTATTAGGGTGTCTATATTTTTAGAATTTGAGTGTGTACCAGCTATAATATTTCAACATAAATGTTTTTACCTTCTGTCTAGTGCAGTGTCAACTCAACCAGATTAAAGTCCTGTTTGAGAAAAAGAGGGGAGTTTCTGGGAAATCTCCTCCTGTTATTTCATCAACATTGTAGGTGTAGCAACGTTTGATGTTTTTGGATAATGAGTAATAATCGATAAGCTAACTTATTGTATTTAAAAGATATATTTAATAATCAATTCTGAAGATGCCATGTGAGCGAATTACCCAGAAAAAACATTCCAAGTGTTTGTTAAACTGTATTACGAGAAAACAAGTGGTTCATTAAGTTCCATGTATGAGTAAAATGCAAGTGTTGTATCTTACCATCAATGTTGATTGCCCAGCTTATGTTCATCATATATTTTTCTCCCTCTGCCACTTTCGCCACTCTCAGGTCCACCAGGAGAGACGGAGAGGTGTCACTGGAAGGAGGGAAACCTGGAAAAACAAACAATGGTGCAATAATGTGTAGCCTATATTATTATTATTCTCTGAAAAGTAATCAGATGTTGTCAGCTGTTTGAAGTGTAGGCGTATTGTACTTTCAGTCGTGTTATGCTCAATGTAAAAACATTATTCACATTTACAAGAATTTGGAATGGAGCCACCTGCTTGGCTACGGACTTGCGTTACATTTTTATTACATTTCAGGCAGACATTTCAAATAAACATCTGTTGTTTACCCCTGGTCTCCATATAAAATATTAACTTTATTTTCACAACACATCTCTTTATATTCTGTATTTCTTAATCTGATGGGCTATATCTAAGGTAATCTGAGGTAATGGAATTTCCACTTGAGTCATCCTGCTTTATGGTCCGAGTGTTACATTTTCATCCAAAAGACAAAGCTGGCAGCTTTGAAAAATAATAATGAATCAACAGTACAAAATGTCTTAGAAGATTGGTCTCTGCATTGGCCAACAAACACTGTTTTGAAATAAAATCCACAGTGGCTTCAAAACCAGCCATACTATTACTAACTGTTAATTAGAGGTCAGACCTCAGAGTATGGATGGTAAATTACATACCATGAACTTCACGACACTCCACTTTCTGCAAGAAATCACAGAAACAGATTACTTGATTTACTTTTAATTTAACTAACAATTAACGGCTCATTTGCCAAAGTCGATAACTTACAATTTCATGTGATGTCACCTGGGCCGCGAGATAGTAGAGCAAAATCAGCCGGGCTCCCCACATCATCAACACCTGGTTGTACCTAAAAGAAAAGTTAGAACTATGATAAACAAACAGGAAAAATAAAGGATACACCTTTTACAATGCACAGCATCTGACTCGCTACATCCCGTGCACTTGTTGAATGAGCTGTCAGTGACTCGCTGGATTTGTTCCGTTACCTTTTAAGTAAATAGCACTAAGCCCCGCCCACAGCAGTGGCTTGCTTACACATATAGTTAGTCTCATAATCATAGTGTCCAGTTTCAGTGTTTTAAAAAAAAGGTAAGTTCTCTTCTCCTGCTCCTTATGTCAGTTGTTCTCGTCTGTTTTTGGTATTAAACTACTCCGGCACCACCTCGGTTCATATTAAACATAGTTTGCAAGGTTAACTGTACATTCAGTTCACGCGAGCTACGTCCATGCCCTGCTGCTGTAAACTGCAGACGACACGAGTAACGTAACGGTTAACTAAGTACCGGGAAAAAGATTCTCAGCAACGCTGTCAACAGCAGCCTGACCCGTGGGAAGATGTCTGCACACACTTTAAACGTCTTGGAGCATTTTAAATGTGTTTTAATCACGCAGAGCTGTGTCCACAATGTAGCGAGCTGTTGCCCTGCAGCAGACCCGGCAGACCGTTACACTGATAAGCGACCGGTTGCGAAATTGGCCTTTAATCGGTAACATTTAGCGGTATTTTAGACTAAACATAAAACCTAAGTTAGTGAAACTTGGAGACATCTTGCTGGTGCCCACTTGCTGTCGATGTTTCGGTGTCTCAGAAGCTATATTTGCCGACATTGCAGGCTGTTTGTTGATTTCAGCTTATCACTGAACCTGCTGGTGAGTGGCTGGTTTATTGCAGTGACAGTCCTGACCTACATATCCCGGCCCTGTCCCGAATGAGAAGACTTTTCTCTGCAAAGTAAACGTGCTACAGAAAACCCTTAAATACAAAATACAATGGCAGCCTCTGTCACCTTTTACACAGAGTAGACATGATTCACGCTCTCTCTCTTTCACACACACACACACACTCTCACAACACACACAAACACACACACACAATGACAAAAGCGTCCCTGTTGCTCAGTCAAAGTGAGACTGCAGCAGAGAGGAGAGATTCGTTTTCCTACTGCTTGAAAGACTATTTGTCTGAATATAATTTGAGCATTTGGTACTTGAGCAATGAAAAGTTAGTAGAGAAACATAAACCGCTCTCCTCAACAGCAGGGAATAAGCCAAGGCAAATAACCGCACAGTGGGGCGGTTACTTCCAAGGTGCATGGAGAAGGGAAGAAGTCTGGAGAGGTCGAAACTCTAGCAACGCTTGTAGTATAAAGAACAACTTTATTGTGTCAGTCTGTAGTAAATATGTTTCTGGTTGTTCATTTAACTGCCTGTAATTTAAAAAAAGTTTGAGTTGAGAAGGACAAGGTGTGGCTGAAGTAATGATTAATAACATGTCAGCCAAAAGGCTCTCCGTAAACCACCATTTGCATACTTAGCAGGACAGTACGCAAATGAGTGTTACTTTTGGACATGTAAATTTCATTAGATGTACTAGTGACACTGCACCCTTCAATGTGTGTTGTTGTGATTTACAGTGAATGAAGAAAAACCCCCTCCCAGAACCAGGATGTTGTCTTTGGTCACGTCAGGCCGAACTGGAGCCCGACGACTTGTGACTGTGACTCGAGGGAGATTTATGAGGGATGGCAGGTGCTTGTTCACCTGTTTGCCAGAATTGGCCTCCGGGACCAGAACCACGGGCCAGTCCTCTTCCCGGTCCTCCTTCAACCATTACAGATGCTTTAGTGCCACAGCTGCTAATTGGAAAGCTTCATCAGCAACAGCCAATCAGAAGACACCGTCCTACAGTTACGTCATTGTTGGGGCAGGGTCAGCCGGCTGCGTCCTGGCCAACCGCCTCACTGAGGATTCCCACGAGTCTGTGCTGCTGCTGGAGGCTGGGCCCAAGGACATGTCGCTAGGCAACGTACAGCTCTCATGGAAGATCCACATGCCAGCTGCGTTGACCTACAACCTCTGTGATGACAAGTACACCAGTTAGATCATTTCACAAATGCTTTGTGGCTGATGGATAAAATATTTGATTTACCTTGTTATTCATTGCTACAACGGTTCCCAGATGTGTGCAAACAAAAATGTGATTTTATGTTATTTTAAATGGATATAATAGTAATTTTAACTAACGAATCATCCATATATCACATTTAACTTGTATCAACTTATTATTCCAGCATTTTGAAATCAGTCTCCATATAATAACATGTTATTAAACTGATCCGGTAAGCAAACAGATATTGGTTCCAATCTGATGCCGTGCTGTAATTGTTTTCATTTCTCCTTAGGTATAACTGGTACTACCACACTTTACCCCAGGCCCACATGGACAACCGGGTGATGTACTGGCCGAGGGGCCGTGTCTGGGGCGGGTCCTCTTCACTCAACGCCATGGTGTACATCCGCGGACACGCTGAAGACTACAACCGCTGGCAAAGGGAGGGGGCCGAGGGCTGGGATTACGAACACTGTCTGCCTTACTTTAGGAAAGCTCAGTGTCACGAGCTGGGAGAAAACAGGTACTTACAATATCTGATGGACATTTTTCTTTCATCCAAATGCTCTTAGGGTACCTTTTTTGACTTGTGTTGAAATCATTTTAATATGAATAGACCGAGTTTAAAGGGAACCCTAAGTCTGTCAGTGTTAGTGCTGCAGTCCCACAGACTCACTTCAAAATGCCTAAATGGAACGGAATGTAAATTTGGTGGGCCAGTGACGATCTTATCACATGGAGCCTAGCCGCAGGAGCATCACAGGTTAAATGCAATGCGTCACAAATCTAATTTCAGCACACGCAAATGAGGACGGTAGACGGTAGAAAGAATATAGATTGTATCACAAAATGCAGGTTGAAGGATCTCTGGATATTTATGTTTTCAAACTTTTGTGGTGACCCTATCAGCTCTGACTGGTTGACTGCTGGCGTAAACATAAATGAAAGGAAATGTCATCTCATAAGTACATATACACAGCCGCCTTCTGAAAGGTAGCGATGCTGGGAATTTAAATGATTAATGTCGACGCAATAGTGATCATTGAAGACGTATACCCAGTTCCCATAGACTGATCTCTGTGACACATTACATTTGTATTTTGTGTGTGTGTGTACTGTAGGTACCGGGGAGGCAGCGGACCTCTTCATGTGTCCAGAGGGAAGACCAACCATCCCCTTCACAAAGCTTTTATTGAGGCGGGGCAGCAGGCGGGATACCCCTTCACAGATGACATGAACGGACAGCAACAGGAAGGCTTGGGCTGGATGGACATGACCATTTATAAAGGTTAAAGAAAACATTAACTACTATACCCAATAACAATTGTAACCACAATGCTGTATTTATACATCTCTTATGAACCTGTCGTATGCTCCTAGCAAAGGACAGAGTTCATGCACTTATGCTGTTTAATGTGTAAGCGGAAAATACACCACAAACCAACCAATAAATATTGTCCACATCTCACTGCCCAAATGTGTCCAGGAAAGAGGTGGAGCTCAGCCAGTGCCTACCTGAGACCTGTCCTGAGTCGACCCAACCTGAAGACGGAGGTGCGCTGCCTGACCACCAAGATCCTGTTTGATGGCAACCGTGCCGTGGGTGTAGAATACACACAGAAAGGACAAAAGAAAAGGGTAAGATGGAGAGAATTACCATCACTTTAAAAGGAGGGGGAAAGAAAATTATGTATAAATATGCTTTTATTTTAAACACAAAATTGAGATGATCTTTCTCAACCATAGCAGTCAGAAGCTGCCCAGTGAAAATCAGCTGTGCCTTGTCGTGCAGCCACTAGCGTGGACTCTGTTAGTATTGATTCACTCATTAGTTGTTCTGTTCTCTCTTCAGGTGTTTGCAGATAAAGAGGTGATATTAAGCGGAGGAGCCATTAACTCCCCTCAGCTTCTCATGCTGTCCGGGGTGGGAAACGCTGATGACCTGAAAGAACTTGGTATCTCTGCGGTTCAGCACTTACCAGGTAACTGAAATGAGAAAAAAGGGAAAAACTTTCCAAAAAAACCTGCTTGACTTTATTTGAGGATGCAGGTTGTCACGTTTTTGCTAGTTTATTTGATATTAGCACATGAGCACATGAAACACATGAAACACACTGACAGAGGGATCCATGCTTACAAACATGACCGGTATTCTTGCCTCTCTTTGTCTTCTCCTCTGGTCTCTGTGGTTTCTCAGGTGTTGGCAGTAACCTGCAGGATCATTTGGAGTTGTACATCCAGCAGCAGTGCACTCAGCCCATCACTCTGTACAAGGCCCAGAAACCTCTCCACATGGTTAAGATAGGCCTGGAGTGGCTCACTCTGTTCACTGGTAACCAAAGGCACCCACACATGCATGTGGTAGCACACACATTCTCCCTAATGTCCTAAACGCCGTGTCCCACCATCTAACTTACCATCACAACTGTCCCCTTAGGTTATGGAGCAACAGCCCACTTGGAAAGCGGAGGGTTCATCCGCAGTGGACCACATGTCACACACCCCGACATCCAGTTTCACTTCCTGCCCTCGCAGGTCATCGACCACGGTCGAGTTGCCTCCAAGATCGAGGCGTATCAGGTGTGTGTTTAGGAAATGGTGGCTGTTTTTTGTGCAGGTTGAAGATGCAATGGAGGTGTAATTATTAATAGACAAGTTGTTTCGGTTTGACTTCACGTGGGTGTGTGTGTGTGTGTGTGTGTGTGTGTGTGTGGGGGGGAGCTTTCAGGATGGTTTAATTGTAATATACGTGTGTGAGTGTGTTTGTTACTTGTCAGCAGTGGGTCAGATAAGATTCCAAGGTACTCCTGTACATTCATGACTAATTAAATAAGACCCTCACGTAATGCACAAGACACAAAGAAGAGTTTTAAAGTCCCATTTCACGGAAAACCTTTCACGTTCAATAAACCAACAGGAGCTTCCCAGAAATTTCCTGAGAGGTGGCTTAGTGACATTATTTATAGGGTTTTTTCCAGACAAGGATACCTTCCAGGAAAGAGTTAAGAGTTATGTACATCAAAGATAAGCCAGGTTTATTGTTACCATGAATGCCAGCAGTATTACTGGAAATGACATAATGGGTAACAGATGTTATACAGATGTGTTGTTGTTTTTTTTCTTCTTGCAGTGAAATATCTCTTAAAAGTCGAACAGCAAAGTACAAAAGGCATGCAAGTGTGAACACAAAACATGCCACATAAATGAGTGTTTCTCTTTGTGATTTAGGTTCATGTTGGACCAATGAGAAGCACCAGCATCGGCTGGATGAAGCTGAAGAGCGCCAACCCTTTGGACCACCCGATTCTCCAGCCAAACTACCTCTCCAACGGTGAGATCCAGTCACTGGACTGTCTAGTACCAAAGTCAGCAAACGTTTAGAGAACTTCACCCTGTTTCCCGAGAGAGCGTACTCTCTGAGACCTGCCTGGTTGTGAATGTATGTGAATGACACTTCCCTCCGAAGGCTGATCATTCATTTGCAAGGATCGTTGTTATTTGAAACATTTGTACTGTGTTCGTTATCAATTAGCATCAAGTGTATCTCAGTAATGTGGGGAAATGATTTTGAGAAGGAGCCTGGAGTTAGGTTGAATAATAACTGCTGATAATAAAGCCATTTTTGTATTTATTATTCCCATCTCCTCTCTCCTCTCAGATGCTGATGTGTGGGAGTTCAGAGAGTGTGTCAAACTCTCCAGAGAGATTTTTACCCAGAAGGCCTTTGACCCGTTCCGTGGCCCCGAAGTCCAGCCTGGTCCCGAGGTCCAATCCGACGCCGACATCGACGCTTTCGTTCGCCGAAAAGCTGACAGCGCTTACCACCCGTCCTGCACCTGCAAGATGGGCTCGCCATCCGACCCGATGGCGGTCGTCGACTCCAGTGCGCGTGTTCTGGGGCTCGAGCGGCTGCGTGTGGTCGACGCCTCTATCATGCCCAGCGTCGTCAGCGGCAACCTGAACGCTCCGACCATCATGATGGCGGAGAAGGCTGCTGACATCATCAGAGGTCGCCCTCCTCTCGTTGACCCCGGGGTTCCTGTGTACCGACCTCCGACTCTCGACGCGCAGCGATGAACGGAGGGAACGAGGTAAAGGGTGAAGAGTTCACAACACATTGATCAGCTTCTTCTGTGTTTGATCAGGAGCTGATCAATTTGCCCGTGATCTGATATTATACATGTTGTGTTGCCTTAACACACCTGATTTACACACACAAGGTAACATTTCTGTTTTAAATGTGTAGTCACAGGCTAACAACAATTATGAAGGGCTTATCTACACTTTTTAAATTCTAATCCATAATGATGTGTTGATTTTAGCTGTTTACATGTGAAATTCAGTTTTTCAGTATTGCACTTAGTGTCTTGACAAGGAAACAGTGGCTCTGTCACTTCCTTATTTTTTCATGATTGTATTTTTAATTTCCGTTCTAAATTACAGATGTCTTTAGTAACGTTAAAGTGTGACGATCAACTTTCCTGCCTCATTGTAATGACATGAAGTCCAAGCGCACTGAAAACTTCTGCCGCAGGCGTTTTTGAAGTACACCTACTGTTTTAAAAGGCCACGCACGCAACAAAAGCGCTATGACGTGTGTCAAAATGCGTCGATTTGGAGCGTCAAATGAGGACCCGGCGACTAAAGCTGTTTTTTTGTTTGTTTGAAGAGAGCTAAAACACTACTACTGTGGCTTTCACTGGTTAAAATGACAAACGTCACATCAGCTGTCACTACTTAACGTAAATTCCGTTTGTAACTTGGTGGCCAGTTTGTGTGCTCTCTGCAGGAGGTCTGTACTCAGATTATCTATGAGCCAAGAGAAGCTTCAATGTGTAACACCACTGTACAACAGAGTGGACTGCGTGTTTTTGTAGTACGAACAACTAAAACAGAGTGATGCATCCTCCGTCTAGCGGATCTTGTGAAGCCGATGTCACATTGTCGCGGTAAACTTGAATCTATCTCATATCAATAATCGAATCGTATCCACTTTATAGTTTTTAACCAGGACCTTCATTATTTAAGTCAAGTTAAAAGATGATAGGGTATCTGTTATATGTACAAATTTGGCCTAAATAGCAGCCTAAAATACTGCTGGTTCTGTGGCGTTGCCATTTCAAATGTGATGCCTGCAGCGCACCGTGGAGGCATCAACTGACTCGCATCAAATAAGGCTTTCACTGCGTTTGGGCCGTCAGCTGCGCGCTGGTGCTCCAGAATGGCATGACGTGGTTTCTGGCAATAATGTTGAGCAATTGCAACCGCACTGCGAACCGAGTGGAACATTTGACAGGCTGACAACCGTACTCGTGTAAATTCCAAGATATTCCGCCCCACTCACAGTTGCGTCTGTTCCTCAGCGGAAAGATTTGATCAGCAGGTGTTTGGCAACAGCTGCAGTTAAGTATTACAGCTCACTTCTTTTAGTTGGCTTTTGGTTTAGAATAGTCTGGCAGCTGTTTTAAGATAAGTAGCAAATAATAACTCGGCAGGTGCTGAAATACGCTATCATGTGAAATAGACACACACAAAAAGCTGTCAATGTCACTTGTGTTTATACATTTTGTTCTTAATGTAGCGTGGATGTTTACAAAGAAGCTTTTGAAGAGTATTGTGTTTCACTGGTCAGATTGTGCCGCCTGTGCACCTGTAACATCCTTATGTTCTGACGTCAGAGTGAATTACTGCAGTGTGTTAATGATGAAGTGTGTTCGTTCATTGGTGTACATTTAACAGTCTCACTGAAGAATCCTTGATTTAAATTAAATTAACATGTTTTTACTATCAACACTAATATAGGCTAGTGCTAGAATGAATTCAAATTGTGTCTTGTTAAGCTTTGCACTACTCTATTAAGTATCTTCATTACAGTGACAATTACTGATTGCATTATATGCAGTGCTGTGCTATATTACATGCGTGTTTAAATCATCTGTGTCCTAATGAAGGAGGAACGCTTTGATTGTAAAGGGAAAATGATTGTGAAAGTTCTTACAGCCTTTGTGTCTTTTATTTCTCTTGTGTTAATTGTAAACAAACACTGGAAACTGTCCTGACCGTGTCCTCGTGACTTTATTCAGTGAGCCTTACAAAAATTCTGAGCAGGTTCATTGTCAAGAATTCAAATGTACAAAACAGGGTTTTTGTTTTCCATTGGTACAAAATCTATAAGGTACTAGTACTTGTGCTACAGAGTAGATAGAGTTATATTTTTTGGATTTCCGTACAACTAATGGGTAGAAAGCAGAAATCTTCACTTTTTACAAACACTATACAGATTGTATACATTGTTATCATTTCATAGACATCTGTTAAGCAGTGGAACAGTACAAAATAAATAAAGCTGTCAGTTGCACTGTTAAAGCTGTCGGTCGTTTTTGTCACGATGCTTCTTTTGATAAAAGTCTAAATGTTGATGCTTTTGGATATTTGTACTGTGAATAAGCAGCAGATGATTATCTTTACTGGTGTTGCTGGCTGTCACTTAATCTCCGTTTTGGTTTTATCGACTCAAAATAAATCTGAACTGTACAAATTCATGTTGGTCAATCAACGTTTTTAACATGTATGTTTGTAAAAAAAACAATCAATGATATCACTGAATGACGAATTCCTTTTCAATTTGTGTTTGATTTAGTAATTAGTATGTTTCTCCCATCGGAGGAGCCATCACAATCAGGGTGCTTTATTGGCTCCTCAGAAATGTGTTTCAGATGGCTATGCAGCAAATCTATACATTTCTGCTTACAGCAGGTGTGTAATATGACTTTTGAAGTGTTCTTAATTACTCTAAAATGTTTTTGAAAAAGTTAGTAGAATATGAAACATTAATATCGAACCTCTGGCTGTATTAACACAACATTGAGAGATTTTAAAGAGGTAATTGTGTGATTCTTGATTATTTGTTCAGATTTCACTGCTAATCATCCAACACTGAGGTGACTTGAGTCACCGATCACTTATCAGAACTCAGAATTTAGATTACGATCAATTACTGCAGTATGGTATTTAAATTAAAATGTTTCACATGATTGCATCTTTAAATATCTTCTTTCTTTTTACAATTTTGTGCAAATACAGCCTTTGCCACAATTGCTTTGACACCCAGATAGTTACAGAGGTAATAATATCTTTCAAGTTGTTCTTAGTTTAACACAATTTACATGCAGTTAGAAAATGCATAAGTCCTTTTTATCAGCTGACTTGTCCACTAAAATCTGTATGTATGTGTATATATATATATATATATATATATATATATATATATATATATATATATATATATATACGAAGAATGAATAAGTGCATTTACAGTACATACGAAGAGCATTTCAGACACCAGCTTGGGTCAAATTAACCTGTATATTTACTATTTATTCTATGCAAGGAAAAAAGCATTTTCAATATTGGCATCAACCTTTTGTCACATAAGAAACGGTGTGCTCTTCTTCAGCAACTTACAAAAAGAAACAGGAATAATAATTGAATATTGACGTGCGTGTAAATGCACTTAATTATCCCTTGTTTTGGTTTTATATTTGAAGAAGCCCTTTTGATTTCACAGATCAAGCACGTTGCCCAGACAACAGTATTTAAATTCAGGAGAAAAAAAGAAAAACAAGATTGCCCCGCCACGGCCCAGTGTTGGTGCGTAATAGTTGCCCCAAAGACATTATTACAGTTGGCAGTGTTAGAGAACAGCAGGTGAGAAATGTTGCCTCTCTTTAGTGTTTCTATCTGTGAGTCTCCGCTCACAGACAACAAGCTGTTTTAGACATCTTGTACACTCTGTTGAAACAAAATCCTACAAATAAAAGGCAACATTACATTCCAAAAACACAAATATACGGAATTAATATAAAGTCGGGAAAGTCTCCCTGTCTGTTACGTCTTTTTAAATATACAACATGTAGAGGGTCAGACCTTTGTGTTGGAGATCTATGTAATAGTCTGACTCATCATGAAAAAAGCACTCGGATGCCTGAGGAGGAATTCCTATTACGTTCATCGGTGCTTAGCAGGTGAAACCAATCAAATGTGACGTGGGATTCACAGGAACTGAAATGGCCTGGAAGCAAAGCTGTTAAAAAGGCCGAATTCCGACAGACGATACTGTCGGAATTACTTTCTGCTACAGCATAATAAATAAACATTTCCTAGACAGCTGTTGTTCAGTCATGTTCTCAGTGTTAAACACTCAGTTTGTCTTTTTTTTTCATAACTTCACTCACGTTCAAATAGTTTCAAGCAGGTCCGAGAAAAGGTGAGACTTTGCATATTCTGGGGGAGTTGGTAACAATGAAATGGTCTCTCCTCACAGTCTACAAGGGGCTTCGATAAAAGTTAAGGATCACTATGCAAACAAGTGTGACATGGAACTTGCATCCTAAATCTTCCTTTATTTTCAGGGTGTTTAAAGGGATTATGTTAGTGAAATGGGTGTAAATTAAGCCTCTAATGTTGGTGTAAGGGGGGAGGGGGGATGTTTCTGTTATCAGTGTGCATGTGAGACAGAAGGATATGCCTGAGGACAAAGTCTTTTTTCAGTGATATGTGATTTCCTTTTCAAGTCAAGTACCAAAGACGAGCAACATTTAACCCTGAACCCAGATCAGCCTGCTGAAATAAATGAATATATATATATATTTATTTGTTTCTATCCCCCTTTTTGTGTTATTTGAGTCGTGCAGCATGGAGGCCATATTGTAATGTAAATAACCAGCATCTGTTATGATCACTGAAGATTAAAATCACACATTATACGTATATACATGACATAAAACCTCCAACGGAATGCAGGGAACCTTGGAATCATCGGATAACCAAAGACATTTTGCAGCACGACAAATGCAGCTTTGCAAAGCCAGCTTCAGTCTTTCAGACATCGGCGTGTTTAGAACGGAGACTAATTCAGTTTAATTGGCTCTTCACGTTGAGTGAACGGTGTGCGTTGCATGGACTTGTTTGTACAAAGTCGCACAGTTTTAGTCAGAGAAGCAGAAGAATGCCGGGGCAACAATTATACTCTCTCATATGGACGCAATCACCCTCATTTAAAGCCGTCAAGGTTGTTGTTTCATTTCAAATCCAAGTGCTGCAGGACAGAGTCCAAATGATCAAAAGAAATATATGAATAACCAAGACAATTTTACCAAATTGTCCAGCATTCAGCAGCTGGACTTGACTCAATGGAATTTGTTGTTGAAGTTAACGTGACGGGCTCTGGGGCTGGCTTTGCGAGGCTGGCGGGTTATTCTGCGAACAATAAAGGAAATAGAAAACACCCTCTGGGGAGTATCCTGAATTCCTGCTAAACGAGCAGATTGGTTCCCTCTGGTCTCAACATTTGCTGAATTTATCTCAGCTCGTTCACATCTGTTTTTCTCATATCTCCTACATTTCCATTCTGCACAGAAAGAGAAAACAAGGCACTTTGTTCTCTTATCCATCCATGTTGTACATGTTCTGCCTATTGCAGGAGAATCCTGAACAGAGACGTCCACTCACTGTGGAATAGAAGTAGAAATTCAATTGAAAAAACCTAAACAATCCCGTGTGAGCCGCTGCTATAGCGACGTGATGCATATCATCTCATCTGTTAGGTCCTCCTCGCATTTCAGAGCCACGTACGGCTCTTCGTCGCTGTAGTCACGGATATTGTGGTCTCTAAGCTCCACGGTGGCGTGTGGGTCCGTGATGGCGCTCCCCGTCCCCCCAGTGTTGCCGTTATCCATACTCCCGTTCAGCAGGTTACTGGCGGCACTCTCCATCTCATCAATGGTCATCTCGCAGGCGTCTGCGATTTCATGTTTGGCCGCTGCCACAAACTTGGGGTCCCTGGCGAATTTCCCCAGACCCTCAGAGATCAACACCTGATGACAAGTGACACATAATCAAAGATGAAGAGATGATTTTTTTCATCAGCTAAAGTCAGCTAAATGTGAGATTCTGGCAGTCGAGTTGAGTGCATGTGTGTGTGTGTGTGTCTTCTTTAGACAGTGGGGTCCAAAGACCTCATGGGGGTCTCAGGAAAGTGTAGAAACACTTTAATTTCACTGTAGAGTTGAAACAATCTATGAAGCTCAAATGGTCAGTTTGTTGATGAGGTGACAGGATATTCAGTTTCAGCTTCACAAATGCTAAGATTATCTTGTTGCTTTCTGGTTTCATATCATCATGAAGTTAATACTTTCACACTTTTTTGTCTGCATATCAATTCTAAGAAATGTTCAAATTAAATCCGAGCATTGGTCATTAATTATTATGGACATCTCACCGATTAAACGATCAATCAAAACAATTATCAAGAGCTTATTCGATATCGCCAAAGAAATACACACATAATAGAATGACAGTGATTTGATGATACCATCAATGAGATGTTATCAAAGTGGTCAAAGTTAGAAATGTTTTGTACTCACAGCCTCCACCACACTGTTGGCGCTGCCTCTCTTCTGCAGTACGTGTGAGCAGCATTCTGCAGGTAACTTCAGATGTGACGGCGAGTGGCTGCGGCTGGGAGGTCCGTCCTGGCCGTCTGTATACCACGAACTCCTCTTCACTGCTCCGGGCATGCTGCTGACGCTGCCGGGGCTGCGCCAATCCACCTGAGTACACACACGCACACACACACACACACACACACACACAAGCAATTTGAAACTACATGTCAAAAGACACTGATCGAGATTCTTCTTTTATTTGTCAGATTGGTTTAATTGATGTCAGACATCAAAGGCATGATGAGAACATCAATAGTAAAAACAGCTAAATGAAAGATTGTAATAAACCAGTTGTATTTCTGTGTTTATTTCATATTACTGAACCAGTCTTTTCATTAACAGAAATTAGCAGGTTCATCTTGAACACGTCTTTGATCACACAGTGAACCACACCTGTATGAGTGGTGTGTAGCAGGGCGAGCAGTCGCGGCTGATGGGTGAGGCAGGAGGCGTGACCCAGGAGCGAAGCGACCGTGTAGGAGACAGACGGTGAATTCTGCTCGCATCGAAACCGGCCACCGCCATCACCTGAGGTTCAATCAATTGCACCCGGCATGTTTTGGGTAGGGAGAGGAGACAAAATAGGTCTCTTACAAGTGCAATGCTTACCTTTGGTGCCACTGCATTTTGTGACAATACCGTTTATTCATTCATCACGATATTGACAAACAGAAAAAGGTGCGTGAGTGTACCTGTTGCTGCACCAGGTGTAGTGGAAGAGCTGTGCAGGATGGAGAGGAAGGGGCGTCATCCTGACTACTTCTTTTGCGGAGACACTCAAAACTGAATGTCGGTCTCTTGGAAGCTGAGAAAACAAACCAAAAATGATCACTCTCTGGAGTCCAACTCTGGTTGCATACAGAAAAGTTAATACAGTGACACAGTTTTACACACATTTGTATAATAACCTTACACTAATTTACTACAATGAACTGAATCTGAATGACAGTAACACCACTTGGTGCAATAAATCTTTAGAGTTGAGTCAACAATCCCGAAGTTGTTACATTCAAGCTGATAGTGTCAAGGAAGCTCAATCACTCAACAAAAATTCTAAAACGACTAAAGTGCAGTTGGTCCGTTGAGCGTCACCTTGAGGTGAGGGTAAAAGCCACCTCCTGGGTGACCGCCTCTCGACATGGTAGATCGGCTGTTGGTCATCAAAGTAACCCTCAGGCTGGTGGTCGGCCCTGGAAGCCCCAAGTTCAAAGTCTTCCTCTGCATCATGGTGGTCCTTGTTGGACAACCTGTGAATCAAATAGATAAAAGATATATTTTTTAATGAAGTGATGTAGCCAAAAAAAGTAAATATGTAACTCTAATATAATGAATACAAATATTTGGAGGGGGGGAAAGAAATGTGGAAACAGGTAGCAACTGACTTCATAGTTCTGTTGTTACTGGTGAGCATTCTGACAGTGACGCACGATGAACCACAAGTACTCATTCTAGATAAATTCTCAGCCACAAGAAAATACTTGTATGAAGTCATACTAACAAGATACAATCATGGCGGCAGTATTATATTGTGTGTATTGCAGTGTGAGTGTAGCACTCCCTCATTCTTTTGATACTTTGATATGTAATTTCCTTTTTCCCCAAAATCATTTTAGCTGAATGTCACAATTCCCCTGAGTTAATTGGAGGCTCATTCAGATCACCTGTTGTGCAGGATGTTGCGACTGGCTTCTAATTAAGAATTGAGAGCAGCTTGGTGCATTTCCTCTCTTGGCCAATCAGGGTGCATGAGATGACACCCTTTCTTTAGAGCTTAAGAGAAGGGGGGAACTGTACTTCCTGATCAGCTGAAATCTGGTGGAATCAGTTCCGTCACACAGTTTCCTTATATTATTTCAGGCTGACAGCTGCTGTTGCCATCACAGTACCTGTCCTTTGTGAGCATGATGTCGTCTTCGTGAAACTCCTCCCCGCTGTAGTACTCTCCCGAGCCTCGCTCGTCATCGCTGTCTCCACCCCCCGGCTCCTCTCGGCGGATGGTGGAGTAAATCCCACGACCGCTTTCTGACCTTGTATCGTAAAGTCAAAGACGCACTGATTAGTGCAAATTTGACAATTATACATACGTAGGAACTTCATGTCCCTATCGTTTTTCTTTATTCGTAGGAGCTGTTGGTTTGAGGTATTATGCAGTGCAAAGAAACACACACATTAATACTAAAGGATATTGACAAAGGACGGTAACATCATGCACATACCTAATGTAGGCCTCATAGTAGCGTGTCCTGCTCCGAGGAGAGGAAGTGGGCAGTCAGACAGACAGGAATATTTGCAACAGGAGATCAGGAAAGGAAAGGGAAGAGGTTGCATGCAATGACAAAGACAAGAGGACAAAAATGAAAGCACTTTCAAAAATGGATTTTTGCACAGGCTGAATATTATGTGAATGGTTTCACTACTTTACAAGCTTAGTGTTCCAAGATATACAGGTGAAAATACTGTAATCTAAATATTAGTATATGCTAAATATATATATACTAATAAGTTAAGAGGCCAAATCTCTAGAAACGTTAGGATAAGCACCCTTTAGCCGGGGGTGAAATAGGACAAAAAATAAGTCCAAACACAAGCTTATAATATATTTCAAACAGACTTTTGGTAAGATTAGTTATCTCCGCCAGGAGTGTTCACCTCTGTTTCTGTCCACTGCTAATCTTGCATCAGCGAACTGCTGCAGCAAATTCCAGACTATTTTGGGTGGCCAGTTACGGCTGCTCAACGACTCCTCGTGGTTGCGGTGACCCCCACTTTCTCAAAATACCCTTTTGCCTGTTTTATACTGCTATTGACTGCCTGCTGACTCCTCACTCACTACTTTTAAGCCGTTAGTAGTATCACAGCTGAGTGCATCTCCCACCCACAGCCGCCATTGTATTTCATTTGGAAGTGTCTTTCGTGCCCTTGGGCAAACATCAATCCCTTGGTTGAAAGTCCTGTATTTGTTTGACCAATCCATCTCACCGCCCGTCCACCATAAGTAGTTTTTCTCATTGCTTGATATTACGTCATCTAGCTCTGACCGTTGCATATACTGGATGCCACGTGGATGCTTTTTAATTTGTGTTTCCAACTAAAGAAAAGGATCCCAACTTTCAATTGGCATTGATTTTGTTGTTGGCACTGAAATATTTGAAAATATATAATTTGTGTCAGTGTACAAGAATCAATACATACAAATGTTGTGGCTATTTCAAGAACTGCGGTGAGACTGAGTTGAGTTGACGGTCGTTGCAGACACAGCTGGTGGAGATCTGCACTCTACTGAATGCACCTCTCTAGCTGTGTCTGCTGTATAATTATTCTACATCAATTTAGGTGGTAAGTGCTTGAATAAACATTTTTTTGATTGAACTCATATGTGTTTGCTAACTGTTCTACTATGGAAAATGAAATGTGAATGTTAATAAGAGGAAGTCCCGTACAATAACACTCGCAGTGGGAATATGGGTATACACTGTCAGGAGTTAGGGGAGGGGGGTATTAGGTGATACTTTTATACAAAAGCTATTTGTTGTATTCATGCATTCATCAAGGGAATGTCTAAATTGAAGCATGAAGCATATTTTTTTATATTGCCTTTGTATTTCTGCCATTCCTGTGTAACAGTAACCTCTGTGTCGAGAGACAATATTCTACATTGATTAACAGATCTCAGTGTGAAGAGAGGCCAGTAAGAGGTCACGCCTTAACTAATCAAATCACCTTTGACTTTGTGAAACAGACCTGTATTGAGCCTATGCAAATCCCCAGACAGACTTGTGAGTTGGGTTCTCATACCCCTTTTTGTTTAACTGTTGTTTCCTGTAACCCTGTATATAATCATGGCCACAACTCACTCTGGTCAGAGAGCATTCTACAGCTTTGTTGTGAACTTCTGTCTCCACTGCGCAGTGAATAAAAACTAATCTGACACGGACACAGACTATGACCTGAAAGAAATGTTTCTCCGACATAGGTGTGTGGGAGGAGCTTTGTAAATCTGTAGGCGGATGAACAAGGTTTGACATGGAGCAATGCGATCTGCTCATGCTGAACAGGAGGCTCGGGGGAAAGTTCCAGGATGGGTTTCTATCGAACATGCCCTTTGTCTTTTATTGTTCCCCCATATGAGAGTTTAAGAGGATAGTCTGGACGGTGAAGTCGAACTGGCTTCAATCCCAATATCACTCAGAATATTTTCTTAGATAGATCTGAGACAATTCATTAATCGTATTGAAATCTCACTCAGCCCTAGACAGCAGTTTATCAACATGGCTCATCTCAAACTGCTAAACGTGTATCAAACATCATGTAAAAAAATGATAGATAATCTATATAATAAACAGATAAAACATCTGTGACTATCATAAGAGATGCTCCTGAGGCTGCTTTCATGTATGCAAAACAAGGTTCTCCTTTTTAAAAGGCACCTCTACTCTGGGGAGTACTACTGCACATGTGGAAAAAAGTTGTACGAACCCTTCTTTCACTGACCTTGTGGAGTGTGACTTCCAAAGCTTGTCGTGTACTCCTTTGCTGTAAGTGGACGCTGATGATCCATTTTTGGTGGAGGATGGACGTTCTCCCCTTAACAAGCACTTCTGCTGCCTCCCATTGGTCATGGACAGAAGTGAGGGCACGTTGGCATTGTTGAGGTTGGCGTTGGAGGGTATTGGCGATTGATGGCAAGTGGAAACGCAGTGAGGATGATTATACGGATGAGGGGTGTGATATTTATGGTTATATTGGATGGGCGAAGAGTTTATCTCTGTCTCCTCTCCTCTGTCGGCGTCGCTGGCTCTCCTGCCTGTTTGGGTGGGTTCGGTCGAGGCACTACAGGAGAAAGGCAGGATCTGTAGCGGCCGCTGGGTGACGGTGGTCGGGTGAAAGCAGCCTTGCTGATCAGCACTGACATGGTTCCCAAAGAGGCTGCCGTTACGCTGCAGAGACAACAGAAACCAATGAGGACTGAGACAAAAACAGCACAAAAGCGACAGTGAGCTGTTTCAAGTACAACGAGACGCACAGAGAAACGATGTTTAAATCAGTGTGTCCGAGTGTATCTCTCAGGGGAACACTGATTCAATGCTCAATCAAATGCTTCAAAAATACCTAATTATTATTAACAAAGGACTGCTGCCATGTGAATCCAGCCCAGCTCTACAGATTATAGTAATACATGAAACTTAATGATGAGTTTCACTCTTTCAGTTCTTATACCTCCATCAAAAATATGACAAATAATAACAACATTTGGTGTAATATGCCAAATGTTGTAAAAGCAACGGAAATATAAATAAAGGTCCGCACACTTTAGCTCCCTTTAATTCATTAGCACATCCTTAAATGACGTTTTGAGTTAATGCTCTTCTTCAGACTTTAAAAACTGTAAATTATCTGAGAGCACAACTAATTGGCTTCGTCTGGGATGAATTGGGACGTCTGAATCTTAGAGTTTTGTAATTAAAAGTAAAAAGAATAAAGAATATCAGCAGACACCTCTCTTTGAAGTGTGGAATTAAAATAAATAAATAATTGGTCTGTTTTAATCGGCTTTATTTTGGAAATGTGTCCCATTTTAATAACAAAAAAAAACTAAAAACAATAACCAAACTAAACATTCTAAATGTCTGAAGGGCTTCTTCAAGGATGTTTACCCTGTAGATTTCCTCTTCTTCCTCGCCATTATCATCTACTAGCCCCGCCTCTTGCAGGTCACATGATATGGCTCGACGGATCTCTGGTCCAATGTCATGCAGCGTGCGCAGGCCGGCCTGCAAACAGAGCAGCTTTAATATCAAACCTGCCAGCCGCTACGTTCCAGTTTTTTCCAGGTGCCAGCATGTCGCTGCCCAGACTTTTACAGATCCATAACGGTGATAACAGAGTCATTCATAAAAGCTGATAACATAGTTTTAAAGGCAGATAGAGCACATCTCATATATTCTGATCGTTTTGAACTATGTGGAGCATAAAAGTAAAACAAGCACAGTTACTTTTCAAGGGTCACTTCAGCCAGACATATCATCTCACTTACTGTGGTATCCATCATGCAGAGAGTGTTATTTGTCCAGGTTACTCTGGATGATTCATTGTACTTCACTCACCTGTAGAGCCATGGTTGTGTTCAGCCTCTCCCACGAGCGCATTCCTACAAGACCTTGCTCTTTGCGCCTCTTGAACTTCCTGAAGTAGTCCTGTATCAGGAAGGTGGCATAGAACTTCCCCACTGTTACCTCGTCATCTGAGTGAACAGACCAGACACAGCAAAGCCTCCCAGATCAACACCAACATACTGAAATACCTCAACAATGTTTGTATCCATTGACATTTAAAAAAGAAAATCCCTCAACAGAGATCTTCCCCTATCTCACCATCAGAGAGACAAGAAACACATCTAGGCAGTAAAGTCAATTTGGTCTAAAAGTATCAAAACTGAATCCCATTAACAGTAATTTATCACAACAATGAAGCACCTCCGCTGCAGAGGGCTGTATGAAAAGATGATATCAGATGATACAATGAAACAAAGTACTTCTGTAACAATCAAAATGAAAGAATACTAGTTATATGTTCATGAACACTCGCTGCAGGAGCATTATAATCACCGTCCGGTTGAGAAAACACTATTTCAAGAGGATCACAACACACCAGCACACACACACACACACACACACACACACACACACACACACACGCACACTTCTTCAGAAGCACATCAAAGGAACTGTGGTCTTTACGATTCGTCTGTACGTAATACTGTTTGTGTCGACACAGAGATAAAGACCACTGTTAAATTCCCACTCAAACTGAAAAACAAAAAAACAACAGTGTAGACATTATTCTTGACACTGTTTAATTCTCATAACTGGTGGGGAAGTTGAAGTGAAAATAACATTTTGCAAATGTGTGCAGCAGGTTTCAACCCGACAGCAGATAACATCTATGGCTGCAGCTCCCATCTATGACAACATGCATGTGGTTATGAAACACTCCTCTCGCACGGAAAAACAAAACCCACGTATGCACACACAATTGCTCATGCAAGCAAATGCAACATGTTGAACTCTTGAATTCTTAATGTACCAAACTCAGACTTTAGTTGGTGATGAGTTTATAATACAGTCGTTTACGACCGCATTGTCTATAAGTCTAACCAGTTGCTACCACACATACCAGAATTTACTACATTCAACATCCACCCCTTCAGATACGGACGAGCGGAGGTGTTTTATATCTATATCCCAGAAAAAAACAACATGAGCTGTAGCAAGAAGCACATGCAAAAAGGCAGCAAAAGCAAGGATGATATCTATAGCTCCCCTCTCGAGGGCGAACACAGAAACAACATTTAGCCGGACAAGAAGCTGTGACTAAACACACTATCTGCCATGCAGGGAGGCTAATCAAGCGTGGGTCTGATTCACTCAGATAAGGTTGCTGAAGCAGAATGGGGAGAGAGACTAAAGAACAAGCTGAAACCCAGTGGGTAGGAAATGTGGGCGTTTTTTTCATCATCATCACCTTTCCTCGACCCATTGTGGCCTTCAAATGGATCGAGTAAAGGTGACGAGTGTCTGTAGGATGGATGCTTTAAGATGGAAGCAGCGTTCCATCCGGATTTGATGATCCATCTTAAAGCAGGCACATTTCTCTACATCACCCGACACAGACAGAGAGAAACTGTGAAAAGGCTCTGTTCAGAAAGAAAACCTGTGATTCAAATGCCTATTCAAGGTTGTAAAAATGTTGAATTTCAGATGCGCTTGAATGCGTGGGCCGATTATTGATCAGATAAATCATGTTTTCATAACACACTTTAGTTTGGAGTTTCCTGATTTCTGTTTTTCAAGCAAGTGATCTGCATCATTTTGAAAATAGCTGAGTTGATCCATAGTGATTTAACTGACTAACTTGACAAAATGGAAAGATTTTATTTTTGATCAACCCAGTGGGAGAAGATCAATGTACAGAACTTCTTGTGACCACATGCAGGTGGCAGCTGGTTCTATTTCTGGGCAGAGCCTGATGAAGCTTTTAAGAAAGAGGTATCAGTAGTTTCATGCCACCGGACTAAAACAGAACTGCCCCAGACAGTCAGGACGGCAGAAAGAGAAGAGAAGAAGGCCAGCGACTGACTGAGCACTCTACTGAAAGCAGAGGAAGCTGTGGACGAGACAAGCTTGGCAGAAAAGGCTCAACAGAAAAAGAAAGGAGAAGAGGGGTTAGCAAATGAACACACACAAAGACATGCAGATGAATCAAGTTTGAGAGCGTAAGCGTTGTAAGCGTGGCCCCTGGAAGAACTACATGAACACAAGCAGAGGAACCTGTAGGAACATGCTGGACTCAGGTGTGCCTATCATCAGCACTCTATTTCAAATAATGAACTGTGTAAGGTGAGAGAATGATCCAATGCAACTCTCACAAATAAAAACTACAGTAGAGTGAGAGGTGAATACCTCTAGCTTGGCAGAAACTGGACAATTTTCTGTTAAAATAAGACAGAAAGTTGATTTCCACTTCAATTTATTAAGCAGTATATGCTTTAGCTGGATTCAGCATAAGAAGTTGGGTATGTATTTAGGAGCATAATTGTAACTAATACAACTATTATGTATTTATTGCACTTCGAACTAATGCTCATGACTGTATGTGGACGATGGATTGAAGTGACTTCTATCAGCTTGGCTTTCATTTCGACACACATTGTGCTTGACCATTGGGAGCTGATGCACGCAACTAAAGCTGTTCAGAAAGGAAGAGCTCAGTTTACCTCGCTGTCAAGGTTTGTGCAAATCCTTTTCATATACTCTGTCTAAAGGAAGTGCAAACGTAGAACCAGACACAACGAGATCAGTGATAAACAAAACTGTAGAAATAAGGAAAAAAACGCAGTCAAGGTTTCTGTGAAACGAGGGGAAAGTGCTGCTCTATCTCGGTTTTGGTTAGCACGTAGGCCTCGCTGCTTCAGAATAGCAAAAACAGGATGCTGAAGGTCCCTCATCAGCTATTTCTTAATGTGATGCGCCTCCCAAAATCTTGCTCTTGTGTATTAAATATAACCACTATGTAGACTATAAAGGTGGCTTTCAAAAGTTTGTAATTCGCAGTGTTGTCAGCGTAGAGTCATGGTTTCAATGGATTCTAATGGCGACACAGTTTCTCATCTTAGAAAGAGTACCAACGTGTTTGTCGAAGTTTCTACAAAACATAGTCAAGTTTCACATTGACCTTTGACCACCAAATTCTAATCAGTTCAACTTTGAGTGGAGGTGTATGTTTGTAAGAAATTCGCTCAAAGTCTTCCTGAGATTTCACTTTCACGAGAATGAACAACCTGAAATTCCTCCAGTCACTTTAACAACCAAGAGCCACTTTTAAGCGTAGGGTGAACAGAATACCCATGATAGCCGTAATAAATCACTTTAACTCTCACTCCCTCTCTGACACCAGAAGGATTCAGTTATCACACCAAAATGTTTCTGAAATGATCTGTGTTTGTGGTGTGATTCTTCACTGCTGCACAGTTTCCAGAGCCAAACAACTAGTGAGTCTGCACAATGAACATCATTCAGCAAAGGAAAGGTGTGTAAATAGCACTGACTTCCTTTTTTAAATTCAAATTAGGGGAATAATATATGTGCATTCAAATGCATGTCCATTGTTTGACACCCTTCCTCCTTCTATTAATACTCTAGCGTAGAATACTCTGCTGTGGGACTTCCAGGAAATGTAACCTTAACATATGAGGAAGCCATTATTTAATTATCTGGAAAATACAAATGAGAAGCAGAGTGTATTCAAATCAGCTGAGAGACAGAACGGTACAGAAGAAGAGAGGCAGGCAGAGAGGTTTCTGTAAAGCAAATGAACTGTGGGCGACCTCGTGCATCTATGTGTAGGTAATGACCACTGACCGCCTGCAGGAGGCACCACTTGGTCCAGCAGCTTCATGCTTGTCCTTTTCCAAATCTTCTTGATCACAGCTCTAAGCTCCTCATTGGCTTGCTCCAGATTACCTTGGAAATGACAGAAAAAGTGGAATATTTAACTGTAAAGTCACTTTGGTAAAAAGTAACGAGTCACTGATCAATACATTGTTGTATTAAGGGGTATCTGGCTGAAAGTATGAAAGTATTAAGTATTATAATTCCATCTCTCTTCTGTCTCATACACACAAAGATCACAACGCAAAACTTGACATTTAAAGTTGCAATGAATACACAAAATTGCCCATGATAAACTAGTTACGTGGGATTAAGATTTGAATGTTCGGAGCCCTGATGGCCATGGAGGAGAGATACTCATTGAACACCTACAGCTTCCTCTTGTGGCGAAATGTTGAACTGGAAGACACCAACTCAGTGAATAGGGGACTACTACTGTTTACTAAAAGTCAAAGATGCATGACATGACATTAAGTAAGAAGATACTGCATGAGGCATCCCAAAGTAAATAATTCAGAAGAGGGACAACGTGTTGAATCAAATCTTTTCCATGATTTCTTTTTAAGATCTGAAGATAACAATGTAACTACAATGTTTATGTGCATCATAAATGACCTCATAACATTTAATACTGCAGCCCAATGAGGAAATCAATCGATACATTGCAAGCACAATGGAAATACAACGTTGGTCGCCCAATGAACAATTTTGAACAAAGTGGCCCATGGATGAAGGTAATTGCTGGTTTAGGGATCACTAGCCAAAGTGCTAAAGCCTCTCGGTCCACAGCATTGTGGATGGGTGCTGTAGTGGTTTCTCTGGGCTGTTATCTCAAGGAGCTTTTATGCCTTGAGGCTCCAGTGTACACAACATAACACTCTTTGAGTCATGTGACTCAAAATATCTATTTCATACAGTAAGTCCCTCTTTTTTGCTGTACAGAATGGCAATGCACAGCTCAAAAAAAGCTCAACCAAATAATATGAATCCATAAGAATAGAACCAAAAGTGTTGCAGATCTCTAATTGCTTAAAAGTCTTGACTCACCCTCAGTCTTAATCTTAAGAGCAGTGCGGACCAGAGCAAACAAGGTGGCATTAAACATGACTGTCCCATCACTGTTGAGGGGCATGTTCATCGCCACCAGACGCTGCAACAGAAGTACAGATTATGAAGGATGCATCAAAAGTGAAAAAGCTAGGAATTAATGTGTTAATGATGTACGAAGACTTTCACGTGTTTTTGTCACCCTCAACATCCACCACATGCATTTCTCTATCTGTAAGGGTGTTAGTGAGTCGTTATGTTGTCGAAACCCACCTTACAGGCCACTCTGTGAGGGCAGAGCTTGCCAAAGCCCAGCGGAGGCTGGATCCTCCTCAGCAGAGTCACCACATCAAGGTGCTTTATCCTGCCCCTGGCAACAACATCCATTCAAATATAAGGCACTTTACCAGTGAGCAGCACAGTCTTCACTGCCACTCAGGTTCTGATAAGTAACACATCATCAGTCAGTGCACCTCAGATGGTACGGCTGTTACCAAACAATCACCATCCCATGTGTACTGACACAAATATTCCTTAGCTGTAACGTGCAGTGTAAGGGATAGGTAAACTTCTGTTGATAGCTCTCTCCAAATGAGTACTTACTTGGCTTCAGGGTCGTATTCGGACCAGATCCTTTTAAACTCATCCAGGTGATGTGGCCCAAGAATGGACCAATCACGGGTCAGATAGTCAAAGTTGTCCATGATGACAGCAACAAACAGGTTGATGATCTGAAACCAGGACATGCATTTGTTTGGCGATATTTTATTGTATTCAGGAAGGTGCCTGCTCAAGTCTGTGCTCAAACATTACTGCTACTGCACACACAGTGACATGATTACCAGGAAAGCACAGAGCATGTAGAAGCTGATGAAGTAGATGATGGCGAAGCCGCTGCCGCAAGTTCTCTCCTCTCCGGGGTTGTAGTCCGACTCTGAATCACACAGCTTCCCTGGCAGACAGGCCAGCATGATCTCCTGCCAGGCCTCACCTGTGGCACACCTAACATAGAGCCAGAAGCATTGATACAGGAGCAGGACGAGTGGGTTTTCCCTCATGCATTTATGCATTTGTGATGACTGCTAATGGCTGGTAACCAACAATTTAAGCTACACAAACACCTGAAGAGCATCAGGACCGCTTGAGGAAAGGTTTGAAAGTTGTTGTTGCGGTTGATTTGAGTTCCATCCACCATGGCTATTTTCCCAAACACCTAGAAAAGATAAAGAAGCGTCAGCCAGCCTGCTCCTAACTTCTGACAAACATTCAAGACAAACTGGAAGGTTACTCAGAGAATGCAGACCTTTGCAAAGGCTTTGCCTTATCTCGCAACATTAACGCAAGTAAAAAAAAATATTTGTGTATCCGACCTGTGATTCAGATCCACTCCAAAATGTAATGGGTTCTTCCTTGTCGCATGCTACACCCTTCCATCAAGTTGCATGCAGGGTGTAAAACAGGTTACATACCTGCATCCCGATTACAGCATAGATGAAGAACAGCATGGCTATCAGGAGCGCAACATAGGGAAGAGCCTGGGTGGGGAAAAAAGATTAAAGAGTGAGACACTGGAATCTGCAGTATCTAATTTGAATGAATGCATCGTCAAACCCCTGTTTCAGCACCAGATCCACTGGTTATCTTAATTAAATCGTGTACAACTAGCCCCACCCTGTTGCAAATAGCTTGTCCTCTTATCTTACTATGCTACACAGGTTCTTCAGACCTATATCAGAACAGCATCAAATTAAAAAAGGCTCAGAAAATGCTACCCATGAACTGTGGTTATACTGGTTCAAAGCAAACCCAGAAACCAGTTTAAGCAGGTTAGAGCTCTCGCCTTGAACCCTAACTTGTGATAACAAGTGTAATCTCTCTTCTCATTGGTCCATGACATTGCAGATTCAAGAGGGACGTCACAGTCTTACCTGGAAAGACTTGATGAAGGTCCACAGCAGAGTCCTGATGCCCTCCCCCCTGCTCAGAAGTTTGACCAGTCGCATCACTCTGAACAGGCGGAAGAAGGTGATGGAGATGCGAGCGCTGTCCTCCGTGTTCTGAAGTGGAGGACGTAGAGCGTAATCAGGGGATGGGGAAACCGAGGGAGTGGCATCCAAACGCAGACAGCGATGAAGCTCCGTACCACTCATTCATTCATGCAGTCAGTCATGCATGCATTTGTTCAGTCATCACGTGGGAGTCATACTAGCTTGCAAGCAACCTTAAAGTAGATGAAAATCAGTAAGAAGAAGTCTTCCCAGTTGTGATCTTTCTGCATCTTTGCAATGACAACGACCAATGTGCATGCAGAGTAGCTGTCTTACACACAATGCCATGACCAACAGACCCGGAGGACACACTACATTTAACTCTGGATGATTCAAAACAGGCAACAGACAATCTGTAGTCCAAAGACAGACAAACCAAAAGACAACCTGTACTTGTGTTTTTACAATTGATGCAAACATCGAGATGAATCTTGTATTGTCATGTTCAAATACAAGGACACAGGACATTTGACGAGAAACGTAAACTCAAAACAGTGCACTGATATAGAATGTTGGTAATCTGATCGCAAACACTTGGGCAAGCTATGTTGAAATGAACAAACAAGACAAAAGACCATACAGTGGTATCTGTCAGTCAGTGTCATGCCATGCACCCAGATAGGTCCAAGGCTCAACAGGAAAAAGAAAAGTCAGTTTAACCATGAAACTGGAGCCAAGATGCAACAAACCAGGTGGACTCGAAACAAGACTTTGACAAACATCGAGAGTTGAATCACAAACCATCACACGGTTGAATAAGTGAGACCATAAAGCATCTCAATGTTTTCATCAGTACGTGAGCGACAGAGAGTGACAACAAAAAGGTCTTGATGCTGAGTGACAACAGAAGGGTGATGGGCTTTGATAATGTTCTTACCCCTGGCTCCACTATCACCTTGACGACAGGAATGGCTGCTGACTTGAAACCAAAAGCCTAAGGTTAATCCGAGATACACAAACCAGCTGTACACCACCAAAATGTTCACGAGTCATCATGACCCTTTGATTTGATCAACATACAATCGCATTAAACACGCTCAGAAGCACCTTCACTTAAAAACAACAACACAGCATTACAATTCATACCACGAACAGGAACATTATCATTTTAAAGCCTGTCATGCAAAAGCTTTTCCACATATTCTCAACAGTAACACCAGACATGAGATGCAAGCAGTCAGTGCTGAAAGATAGTGTGTTCTTCACCAAAGTACTAAATAGTTTGGCTGTTGACATTGACAATAAGGAGAAAGCACTGATACTTGATTTCTTGTTTTTTTCCTTTATATTCCAGATGGCCATGTTGCGGTGAAAATATTCGAGTATCGGAATGGTCCGATGAGATGGGGGTGAAAATAACAAGAGCCGTCTGTGTGTGTCCTCCAATCAATCATTTGCCTGCTTCCCTCACCTCAGTCTCTCTTTTTGTGCACTGATTTGCTGAAGGTGAATAGCCAGTCGGAGTGATTTTTCTCACAGATGAGCTTCGCCACCAACATGCGCTCAATTGGTCGAAAAGACCCCAGCAAGGGCTGACTAGTGCCAACGGTGCGGGACACACCGCAAAAGCTGCCACAAAGGCTCACAGACAACCTGACATTGGCCAACAGTCGATCGTCGGGGCCTTTAGAGAACTTTCTCTTCCTTTCTTTCCAAGATACCAGAACGTGCTGTTTTTAACCCACTGTCTGCTTACAAAACAACCTCCTAGACCCCCACTAATCTGGTTTTAAAGCAGGCCGCTCAACTGATAAGGCCCTCTTTGCAGTGACAGTGCTGCACGCTGCCTTCAGACCTCTGCTACAAGACCTGTTTGCTGCAATCAAAACAGTAAAACACCAGCTCCTCCTCTCCACCCTTATAGGAGTTGGCGTCTCAAGCTCTGCAATCTCTCTGTTTGCATCTTACCAAAACGGGTCAGTCCTACCAGGGGACATGGATAGGATCTGCGTCTGAACCGCGCAGCCTCCTCTTCTCCCTTTGCACAAGGACGCTTAGTGCTGTCGTGCACTTGCATGGCTTCTCCTACCACTGTTTTGCCGATGACACCCAGCTATTCTTGTCATTTCCCCGTTTTTTTTCCAAGTATCCAAATATATGGTGGCTGTGTGCAGGAAGATATATATTTGAAGGAAAAGGATAACCTGAGATAATGGCTGTTACCTTTTAAAAACTGTAAAACATAAATACACTGGTATTTTCTGAGTTGCAGAACTATACAGCACTAATTCAAGTGCTGACATGCTCTTAGCGGGTGTATGTATACCTGTTGCTCTAAGTCATACCTTCAGGCCTTCTGTTTGCAAAGTTCATGTTACACCTTACATCATATGCTAGAGTGTTGATCAATGATGGTGTACAGTGTGTTCTTAGCCTCAAACATTCATTCAAAGCAGGAGACTGACCGGACAAACAAACATGTTCAAATGTACGAGCAAGAAGCAAGCAGTCGGTGTTAACAGCAGAATACAGAGTGGCCTTGAAGTACAGCAGATTCAAAGGAGTTACAAGCAAAATCAGTTTGGTACAAAATCATCACATTGGAGATTTTGAAATGATAACTGAGCTGCATTCAAAAACAACAGTTCCCAATACATTTAGAAGCTTTTTTTTACCCGCTATTTTATCAATTAATTGAGCAAGTAATACGATTGGGACACAATTAATAATAAATGTTGAAATTTGTTTGTTTTGGTGAAATATATTTTTGATAAATATAATCAAGAGAACAATATTAAAATACTGTCCATCTACTGTATTTTCACAACCCTGTAGTTTTTATTTACACCAGAGGTGAGTGACAAATTATAGCATCATTAAATATCATAACACATGTCATCTTTTTTTCTTTACTGCTTCTCATATAAACTTAAACAACATTCGTAAAACAATGTTATTAGAATTTCACAATATCATGAGACTGAGGCTTTATGACCGATGACAGAGTTGTGAAGAGCAGTAATTACGCAAAAAAAAAAAGAGCATCGTGATCTTGAATGCAACTCTGATGATAGGGCAAGGCCCTCTTGCTGGGAGCGTCAGAGTGAGCAGTAAGACAGGCTTGTGTGTGTGATAAATGACTACTTACATTGATCTCAGTGATGGCAATGTCAACCACGCTACCCACAACAATTAAGGCATCAAACGTGTTCCATGCATCAGCAAAATAGTTCTGCAAGCACAAGCAACAAAGACACAGAAAAGAAGAAGAGAGAGACAAGAGAGCAAGAGAGAAAAGGTAAAAAAAAAAATAAGGATTATGAAAGATAGAGAACATCAAAAAGTTGTGATTAGATTAAAGAGTGAAGTTGAAAGTCAAATCCTTCCAGCCACTGCGTCTGTGAGAGTATTAGCTTGTTTGATTTATCCAAATAATAATTTGAAAAACTTAGCTATTTTATATTATTAATGAACTATCTGTCATTAATCTTCCATTTCAAACTTCATTTTCTACTCCCTGCAGTGGCAGGCTTAAAGGAATGGTCACCATAGACTTAAAACTGAACAATTTAACAAGAACTTATCGGTATGGTGCAGTGGTTCCATCTAATTCATGTGTTGGCATTTACCACGCAGGGAGTTTTTTCCAGCCAATAATCAAGTATTTTGTCTATGGTACTCATCGACCATTAAGTCCACAACAGATTCGACAGACTTGCTTCAAGAGCAGAAATTGGCTCAAGCCAACCTTAAACGATAACACAAAAATGAGACAGGAAGGAAGGAAAGGAGGAAAGATGTGAAGGGCAGAAACAACAGAGCAGCAGCAGTGGGAGAGCGGGAGGAGGGAATGACAGAGTTGTACATACTAACGTTGTTCTACCTGGCTGAGTATGATGTCGACTACACTGCCAAACACGACCAGGGCATCGAAGACGTTCCAGGCGTCCCCGACATAGCCCTGATTATGGCAGCATGCACAGCCAGCGGGAGGAGAGGGGAAGGCAGGAGTGGAGGGGGAAGCAGGAAAGTATAAGAGGTAGAGAGGTTACGGTGAGGAGTAATGGAAGGTGACAATGAGGATTAAATGGAAGTGGAGTCATAGCCAGTGGGCAAAGAGCCCAAGAGAAGAGTGTCTGAGGGCTGGGTTACAAGGAAAAGCAGAGGGCTTTCAGATAAAAGGTCAAAAACATGAACCTTATTTCGGATCAAATATAAAGGGAGATCTAAAAGGAAAACTACAAACAAGGTGATTTAAGGAACTGGTGGTGGTTTTGAATATATTTGTATACATGGAGAGGAGAGGAGAGGAGACTTACTCTGGGTTTGAAGGCGATGAGCTTAAGGATCATCTCCACAGTGAAAACCCCGGTGAAGACCATGTTGAGGATGTCCATGGCATAGTTAAACAGATGAGACTGACCATGGTGCTGGAAAGAGACGGGCAGATACACTGATCAGAAATATAAAACAGTAACACATGTACTCTATTTAAAGTGTATCAGTACTCTGAAATTGCCACACACTGTATATTAGGTAGAGAGTCAATCTGCAATACATTATTGGAAGAAAGGTCATGATACCCATTGCTACAAACAAAATGATGTACACTCCGAGGAGAGTAGATGTTAAAGGAAAAAACAAATATTTTGATGGCTGTTGAGGAAAACACGAGAACAAATTGTATTCAGATTCTAAAGAAAGGAAGTGATATAACTTTAACTGCATGCAGCATTGCAGAACTCCAAACTAAATCATCCTTATTGTTCCCGTTCCCAATGCATTAAGGTGAATGAAGGGCACTCACCTGAATGGCCAGACACAAGGTGTTGAGGATGATCAGGACAAACATGACGTACTCAAAGCCAGTAGAGTTGACCACATACCAGAACTTGTACTGGTATGGGTTTTTGGGGATGTAGCGCCGCAGAGGACGAGCTTTGAGAGCATATTCCACACACTGACGCTGCAGTGGTGGGCAAATAGAGAAAAAGACAAACAAAACAGACTTATCATCAAGAGAAACATGTCTTCTTCTGTAAACGATACAGTCACTATTTGGACCAATCAGTAGTGAGATCCAGTAGATGTTTCACCACAAACTTGTGTTGCCTAAATCGAGCCAAGTTGTTTCATGTGAAGACAGAAGTTTATTTTGAAAAGACTGTATTGCACGTAAAGAGAGGAAATTAAAACGTGTTGCTGGACATTTGTAATGAAATGCACAAACATTTAGGAATAACTTTTCATAAGGTATCATGAGGATACATTGCAATTATACACAATTCATAATTTGACATGAACGGATTTTTCCTACGAAATGTATAAATAAAAGCACCAATACACAGCAACCTCCTGCTCTCAAACACACACACGTCAAAGGTCCCTCCCACCTGGTTCTTGTCCAGCTCGCAGTTCTTGTACTCCTTCTCCCCCTGCTCCTGAAAGGTGACAATAACGAAACCGACAAAGATGTTCATCATGAAGAAGGCGATGATGATGATGTAGATGATGAAGAAGATGGAGATCTCGATGCGGTAGTTGTAGATGGGACCCATGTTCTCCCTGTTAGAGTCGATGGCCTTGTAGAGTAGACTGTATGGACACACAAAACACAGAGAAAGTAGAGATAATTAACAGTAACAATTCTGCTAGTTGTGTTTGTTTAAATATACTACATAGTGTCCTTAAGCACATCCATGCTCACTAAATAGTCATATTAAAGACAAAATTGCCTTGAAGGTGGGCTCAGACAGAGATAAAGGTGAATGATGATCAAACATCAAATAAATCTTGCCATTATTCTACATATTGGTAGTCAAATCTGAATTCTAGCTCAGGGCCAAAGCAGTACTTACGTGGGCCACCCTTCGAATGTGGAGACGGTA